>NC_135612.1:81622500-82222500 GCF_053574225.1 Canis aureus
GTTTCTTATATTCCACATATGAGTGAAATTGTATGGTATTTGTCTTTCTCTGACTGACTTATTTCATGAGCATTTTATTCCCTAGATCTATCCATATTATTGCAAATGGCAAGATTTTATTTTTTTATGGTTGAATAATGTTCCATTATACAGGTATGTGTGTATATCTATATATTGATAGATGATATAGATAGATATAGATATAGATGATATAGATATACATATAGATATACATATAGATATAGATATAGATAGATTATATGCTGGTTCTATTTTTAATTTTTTGAGGAAGTTTCATACTGTTTTCCAGTGGCTATACCAGTCTGTATTCTCACCAGCTGTACACGAGGGTTGCTTTTCCTCTATATCTTCACCAACACTCGTTTCCTGTTTTTTGATTTTAGCCATTTTGACAGATATGGGGTGATATCTCATTGTGGTTTAGTATGCATTTCCCTGATGATGATTGATGTTGAGCATCTTTTCATGTCTCTGTTGTACATCTGGATGCCTTCTCTGGAGAATAGTCTGTTTATATCTTCTACCCATTTAAATAGGATTATTTGCTTTTAGGCATTGAGTTGTATAAATTCTCTACATATTTTGGAAACTAACCCTTTAACAGGTATGTCATTTGTAAATATCTTCTCACATTCAGTAGGTTATCATTTTATTTATTTTTTAAAAGATTTTATTCATTTATGAGAGAGAGAGAGAGAGAATATGCATGAGAGCGGTGGAGGGGGAGAGGGGGGTGGAGAGGGAAAAGCAGACTTCTTGGCTGAGTGTGGAGCCCAATGCAGGGTTCAATCCCATGACCAGAGATCATGTTAGCCAAAGTCAAGAGTTGGACATTCAACCAACCTAACCACTCATGCACCCAAGTAGGTTGTCTTTTTAGTTTTGTTGATAGTTTCCTTTGCTGTGCAGCAGCTTTTTTATTTTGATGCAGTTCCAATAGTTTAATTTCTGCTTTTGCTTCCCTTGCCTCAGGAGACATATCTAGAAAAATGTTATGTTTCTTGTCAGAGAAATGTTACAGTCTGCGTTCTTTTCTAGGATATTTATGATTACAGGTCTCACATTAGGTCTTTAATCCATTTTGAGTTATTTTTGTGTACTGTGTAAGTTTCATTTTTTTGCATGTAGCTGTCCAGTTTTTCCAACACCATTTATTGAAGAGACTCTTTCCCACTATATATTCTTGACTTCTTTGTTGAAGATTAATTGATTTATTTCTGAGCTATTTTTCCATTGTTTTATGTGTCTATTTTTGTGCCAATACCATACTATTCTTATTACTACCGCTTTGTACTATAACTAGAGGACTGGGATTGTTTTGTTTTTCTTTTTTAAGATTACTATGGCTATTTGATGTCTTTTGTGGTTTCATGCTAATTTTAGGATTCCTTATTCTAGTTCTGTTAAAAATGCTATTGGTATTTTGAATGGGATTTCATTAAATGTATGGATTGCTTTGGATAGTAGGGATATTTTAACAATATTTGTTCTTTTCACTTCATGAGTGTGAAATATCTTTCCATTTGTGCCATCTTTGATTTCTTTCATCAAAGTTTTATGGTTTTCAGAGTACAGGTCTTTCATCTCTTTGGTTCAAGTTATTCCTAGGAATTTTATTATTTTTGGTACAATTATAAATGGGATTTTCTTAATTTCTCTTTTTGCTACTTCATTATTGGTGTTCAGAAATACAACAGGTTTCTATTAATTTTGTATCCTGTGACATTACTGAGTTCATTATCAGTTTTAGTACTTCTTTGGCAGATTCTTTAGGGTTTCCTATATACGGTATTGCCATTTACTTCTTCCTTACCAATTTGGATCCCTTTTGTTTTTGTTATTTGATTGCTGTGGCTAGAACTTCTAGTACTCTGTTGAATAAAACTGGTGAGAGTGGACATTCTTGTCTTGTTCCTGAGCTTAGGGGGAAAGCCCTCAGTTTTTCCCCATTCAGAATGATGTTAGCTGTGGGATTTTTATATAATGCCTTTATTCTGTTGAGGTATGCTCCTTCTAAACCTACTTTGCTGAAGGTTTTTTATCATGCATGGGTGTTGTACTTTGTCAAATTTTTTTTGCATCTATTGAAATGATCGCATGGTTTTTATCCTGTCTCTTTTTTAATGTGATTTATACCTTGATTGATTTGCAAATATTGAACCACTCCTTTTTTTTAAGATTTTGTTTACTTATTTATTTGAGACAGAGCGCACAAGTGGGGAGGAAGGTCAGAGGGAGAGGGAGAAGCAGAGTCTTTGCTGAGCAAGGAGCCCCAAAAATGGGCTCCATCCAGGACCCTGAGATAATTACCCAAGACAAAGACAGACATTTAACCGAATGAGAAACCCAGGTGCCCCTTGAACCACCCTTTCATCCCAGGGAAAATCTCACTTGATTGTTGTGAATTTTTTTTAATATACGGCTGGATTCCATTTATTAATGTTTTGTTGAGGATTTTTGCATCTAGGTTCATCAGAGATATTGGCCTGCAGTTTCTTTCTTTTTTTCTTTCTTTCTTTCTTTCTTTCTTTCTTTCTTTCTTTCTTTCTTTCTTTCTTTTTCTTTCTTTCTTTCTTTCTTTCTTTCTTTCTTTCTTCCTTTCTTTCTTTTCTTTCTTCCTTTCTTCTTTCTTTCTTTCTTTCTTCCTTTCTTTCTTCCTTCCTTCCTTCCTTCCTTTCTTTCTTTCTTTCTTTCTTCCTTTCTTTCTTTCTTTCTTTCTTTCTTTCTTTCTTTCTTTCTTTCTTTTTCTTTTTCTTTTGTAGTATTTTTGTCTGGTTTTGATATTACGGTAATGCTAGACTCATGTAATTAATTTGAATGATTCTCTTCCTCTTCTGTCTTTTGGAATATTTTCAGAAGAAAAGGTATTACCTTTTGAAATGTTTGATATAATTCATTTGCAAAACCATCTGTTTATGGACTTCTGTTTGTTGGGAGTATTTTGATTACTGATTCATTATCATTGCTTGTAATCAGTCTGTTCAAATTTTCTATTTCTTCCTGGTTGAATTTTGGAGATTATATATTTCTAGGAATTTATTCATTTCCATTAGGTTGTCCAATTTTTTGGCATATAATTTTTCATAATACTTTCTTAATATACTTTGTATTTCTGTGGTGTTGTTATTTGTTCTCTTTCATCTTTTATTTTGTTTATTTGAGTTCTCTTTCTTCCCTTCCCCTCCACAAGTCAACCAATTATGTTGATTTTTTTTTTAAGAACTAGCTCCTGGTTTCATTGATCTTTTCTATTATTATTTGTTTGTTATGTGTTTTTATGTTTTTTACAGATTTTTTTTCTTGCGGTTGCTTCTAGTTTCACAGTATTGTGGTCAGAAAAGATGTATAGTATGACTTTATTCTTGAATTTGTTGAGATTCATTTGTGGCCTAATATGTGATCTATACTGGAGGACATTCCATGTGCATTTGAAAGAATGTATTCTGCTTTTTTGAATTAAATGTTCTGAATAGATCTGTTAAATCCATCTATCTAGTCCAATGCATAATTCAAAGCCACTGTTTCCTTCTTTTCTGTTTGGATGATCTACCCATTGATGTAAGTGGAGTGTTAGAATTTCCCTACTATTATTGTATTACTATTGATTACTTTCTTAATGTTTGTTATTAACTGCTTTAAATATTTGAATGTTCTTATATTGATGCATGAATATTTACAATTGTTATATTTTCTTGTTGGATTGTCTCCTTAATGATTGTATAGTGTCCTTCTTTGTCCCTTGTTACTTACAGTCTTTGTTTTAAAGTCTATTTTGTCTGATATAAGTATTGTTATTCTGGCTTTCTTTTTACATCCAGTTGCATGAAAAATGCTTCTCCATCCCTTCAGTTTCAATATGCATATATCTTTAGGTCTAAAATGAGTCTCATATAAGTAGCATATAGATGGATCTTTTTTTTTTTTAATAGATGGATCATTTTTAATCCATTTTGTCACCCTATTTCTTTTTTTTAAGATTTCATTTATTCATGTGAGAGACAGAGAGACAGAGAGAGACAGAGACAGAGACAGAGACATAAGCAGAGGGAGAAGCAGGCTCCCCACAAGGAGTTCGATGTGGGACTCAATCCCACGACCCGGGATCACACCCTGAGCCAAAGGCAGTTATTCAACCGCTGAATATGCCACCCAGGCATCCCTTCACCCTATTTCTTTTGATTGGAGCATTTAGACTATTTAAATTCAAAGTAGTATGACAGGTATGTATTTACTGTATTTTGTTCCTTGTTTTTTCTTTTCTGCAAATCTTTTCTGTTCCTTTCTTCTTTCACTCTGTTCTTTCTCAGTTTGCTGTCTTTCTTTAGGGATATGCTTAGATTACTTTCTTCTTATTTCTTACATATCTATTAGGGTTTTTGATTTGTGGTTACCATTAGGTTTGTACATAAAATACATGTAGTAGTCTATATTAAGTTGATGTTTAAGTTTGTACCCATTATTTACTTCTCTTTCTCCTACATTTTAGGTATATAGTTTCATACTTTATATTCTTTTGTGTTATTAATCTCTTAACTGATTTTTATAGATATATTTAATATTACTGCTTTTGTGGCTCCTACTTTTAATATTCCTACTGAAATTCTTTCCTTTCCACTCAAAGAGTGCACTTTAACATTTCTGGTACGGCTGGTTTAGTGATCATGAATTCCTTTAACTCATGTTCATCTGGGAAACTCTATCTCTTCTATTTTGAATAATGGCCTTGCTGGATAAATATTCTTGGCCACACTTTTTTTTTTTCTTTCACCACTTTGAATATATTATGCTATTTTCTTCTGGCTTGTAAAGTTTCTGTTAAAATCAGTTGATATCCTAATGGGGTTTCCCTTGTATATAACTATTTTATTTTCCTTTGCTGTTTTTAAAGTTCTTTCTTTATCACTACTTCTTGCCATTTTAATTATTATGTGTGTTGATACAGACCTTGTTGGGTTGATTTTGTTGGGGTCCTCTATGTCTGCTAGATCTGAATTTCTGTTTCCTTCCCCAGATTTTGGAAGTTTTTAGCCATAAGTTCTTCAAATAAATTTTCTGACTACTTTTTTCTATCTTCTTTTTGGATTTCTAAAATGTAAATTTTATTAGGCTTAATTGTGTCACTGAGTTCCCTATATCTATTTTCCTTTTGCATATTTTTTTCTCACCTGCTCAGCTTGATTACTTTCCATTACTCTATTCTTTAGGTCACTGTTTTGTTTTTCTGCTTCTTCCAGTCAATTTATTCCATTTAGTGTATTTTAAATTTCAGTTATTAAATTCTTCATCTCTGATTTATTCCTTTTTATTTCTTTCTTAAGAGTCTCACTGATGTTCTCCATTCTTTTCTCAAGTTAAGTGAATATCTTCACGATCATTACTTTAAAATCTCTACCAGGCATGTTATTTATCTCCATTTCACTTAGGTCTCTTGCTATGTCTGTCCTGATCTTTTATTTGAGACTTATTCCTCTATATCCTCTTTTTGTCTAACTCTCTGTGTCTGTTTATGTGTATTAGGAAAGTCAACTATGTCTCCTGCTCTTAAAAGTAGTAGCCTTATAAAGAAGAGGTCCTGTAGTGACCCACAGGGCAGTGTCCCTTGTTCATCAGAATCTGGTATTTCAGGAGTGTTTCCTATGTGTGTTGTATGCACCTGATGTGGCTGTGCTTCTTTTGCCTTTAGTCTAGTCACCTCCATTATTTCTCTTTGTTGTAGATAGTGTTTGGTACCTGTGTTATTACTGTGACAGAATTGAGTCATATCAAGGTGTTTGTGAGATGTAGTAGCATCAAACTGCAGGACATTTTCTTTATGTGGCCTCTGAGATGCTTTCATTGGTGGGTGGGACCTGCAGTCAGACTAAGGGTCTCCCCCTCAGTTTACAACTTATTTTGACTGGTGTTTGTGGTTGTCTTTCCCTATCTCTGGGACCATAATCTTTGGAGTGGTGCTGGCCCCTCCTGGGGCTGCTTGTACACTGCCAGGCTTGTGTACAAGCCTATTGTACTATTTTGGATTTACTCTGGCTAAGAGAATATTGGAGGCAGAGGATCCACAGCCTGGGCAGAGGCAGGAAATACAGTATTTGCTGGTTTTGCTTGTCCTCTGGCAGAGGGGATCTGCAGCACCGAGATAGAAGTAGGCTTGACTGGAGGGAATGGTGGCAGTGTTAGCAAGTTAGGTGCCATTATTGCTGCACTGGTTCCACAGGTGGAATTGTGTTTATGATGGGGGCAGGGGAGTGAAATGGTGCATGCCAATCCCTTTGTTCTTGCATGAGTCCCCTAATGACCTCTGTCTCTCTAGGACATACTCTGAGATAAGTAAATAACTGTTGTTCCTGTGTGTTCCAATCATTTTTCCTTTTCTAAAAGACTTTATTTAGTTATTCATAAAAGATACAGAAAGAGAGGCAGATATACAGACAGAGGGAGAGGCAGGCTCCTTGTGCAGAGCCTGATGCAGGACTTGATCCCAGGACCCCGGGATCATGCCTTTAGCCAAAGGCAGATGCTCAATTGCTGAGCCACCCAGGTGTCCCTTCAATCATTTTTCAAACTGCTGTTTATATGCTATGTCCCTGGAGGCTATTTGTTGTTCTGTCTCTTTAAGGGCAGGGACTCCATTCCTTCTTGCCCTCCTGGCTTTCCCAGAGCCATGCCCACTGATTTCTAAAATTCCAGCTTGAAACTCCCACTGGTTGTAAGAACTCATAACATATGATCCCTCTGGTTTTCAAATCCAAATGTTATAGAGATTTGTCTTTCCTGTGTGGTCATACTTCCTCTATGTTTGTGGCTTTCTCCTTCTGGTTGACAGCCCCACTGGTTCTTTGAGCTCCTTACTGCATCTTTGCCCCTCCTAAATTTTTGATGTGGCTTCTTTTTCTACATTTTAGTTGTGGAGATTGTTCTGCCAGGCTTCAGGTCATTTTGTGGATTATTGACATTAATGTGAGTGTTATCTAGTAGTATTTGTGGGACAAGGTAACCTTAGGGTCCTGTTGCCCTACCCTCTTCCCAGCAATTCTTCAAGAAAGAATCTTAAAAGCAGCAATAAAGGAAAAATATTCATATATAAGGGAACCACCATAAGACCAGCATTTGATTTTTAGCAGAAACCTTACATACCTGAAGGGAATAGCGTGACATATTTAAAGTCCTGGTAAAAACAAAAACGAAGAGCCAAACGAAGGAAACAAACAAACAAACAAAAAAAACCCTCTTAAAACCAAGAATACTTTACCTACCAAGAATATCACTCAGAACTGAAGGACAGGTAAGCAGTTTCCCAGATATGCAAAAGCTAAATCTAAAAACTTTAGGGGTACCTGGGTGTCTCAATTAAGTGTCCAGCTATTGGTTTCATTTCAGGTCATGATTTCAGGGTCATGAGATCAAACCCCATGTTGGGCTCCATGCCCTGTGCATAATTTTCTTGGGGTTCTCTGCCTCTCTACTGCCCCTCCCCCTGCTGGTGCATGTTCTCTCTAAAATAAATAAATAAAATATTTTTAAAAAAGGCTAGAGGGGAACCTAGGTGACTCAGTTGGTTAAGTGTCTGACTCTTGATTTCAGCTCGCGTCATGATCTCAGGGTCATGGGATTAGGCTCTGTGCCTAGCAGGAAGTCTGCTTGAAATTCTTAATCTATCCTTCCACCCTTCTCTTCACTTGTGCTCACACACACACTTTCTCTCTCTCAAATAAATAAAATCTTTTTTAAAAAATCAAAAAGAAGCTAAAGAGTTTATCAAAATCAAATGGCCTTATGAGAAATGTTAAAGAGACTTCTTTAAATGGAAAAAGAAAGTCCAAACCTAGATATATCAACATATATAACAAATTTACAGCTAGTAACATACTCAACAGTGAAAAACTGAAAGTTTTTCTTCTAAGATAGAAACAAGAAAAAGCTACCCACTTACCACTTTATTCAGTAAAATATTAGAAGCTGTAGCCATAGCAATCAAATTTTAAAAAGGAATATTAAAAATATCCAAATTTGAAAAAAAGTAGTAAAACTGTGTCTGTGTGCAATTTACTTGATACTATGTAGATAAAACCCTAAAAACTGCACGAAAAAACTATTAGAACTAATAAATGGAGTAAGGTTGCAAAATTTAAAAAATACTGTACATTAATATCTGTTGAATTTTTACATATTAATAATGAACTATCAGAGATTATTAAAACAATCTAATTTATAATTGCTCTAAAAAGAGTAAAATTGCTCTAAAAAGAGTAAAATACGTGGAAATAAGTTTAACCAAAGAGGTGATAGACCTGTAGTCTGAAAAGTATAAGACATTGATGAAAAAGAGTGAAGACACGAATAAATAGAAAGATATGACATCTTAGAACTGAAAGGATTCATATTGTGAAAATATCCATACTACCCAAAACAATCTGCAGATTTAATGCAATCTCTCTCAAATCAGCAATGACATTTTTCACAGAACTAGAACAAAGTAGCACAAAAACAGACACATGGATCAACCTAACAGGAAAGAAAGTCCAGAAATAAACTTACATTTATGCAATCATAATCTTTGATCACTGAGGCAAGAATATGCAATTGGGAGAAGATAATCTCATTTACAAATGATGTTGGGAAAACTGGACACGCAAAAGAATGGAATTGGAACACCACATACAGAGTAAAATCAAAATGGATTAAATACTTAAATGTAAGACTGGAAACTATATAACTTCTCAAAGAAAAGAAAACAGGAAGTAAGTTCTTGGACATTGGTTTCAGCAATACTTTTTACATCTATCTTTTCAGGCAAGTGCAACAGAAGCAAATATAAAGAAATGGGACTGCATTAAACTAAATGCTTTTGCCCATTAAAGACAAACATAAACAAAACTAAACAGTACATACTAAGTGGGAGAAGATATTTGCAAATGATATAAGTGATAAGGGCTTAACATCCAAAATATTGTAATGAACTTCCAAAATTCAATATAAAATAAATCCAATTTAAAATGGACAGAGAAGCTGAATATATATTTCTCCAAAGAAGACATATAATTGGCCAAATGACACATGAAAGATTTGTCACTAATAAAGGAAATGCAAATCCAAACCAGAATAAGATAATCACCTACACCCGTCAAAATGGCTCTTATCAAAAAGGAAAAGAAATTTTGGCAAAAATATGGAGAAGATGGAATCCTTGGGCACTGTTAGTTTGAATGCAAAAAGATGAAGCCACCATATAAAACAGTGGAAGTTCCTCATAATATTAAAAAATAGAAATATCCAGCAATTCCTCCTCTCAGTATTTATACACAGAAAACAAAAATGAATCTGAAAAGACTTATGTACCTCTATGTTCATCGCAGCATTATTTAAAATAGCCAAAATATAAAAAATAACCTGTGTCCATTAATAGATGAATGTATAAGAAGATATGACATATATATAATATTGCTATGTATATTTATCAATAGATCTCTAAATATAGATATTTATATATAATAAATATAAAAATATATAAATATATTATATAAATATAGATAATAATATCTATATATTCTTATATATTGTAGTAATATATTATATATGTGTATATATAATATATTATATATACTCAGCCATAAATAAAAATGTTATTTTGCCACTTGGGACAATGTGGATGGACCTTCATCTAAATGCAATAAATCAGTCAGAGAAAGACAATTACACATTAGTTTCACTCATATGTGGATTCTAAAAAACAAATGAATCAACAGAACCGAAACAGACATAGATAGAGAAGACAATTTTATTGCTAGAGGAAGGAGAGTGATAAAATGGATATGATACTGGGGAAGGAGATTAAAAGGTACAAATTTCTAGCTATAAATAGGCCATGGGGATGCAATGTCCAGCATAGGGAATATAGTTAAATTATAACACCTTTGAATGGTTGCAGAAGGTAGCTAGACTTATAGTTATCACTTTTTAACATATATAAACATTGAAGCACTATGTGTACACCTGAAACTAATATTGTATATCCTCATTTCAACAAAATCATAAAATACAAATAAAAACAGAAATAAACACCGTATTTGACGCAAAAGGTATAAAAACAAATGCAACTCAAAATCTCACAAAGATGTGGTTATTTTCTAATAGTTAATAAAATATTTGAACTATAAAAAGGGCACTTATAATTAACTGATTGTTAAGAAAACAAGAGACTTGGGATATGGTTGATTATAAAGGGGAACGACATAAGCAGATTGTGATTTCTGAAGAAGACAGAAACTAAATGGGACATGATGATCTGGGTGTATTGGAATGAAATAAGTGTTCCAGAGTTTTTAATTAAAAAAAAAAATACAATTGGCTAATATATACACAGTTCTGAAGGGAAAAGCACTCAGGAATTGTATACAAGGCCAAACTCACTTCAATTATAATGGCAACAGACAAAAATTTTTAGTTATACTAGAACCTCAGGAACAACACATATTTGAGGTCCTTAACAAAACAGCAAATATTCAGTCAAAAAAAAAATACAGAAAATAAGAATGGAAAAACATGATATGGACATTTGCATCTTTTTTTAAAGATTTTATTTATTTATTCATGAGAGACACACAGAGAGAGACGCAGACACAGAGAAAGACAGAGACCCAGGCAGAGGGAGAAGCAGGCTCCCTGAAGGGAGCCTGATGTGGGACTCGATCCCAGTACCCTGGGATCAGGACCTGAGCCGAAGACAGACGCTTGAGCCACTGAGCCACCAGGTGGCCCTGCATCTTTTTTAACAATAAACAAACAAACAATTTCAAAATGTTTATGAAATATAAATATTATAAACCTTATCATTGTAATGTAATTCAATTAAACAATGGGAGTTAAAGAATAGGTGTTGTCAGGAACTCTCAATATGGTAGCCTCCTCATGGTTCACAGAGGATAGTCAATAAAGTGTTAGGAATCTCAAATTATTAAAATAATATATATAATACAAAAATAATTAATAACATATTTCTTAAGTGTAGTGTCATTTTCCAAGCCTCTATAGTTTACAAAAATATTATCGGACTTCCAGTAATTTCTTCCTTTTTAATTTCTAAGTTTTTTAACATTTTAACTAAATTCTTAACACTTTAAAACTTTGAATAAATTATTTAATTTCTTAAGAGAAATTAAATTTAATACATAAGATATTAAAATAACTGATAGATTTTTAGACACAATTGGATTTTAAACTATCATTTAAAACAGTTAAGTTATATTTCAGCTAAACATAATGGAAAATATGACTTCTGATGTTATAAACAAATGTTTATTTCTCTATCATAATAAAAAGTTGAGAGGCAGGAAGCTGCTGTACCAATGGCTGGATGATTCCAATTGCCAAAGTCTATGCACATATTTTTTCTCTATTCTTGTAATAAAAGAATGCTCATGTATACAAAGAAAGAAAGGGGAAGACAAAAAAAGGTAGTATCGTTGGAGATCTGCTTACATTTCACAGGCCCTGATTCAAGAGAGTCTGAATAAGTGATTCATATAGATTTCCCAATATAAATTACAGGTAGGTACAAACAAAAGATATTGAGTCATTTGAACTTTGTCCTCTTTTTATTTATTCATAGATGAAGTTCAGAAATAAAGTACAATAGGTTTTTACTATACATAATACATGGGGGATTTTTAATTATACAATTTATAATTTAAAAATAATAAGCAGGTATTAATGAAGGTATATATCTACCCATAGTTAAAATCAATAAAAACATTTATTAAATATATAACATCATTTTACATAAAATCACATAGGTTAACCTAAGTCTAATATTTCATTTTGACAAAGACATATATGCTAAATGTATTCTCATGTAGTATTTTTAAAACACATTTATTGAAGAGAAATCTTTCTTTAGAATTTCAGAAGCCATGTTCAAAAACATTTCCCCTGAGGATTTATAGAAATTTCAGTAGCAGCATTCTTAGTATCTAAGAAGAAATGATACAATAGCTCTTTTGGAGTTCCAGTCATATTATCTATTATACTTCTGTTATGCAAACTTTTTTCAGCATGTCTATCTACAACACCTCTTGCTAATCATAAATAGTCTTGGTCCAATGACATTTATAATATTTTCACACAAGAAACAGTTTCTGATAGTCATTTTTCAATCATTCTCTTAAAATCACTACTGCTGTCCATGTTGTATGACTCAAACCACCGACCGGCCATTTGCAGCCTACAGGTCAAACACTGTCACATTCCATACAATATAGTAAGTCCTCCTTTAGTTATTATATTGGCATTGTTTTTGTGAGGAAAAGGCATTCTCTGAAGCATGTCTACTCTTCCTTTCATTTTTGACTTTTGAGTAAATGATATCTACTATGATTAAACCTCTAAAGAAGATCAATTGAATTTTGCAGCTATATATTTAAAAATAAGATAAAATGAAATAGGCACATAGTCTTTAAATATTAAATAAATATTTTTGCTTAAATTATTAAAATATAACTTTAATAGTTGAGATAATTGGAATATAGACACAGCTGGAGATCAGTGAGTGAGTAGAAGACTGAGACAAGTAAAAGTGATCAAAGCAATTGAAAATATGGGTTAAATGAGTGATGGATATTAAAGGGGGAGACTTGTGATGAGCACTTGGTGTTATATATAAGTTATGTGTCACTAAATTCTACTTTTGAAACTAATATTGCACTATATGTTAACTAGAATTTAAATAGAAATTTGAAACATAAAATACACACAACAAAGTACACATGAGTACAGAGGACTATACTGTGAACAGCAGAGCTGAAAGATGAAAAGAACCTGAAATCATGTCATATGATGTCATTGAACCACTGCACCAGTCCCACAACAGCCTAGTTCTGGACTTCCTATTATCTGAAATCAATAAATATTTGTTCCTTAAAATGCAATACCTAATACAATTTGGTTTTAAAAGATGTTTGTTGACTAATCAAAGATCCACATATTCAGTACTAAAAGTCTTGAATTATATTTTATAATCAATAGAAAGGCATGGAAGTATTTTAAACTGAGGATCAATATAATCTATTCGTGTCTTAGAAAGGTCCTTCCTGCTGCACCAAATGATCATAATAACAATTTATACTGTAGAAATCACAGACATAATATATTATCCTATATTTAAGAAAACATAGTTTTCAAAATAAATGCAAGCAAAATCAGAATATTGCCAGATATCCTAGCTATTGACCAAATTCTAAGAATTTCAACAGATTTCACAAATATACATTCAGAATATGTACATCAAAGATTAATGTTACTCCTGAGTAAGTTACACTTGACTTGAATAATTCTATCTGCCATTCCAAACCTATGACAATTTGTTCCCATTTCCATCTTCTTCCCTCATAAGAGAATATGAGAGGAATGAATTAAACATGGATACAGACATAAAATATCTGCTTATTATTGTCTTCTTGAGAGGCTAAAATGAATTGATTAGGAATCTTTATAAATGTTATCTCATTGAGGTAGTTGGAAAAATACATTTAAATACTAGTTCTTACTTGCTAGAGATAGACCAGTACTGCTTTGGTATTATACACATAAAAACAAGGAAACAATAACAATAGTCATTAAACAAGCTATCAAACAGACCTAGATTTCAGCACTCCTTGTTACTGTATGGTCAGTAAGATATGATTCACTGCTCTAGATTCACGGAGCTGCACATATGACTCCTACTCTACCATACACTAGATAAATAACACAGGAAAAGCCTTTTTAAAAATCTACCTAAGAATGGATTTCTCCATCTTAAATGGGAATTATGATACATACTTATGGGAGTATTATGAGAATTAAATGAGATAATATTTGTAAAGTGAGTAGCTCAGGACCTCGCACATAGTAATCATTCAATAGTATTTGCCACTAATAGTATGATTATTACCGTTGTCATTAAAGTCCTCATCATTATTATTGCTTTCCATTATGAGAGAAAACAAATAATTTAAATGGAAATGGCTTTTTATATAGATTTTCTTTACTGTGTGTTTTATATCTTGTCCATTCTTAATTGTCCTTGAGAGAATTTAGTTGCAATGATCTATTTTACTCTGGTTTTAATTCTAGGAAAACTTATTTCATTAATTTCTGGGCTCTCTGCATCCCTGCACTACTTATTGTATACCTAGGAAATGCAAACTAATTTTAATAGTAAATTGAGGTTAAAGTATGGAGAAACTTATGTGATGCATTTTAAAGCCATCTTCACTTGCATTTTGAGTGACTCAATTTTTAAAAAACTTTTTCTTATATTTATAATCCTGATAATGCTATATTGAAATGCTATGTATTTTACAGGTTTGCTTGGAACACTAATGGATTATAAGTGACTTGAAGTTTTACTATATAGCCATTTAATTCACTAGAACCACTACTTCCTAAAATGTGGTTTAGACCTTTACTTTTAGGCAATACCTAAAATTCATAAAAAATAATGTTTTCTCTACAATTTGTGGTATATATGTGTGTATGTAGATATCTATATCTATCTATCTATCTATCTATCTATCTATCTATCTATCTATCTATTTAGGTAGGCTCCACCCTAGTGTGGAGCCCAAAAAGGGGGCTTGAACTGATGACTCTGACATCAAGACCTAAGCTGAAATCAAGAGTCAGATGCCTAACTGGCTGAGCAACCCACATGCTCACAATGTAAATTTTTATTTTAACATATGACAAAATCAACTTTGAGATATACAGTTGACCCTGTATTACCATGAACTTGATCTGTGCAGGTTCACTGATAGTCGGGTGTTTTTTAAAGATTTTTTTTTTATAACATACAGTATATTTCTGTAAATGTATTTGTTTTCCTTATGATTTTCCTAATAACATGTTTTCTCTACATTACTTTATTGTAAGAATACAGTATTTACACACATATATATATACACATATATATACAAACACACAAAATATGTGTTAATTATCTGTTTATGTTATTGGTAAGGCTTCCAGGCAACTGTAGTCTTTTAGTAGTTAAGTTTTGGGGGAGTAAAATTTACTCACAGATTTTTACCTGTGCAGGGGCGTGGTGCCCTTAACCTCTGCATTGTCCAAAAGTCAACTGCATATTCTGCTGAAAATACAAAGTGTACCTGCTAATTCCTTTAAATTGTTGTTGAAAGTACTTGTAATATTCAACTGAATATGCTGTTTTTGAAGAGACTTTTAAGTTGGCTTTTACCTGAAATTGAAAACTCTAACAAAAAATGCATATTGCCCAAGTGAGAGGAGGTTGGGAAGGTCTATTCTAGAGATATCTTTGTACAAATGGGAACTTTCTGGACAATGGAGAACACATGCTAATCATATTTAAGAAAAGCCTCATGGGTACAGTTGGACACTACCAACATAAACCTTGACAACATATATTGTTTTTGTTATTGCTTTGTGTTGTGGAAATCAAAAAAGAAATTAAGTGAGAATGAGAAGTTTCTCCCTTCTATAAATTGGACACTATATTTATGAGTTTCAAGTTGTGACAAATTAATGTTTCTCTCTAATTGTTTTAAAGGAGTCATATATGACCACTGGGAATTCTAAGTTAGAATTGAAGAGATGAAGAGGAGAGAAGAAAATTAAGATCTTTATGGCAATTAGTAGAAAGCAGCTAGAGACAGAATTTCTGTAGACAATAATTTTTCAGTCCCTTGAGATAATGATTTGTACTGTTTCTGAAATGCCATATAACTTTTATATTGTCTGCCAACTTAGATTGACAAAGTGCCTCATGGAAAAAGATTGCAAGGTGACATTAAGACTTCATAAGAGGGGCTTCTGGTGGCTCAGTCAGTTAAGCACCCTGTTCTTGATTTTACCTCAGATCTTGATCTCAGAGTCACTAGATCAAGCCCTATGTTGGGTTTCATGCTCAGCGTGGAGTCTGCTTAAAATTCTCTCTTTCCCTATCATTCTGCCCCCTCCTCTCACTTGTGCACACACACTCTCTCTCTAAATCAATAAAATGTTAGGGAAAAAAAGACTTCATAAGAAAGTGTACCTAGACCACATAGAGATGGGAATAGTGACTTTATATGGTCACCAAATTTGCCACTCTGTCCTGAAGCCATGCCTCCTGTGGAATAGTTATGATGTTAAATTCAGTGATGTAAAAAAAAAAAAAAATCAGTGATGTAAAGGTGTGACAAAGTTGTATCAGTATTTGTAAAGATGGTTATGATGACCATACCTCATAGAAATCCTGAATTATGCTCACATTTAAAAATATAGGTAGTTCTATAAGATGATTATATATTTGTGGGAAGTTGGAACATGCTGACATGTTCATTCACAGTAGGAGTATTTTCATGTTTTAAACAAATAACTTGAAATGAAATGCAAATCATTTCTTTGCTTTATTGGAATTTGCAGGTATTGTGTTTTTTTTGGTTAGAAAATGAAGGTTAGCAGTAACCCTGTGTCAAGCAAGTCTATTGGGATCATTTTCACAATGGCATTTGCTTACTTCATGTCTCTGTAGCACATTTCGGTAGTTCATGCAATATTTTAAACTTTTTCATTGTTATATGTGTTATGGAAATCTGTAAATATTAATATTTAAAATTACTATTATAATTTTTATGGGGTGCCGCAGACTGTGACCGTATAGGATGGCAAACTTAATTGATAAATATTATGTATATTTTGACTGTCCCACTGGCCATCCATTCTCTCTCTTTCCCTCTCCTTGGGCCTCCCTGTTTCCTGAGACACAATAATTAGGTCAATTAATAACCCTGCTGTGGCCTCCAAGTATTCAAGTAAAAGAAAAGTCACACATTTCTCACTTTAAAACAAAAGCTAGAAATGATTAAGCTTAGTGAGGAAGGCATGTTGAAAGCCAAGACTGGTTGAAAGCTAAACATCTTATGCCAAACAGGTCACCCAGTTGTAAATTCAAAGAAGTTCTTGAAAAAATTAAAAGTGCTACTCCAGTGAACACACGAATGATAAGAAAGCAAAACAGTCTTATTGCTGATATGGAGAAGGTTTGAGTGATCTAGATAGAAGATTAAATCAGCCACAACATCCTCTGAAGCCAAAGCTCAATCCAGAGCTAAGGCCCTAAGTCCTTTCAATTCTACAAGAGATGACAGGTGAGGATGCTGCAGAAAAGTCTGAAGGTAACAGAGGTTGGTTTATGAGGTTTAAAAAAAGAAGCCATCTCTACAATATAAAAGGGCCAGGTGAAGCAGTGAGTACTGATATAGAAGCTGCAGCAAGTTATCCAGAAGATTTGGCTAGGATAATTCATGAAGAGGGCTACACTAAAGAACAGATATTCAGTACAGACAAACCAGTATTATATTGGAAGAAAATGACATTTAGGACTTCCATAGCCAGAGAGAAAAAAATCAATGCTTGACTTCAACGAAGGACAGGATGATTCTTGTTAGAAGCTAAGGCAGCTGGTGATTTGAAGTTGAACCCAATATTCATTTGCCATTTCTAAAATCCTAGGGCCCTTAAAAATTTGTTAAATTCTTGTTGCTTACACTCTATAAGTGGAACAACCAAACCTGTATGATAACATATCTATTTACAACATGGTCTACTGAGTATTTTAAGACTACTATTGAGACCTACAGCTCAGAAAAAAAAAATAGCTTTCAAAATATGACCACTTATTGACAACACATCTGGTCACCCAAGAGCTTTTATGAAGATGTACATGGGATTAATGTTGTTTTCATGCCAGCTAATACAACATCCATTTTCCCATGGATCAAGAAGTCATTTCAACTTTCAAGTCTTATTTAAGAAATACATTTCTTTTTTTTTTTTTTATTTTTTTTTTAAGAAATACATTTCTTAAAGTTATAGCTGCCATTAGTGATTCCTCTGAAGGATCTGGGCAAAGTCAATTGAAAACCTTCTGGAGGGAACCCTGGGTGGCGCAGCGGTTTACCGCCTGCCTTTGGCCCAGGGCGCGATCCTGGAGACCCGGGATCGAATCCCACGTCGGGCTTCCGGTGCATGGAGCCTGCTTCTCCCTCTGCCTGTGTCTCTGCCTCTCTCTCTCTCTCTGTGTGTGTGACTATCATAAAAATTAAAAAAAAAAAAAAAAGAAAAAAAAGAAAACCTTCTGGAAAGGATTCATCACTACATTAGGTGCCATTAAGAATATCCAAGATTTATAGGAAGAGGTCAAAATATCATCATTAAGAGGAGTTTGGAAAACATTGACTCCAAACTTCATGGATGACATTGAGGGAACCAGGGCTTTAGTGTAAGAAATAACTGCAGATATGGTGGAAACAGCCAGAGAACTGGAATTAGAAGTGAAGTTTGAAGGTATGATTGACTTACAATGCCATAATAAAACAAACAGATGTGGAGTTGCTTCTTGTGGATGAACAAAGAAACTGATTTCTCAAGATGAAAACTATTTCTGGTGAAGTTGCTGCGAGATTGCTAAAATGATAGCAAAGAACTTAAACTATTACATGAATTTAATTGATAAAACAGTGGCAGGGTTTGAGAAGATGGACTCCAATTTTTTTTAAGGTTTTATTTATTTATTCATGAGAAACACAGAGAGAGGCAGAGACACAGGCAGAGGGAGAAGCAGGCTTTCTGTAGGTAGCCCAATGTGGGACTCCATCCCAGGACTCCAGGATCATGCCCTGAGCCAAAGGCAGACACCCAACTGCTGAGCCACCCAGGCATCCCGACTGACTCCAATTTTGAAGTAAATTCTATAGCAAGTAAAATACTATCAAACAGCATCCCATGCTACAGAGATATCAGACATGAAAGGAAAAGTCAACTGATGTGGCAAACTTCAGAGTTGTCTTATTTTAAGAAATCACTATAGGCACCCCAACCTTCAGCAAATATCACTCTGGTCAGTCAGCAGGCATCAACACCAAGGCAAGACCCTCTATTATCAAAAAGGTTATGTCTTGCTGAAAGCCCAGAAGATAGTTAGCATTGTTTTGAGCAATAAAATATTTTTTAACTAAGGTACGTGCAATTTTTTTACACATAATACTACTATATCTTTATAGACTACAGTATAAACATAACTTTTATTTGCACTAGAAAACCAAAATATTTTATTTTGATATTTGTTTTATCTCAGTGGTCTAGAACTGAACCCCCAATATCTCTAAGGTACGCCACCGTACAGAGATATTTTTTATTTGTTTTAATGTGCTCTGGTCTCACTTTTATTCCTAAAATGTAAGTTCCATGATGGCTGAAGTTTTTGCTTGTCTCCTTACATGGAGACAAACATGCACAGAATAAGCACAGAATAAGTATATCATAAATATTTATGCACAGCAAAACTAAACATGCTAATGTGTAGCTCTTTGGTTAGCAAACAGTTCTGCTGGCCCAGGAGCCATGTGAGAATCATATTAAAAGGAGAAAAATGGTAGGGAGAGGATGTTACACTAGGAAGTGCTGTAAATACAAGGAATAGGGACCTTACTCTGTTGCTATGTTTCTGACAGGTTCTCAGACACATTCTTGGAATCTGCATCTAGCAACAGGAATTTTCATTGTTTAGAAGAATCACAACCATGTATGCCATAATTCAAAGTAAAGGCATGACGGTACTCACCAGATCTCTCTCTCCAAGATGCCCAAATAGCACTTAAAGTACTGATACAACCAATCCTTGAATTAGTAAGGGGTTCTCCAGGAAAAGAGAATCTGTGTACTGTGCATATATAGATTTATGATAAGGAATTGGATTACATAATTATGAAGGCTGGTAAATTGCAAATACAGTGTGGGCTGACAGGCTCGAGAATCAGGAAAGCTAATTGTGTAGATGTAGTCTGAAGGCAGTCTGTTGAATTCTCCTTTGCTGTGGAAGGCATATCTTTTAGTTCTACTCAGGAATTCAATTGATTGGATGGAACCTACCCACACGATGGAGGGCAATCTGCTTTATACAAAATTCACTAATTTAAATCTTAATCTCATCCCAAAACAGCCTCCGAGTGGACATAAAAGTTAATCTTCACAATGCTCAAGAAATATTTCTGTACGGATACATTTGTAAATATAAAAATGCTACATATTTGACATTTTCCTGCTCTAATTGAAACCCTATAAAAAAATCCACATTTTTTTCTACTGCTTTTTCAACTGTTTCTATTCCTTACATTTAAATTCACAAGTATCAATTTATGTTTGTGGTTGGTAATATTTTATTTATGTGTTTGTTTGTTTATTTATTTTAAGATTTTATTTATTTATTCATGAGAGACACACAGAGAGAGGCAGAGACACAGGCAGAGGGAGAAGCAGGCTGCTTGCAGGGAGCCTGATGTGGGACTGGATCCCCGAACTCCAGGATTATTCCCTGAGCCAAAGGCAGATGCTCAACTGCTGAGCCACCTAGACGGCCAGATAATATTTTAAAATTGAATAGTTTAGGAATACATTTTGTTGTGAAAAACATTTTTTTTCTTTTAATAGGTAACATCAATGGCATAGTATTTGAAAAAAAAAACCTCAAAGACTTTAAAAAATTCTGTTAGGAGTAGGAGAGTCTGTGCTGTGCAAATGGGGGTCTCAGTCTTTGGATTCCCAAAGAGATTTACACGGAGATGCACGCTTGAATAAAGACAGCCAGAAGGAAATTAGCAAGCATAAAGCAGTTTATTAAAGCAAAGGTACAGTTTCAAGGTGGGAAAACAGGCACTTTTGGAGAGGTGGAACCAGCCCATATGTGGTTTTGGGATTGAATATTATTGGGTCTCTCTGGGCTTAGAGGAGCTGTGCTGCACAGTGGGGTGGTCTCCAATGGAGGCTGCTTCCAATCATTTTGGGAAATTCCTCCCCCAGGTTGGGAGAGGGAGCTTCTCATCCCATAAGGTTTCTACTGGAATCATCATGATAGACTTTCTCCATTGGGAAATGCAGATGCATTATAATAATTCTAGGAATTACCAGAGGCTGAGGTGGAGGAGAGCTCACAGCTCTCCCCTGTGGCTCTGGCTATGTCAGCTCCAGGGCTTGAAGCCACAAGGTCAGGATGTGGAGCTCCCTTTCCCTCTCTGATCAAGGATTATAATGTGTAGATTATTGATCACCAAACTTGTCTTCTGCACATGGGTCTATCATTCCCCTTCAAGGACTTGAGACTCTGCCTCAGGGCATTCCTTCCACTGCTTACCTATAGCTTCTACCTAACGATCATAAAAATACATAATTAGTCCATCTTAGAATCTCTTTAAATAAACATTTTTTTTCAAAAATCAAAAAGTATTTTCCACTTAAGGACAATTGTTTAGCAATTCAGAAGATTAAGAGACATTAAGCATCTTTAATAGTTTTCATAACAGCATCCTTTTAACCTTACTTATGAAATATTTCCAAATAAATTTATTGTTTTCTTCAAAACCTCACAGGCTTCATATCTGATTATATTGAAATTTTAATTAGGAGAAGCTATTCATGGAAACACTGACATTTTTGTAGTATAAGGGAAATGAAGGGCATTCTGAGAAGTTTCCTCTGTTAATATATTCACAGATATTCTGAAGTAAGATTTTTTATTTCCTCAAAAACAGTCATAACAATTTGAGCTATAGGAAGTAAGTCATGTTTATTCACAAAATACTTTAAGTATGTTCTAAAAAAATATATAATCTTCCTTTTCAAGTGTTCATATTGAATTTATGTTAAAATATATAAGCTATTCAATTTGATCATATAAATATCTGGCATTATATAAATTATGAGAATTCAAATGTGATACATTTGATCACACACACACACAACACACACACACACACACACACACACACACATACTGTGTGGAAGCTGATTTGCAGCACCCAGTGCAGCATAGAAGAGAGAAAATTTAGATTAGAGCTCAAAGAAAATGGAATTGGTAGTGCTCATAAAAGCTTACAAGAATCTAAGGAAGGTTGCTATTCATGAAGGAAAAGAAGTCACAGCATGAGCTATAAATTTGGAAAGATAGGTTTCTGAGGAAAGTAACAGATGCTGTTTCTTTCAAATTATTTTAAAATGGGATACACATTTTTTTAAAAGTGTTAAAATCGTAGCACTACTAAAACAAAGAATATCATAAACCCCAAAGGTCTGCCACTGCTGTCAATCTATTTCTCAAAGTACAAAATAGATTCTTTTAATTTTTCTAACAGTATTTTCGTATGATGTGACCAGTCAATTGTTGAGATTCCCTCCAAAATGATACTTCAATACACAATATGAAAAACTGATAACTCTTACTGTCAAATGCCTACTAGAACCTAGGAAAATAATATCTCCTTGATCATCTTTTTCTCAGATGAGATCAAAGCCCATTAAAGACCTCTTAAAATCTGTTCAAGGTAGAGAAAGACAAGGGTAGAGTAAGTCAGCAGCAAACAAAAAAACCCAAAATACGTATATTTTCACAAAACATGATCATATTTTAACCACCAGCATACCTTCCTATTCCAAATTGAAGGTAATGCTTCATGTTCCCCTCCCTTCCTCCTTTCCTTCTCTTCTCTCATTTTCATTCTAGCTTTTTGTCAAATTTCTTACTAAAAACCTTACCAGCTTGCCACCATTATTGTGGTAATTTAAAAAACCCTTAGATATCCTCTTTTTTTTTTTTAAGATTTTATTTATTTATTCATGAGAGACACACAGAGAGAGGCAGAGACACAGGCAGAGGGAGAAGCAGGTCCCATGCAGTGAGCCCCATGCAAGACTCAGTCCCAGGTCTCCAGGATTAGGCCTTGGGCCATAGGTGGTGCACTAAACCACTGAGCCACCCGGGCTGCCCAGATATCCTCTTTTTAAGCATTATGTTCTTTATGAATTAGTAATAATAAAAGTTCTCCATAGTCTTAAAACATATTAAGTAATTAATATGAGAGAGAGAGAGAGCGCGCACACAAACAGAAGGAGGAGCAGAGGGAGAAGGAGAAGCAGACTCCCCACTGACCAGGGAGCCTGATACTGGGCTGGATCCTGGGACTCCTGGCCCATGACCTGAGCAGAAGGCAGATGCTTAACTGACTGAACTACCCAGGTGCCCCTCAATATTTAATTTTATATATACTATATGGACATAGATTTAAATTCCATGTATATTCAGAAAATATTATATTGCTTTTTGTCATGGAAAATTAAGAATGCCTTATGATAGATAATCTGAACTCTACCTGATTTAATTGTATTATCTTAAATGTTGTATTCTATCAACTCGCCATTTGCCAGATTTTCTAATTCTTTCATAATCTCTGTATTATTACAGATTTCTGTATGTTGTGAATATATATATTCTTGTCATCTGTATTGTGTTATAAATACAGTTTTCTCGGGATCCCTGGATGGCGCAGCAGTTTGGCGCCTGCCTTTGGCCCAGGGCGTGATCCTGGAGACCGGGGATCGAATCCCACATCGGGCTCCCGGTGCATGGAGCCCACTTCTCCCTCTGCCTGTGTCTCTGCCTCTCTCTCTCTCTCTGTGACTATCATAAATAAATAAATAAATAAATAAATAAATAAATAAATAAATAAATACCTTAAAAAATTAAAAAAAAATAAATACAGTTTTCTCATTTCCAATTTGTATGACTTCCTCCCTTTTATTTATTTCCCTTGCCTAATTGCTCTGGCTAGTACTTACATTACAATGTTAAAATAACAGTAGGTAAAATGAGTATTCTTGCTCTCCTAATCTTAGGGGGAAATATTTCAAATTTTCACCCTTAAGGATGAAAAAATCCATTGATCATTTTTATTATAATAAGGATATTCCCAGCTATTCCTAGTTTGCTGTTTTCTTCCTAAAAATGTATTGAACTTTGTGAAATGCTTTTTATCAGAGTGATTTTTTATTCTATTAGTGTATAATGTATTTTTTTCTATTTTGAACTACTATTTCATTATTTTGATAAATCTTATTCATGATGTGTAATCTTTTCAATTTGCTATTGATTCAGCTTTTTGGTACCTTTCTTGAGAAAATTCATAAGGGGTATTAATCTGTTATTTTCTTTTCTTTCTCTTTTTTGTAATTCTTATATCTGACTTTGGAATAATGATAATTTAGTCTTAAATAATGTGTTCTCTCCTCTTCCATTTCTTATAAAGTTTTAAATGGGATTGGTGTTAATTATTTAACTGTTTGGGAGGTTCACCATTGGAGCCATTTGGTCCTGGACTTGGTTGGGAGATTTTGATTACATATCCACACTTAAAGGTGTCTTGAGTTCTATTTCTTAATGATTCAGTTTTGGTAATTTGTGTGTTTATAGGAATGCGTCCATTATCATCTCAATTATCTAAATCTATTAACACACAATTTTTTCATAGTAATGTGTTATAATTCTTTCAGTGTAAGAGAGGAGCTAAGACAGTGGCAGAGTAGGAGGGCCTTAGGCTTGTCTCATCCCTTGAATACAACTGTGTAACTATCAAATCATCCTAAACACCCCAGAAATCAACCTGAAGAGTGACAGAATGAACTCCACAGGGAGAGAAGCCACATTGAGGAAAGTAGGAAGTGCAGAGATGCAAGACCACAGGTGCTGCAGAGAAGGAGTTGTGGTCACAGAGAAAGACATGCATGAGGGAGGAGCACATAGAGGAATGCATAAGAACAAGTGCCCCAAAGCCTTGAGGTGGGAAAATGAGAGAGGCTGATTTACATGAATTCTTTCAACCAGTGGGACTTAAAGACTGGAGTTTTTAGTCTGTGGCTTGGCTGGAATAGAACCCTGAATGCATTACCCTGCTCCTAGAGAGAAGGCAGGTAAACAACCCTAGATGGGGGGTTGGCGGATTTGAGTTGGGGGTGGGGCAACTGCCTGGAAACAGCCATCTGAAAAACTCCTGAGACACAGTGAGGAGACTGTTCACCCTTCTTGGAGCACATACCTCAGAGGCAACATTCACAGAGACAGCTCTCTGGGGACAAAGGAGCTGTCTGGCAACATTTTTCTCCCCTGCCCCTCAGCATAAATGCAGAGCAACCAGCAGAAAGCAGCTCAGCCTCCACACTGGCTGCCGAACTAGCTACATCAAGTTCCACTTCCTGTGCTTGGTGGTACTGCCATTCTCAGTCAGGTTTGCCTTAGTTCCTGCACTGTGGGCCCCTTCTCCAGAAGACCAGCAGACAGCTTCCCACAGCATGTCTCCCAACCAGAGTTCAGCAGGGCTTCAGTTTTAGTAGGAATAGTATCAGGTCTCATTTAAGTAGCAGACCAGAGAACACCTAGGTAAAACTCAACACATTCTAGCCAAAGACCAAACACTGCCCACTGAAGGGGAGGAGAACCTCTGTAGACAACCAGCCTGAAGGACAGAACAGCCAAAACAAAACAGCAAAATACACACAGAGCACATCAAGGAAACTCCCGGAAGCTTCAGGCCCTGGACACTATATAAGCTCATCTTCATAAAGCCATTACTCTCCGAAGCAGTAGACATAATAGGCTTTTCTGAAACACAGAAAACAGATTTAGACAAAAATGCCAATATAGAGGAATTTATCCCAAATGAAAGAAAAAAGATAAGAGGCTATGGCAAGAAATCTAAACACAACAGATATAAGTAATATGCCTGACAGAGAATTTAAAGCAACAATTATATAAGGATACTCACTGGACTTGAGAAAAAAAAATAGAAGGCATCACTGAGACCCTTGCAGCAGAGATGAAAGAGTTAAAAAAAAAAAAAAGAATTGATCAGAAATGAAAAAAATGTAATAACTGAGAATTGAAATAGCTTTGATGTAATGAACACAATATTAGAAGAAACAGAGGAGTGAATAAGTGTTATAAAAGATAAAATAATGTAAAATAAGACAAAATAAGTCCCTAAAAAATAAAGGAAGACCCATAAGGCTAGCTGCAGATCTTTCAACAGAAACTTGGCTACCCAGAAGGGAGTGAAATGATATATTGAAAGTGGGAAAAATCTGAATCAAGAATACTCTATCCAGCAAGGTTATCATACTGAATAGAAGTAGAGATAAACATTTTTCCAGACAAACAGAAATTAAAGGAGTTTGTGACCATTATAACAGCTCTGCAAGAAATTAGTGGAAAGGAAAGCCAAACATGACAAAGACAAGCAAGGATCAGAGAAAATCTCCGGAAACAATGAAACGCAAGTGATAAAATGGCACTAAAGACATATCTATCAATAATTACTCTGAATGTAAATGGACAAAACACTCTAATTGAAGGACGTAAAATGTCAGAATGGATTAAAAAACAGGACCTGTAGGGGCAGTTGAGTGGCTTAGTGGTTGAGCATCTGCCTTTGGCTCAGGTCATGATCCCAGGGTCCTGGAATGGAGTCCTGCATCAGGCTCCCCACAGGGAGTCTGCTTCTCCCTCTGCCTGTGTCTCTGCCTCTCTCTCTGTCTCTCATGAATAAATAAATAAAGATTTATTTATTTTAGAGAGACAGAACACAGCTGGGGGAGGGCCAGAGGAAGAGCAGAAAGAGAAATTTCAGCAGACTCCACATGAGGCTGAGGCAGGGCACAATCTGATGACCCTGAAGTCACGACACTGAAAGTACAACCATAAGTTAACAATACTGAAATCATGACCTGAGTGGAAACCAAGAATTGGATGCTTAACTGAGTGTGCCACCCAGGAGCTCCTCTACCAAACACTGAGAAATGAGTTAATACCTATATTTATCATACTATTCCAAAAAGTGGAAAAGGAAGGAAAACTTCCAAACTAATTCTGTGAGACCAGCGCTACCCTGATTCCAAAACCAGAAAAGAACCCACTAAAAAAATAAAACTATAGGCCAACATCACTGATGAACATGGATGAAAAAATTCTCAACAAAATACTAGCAAATCAAATCCAACAATATATTAAAAAAAATCATTCACCACAATCAAATAGGATTTATTCCTAGGCTACAAGGATGGTTCAATATCGACAAATCAATGTGATACAGCACATTAATAAGAGAAAGTATAAGAATCATATGACCCTCTCAATAGTTGCAGAAAAAGTATTTGAGAAAGTACAGCATCCATTCATGAAAAAAAAAAAACTTTCAGCAGAATTGGGTTAGAGGGAACATACCTCAGCATCATAAAGTCCATATATGTAAAACCCACAGTTAGTATCAACCTTAATGAGGAAAAACAGAGATTTTACTCTATAGTAAAGAACAAGACAGGGATGTCAACTCTCACCACTGCTATTTAACTATAGTTCTGGAAGTCCTAGACTTAGTAATCTGATGATGACAGCAACAACAACAAAATGAAAGGCATTTAAATTGACAAGGAAGTCAAACTTTTACTATTTGGAGATACATGATCCTATATATAGCAAGCAAACCTGAAAGATGCCACAAAAATATTGCTGGAACTGAAACACAAATTCAGTAATATTGCAGGATACAAAAATCAACATACGGAATTGAGTTGCATTTCTCTACACTGCTAATGAAGCAGGAAGAAGAGAAATGAAGGAATCAATCTCATTTATTTACAATTACATGAAAACTCACAAGATACCTAGTAATAAACCTAACTGCAGAGGTAAAAGATCTGTACTCTAAAAACTATAGAACACTTATGAAAGAAATTGGGGAATACACAAGAAAAGGAAAAACATTCCAGTCTTATAGATTGGGAGAACAAATATTACCAAGTTCTATATATTACCCAAAGAAATCCCATCAAAATGCTATCAGCATTTTTCACAGAGCTAGAACAAGCAATCTTAAAATTTACATGGAACCATAAAAGACCCCAAACAGCCAAAGCAATCTTGAAATAGAAAAGCAAAGCTGGACTTCAAGTTTTTATTCTTAGTCATTCTAGCAAAAATTCTTTCAACTTTGTTAATACTAGCAAATCACCAACTTTTGTTTTTGTTGACTCTCTATTGCTTTTCTACACTCTTATTTTTTGTCTCTGCTCCAATATTCCTCCTGTCAAGCTGTATTACAAAGCTGTAGTGATCAAGACAGTATGGTACTGGCACAGAAATAGATCAGTGGAAAAAAAATAGAAGACTCAGAAGTGAACCCACAACTATGTGGTCAATTAATCTTAGACAAAGCATAAAAAAATATTCACTGGAAGTGAGACAATCTCTTCCACAAATGGTGAAATAATCGAGTTAAGAAATTGGCAGAAGACACAAAAAGACATTTTTCCAAAGAAGGCATACAGATGGCCAACAGACACATGAAAAGATGCTCAGCACCACTCATCATCAGGGAAATACAAATCAAAACTAAAAATGAGATACAGACACACACAATGGAATATTACTCATCCATAAAAATAAGAATGTAATCTTGCCATTTGCAATGATGTGGATGAAGCTAGAAATTATGTTAAGTGAACTAAGCCAGAGAAAGAAAAATAGCATATGGTGTCACTCATATATGGAATTTAAAGAACAAAACAAACAGACTTGGGGAAGGGGGAGAGAGAGGAAATGAAGAAAAACTGTAGAGAACAGACTGATGGTTACCAGGTAACCATAAGCACTGAGTTCTATACACAAGTGTTGAATAACTACTCTACACCTGATACCAATAACTGGATTTTAAATCAAAACTTAAAGAAAAAATATTTTGGTGTTAAGTCAGTTGTAAGGCCCCACTTTCATTTATATTTTTAGTTCTTTGAGCTTTTTTTTAAATTTGTAGTCATTCTAGCAAAAATTCTTTCAACTTTGTTAATACTTGCAAACTGCCAACTTTGTTTTTGTTGATTCTCTCTTGTTTTTCTATACTCTTAGTTTTTGTCTCTGCTCCAATATTCATGTCCTTCCTTTTCCTGACTTTAAGTTTAGTTTTCTCTTTTTTTTTTAAAGATTTTATTTATTTATTCATTAGAGACGGAGGGGGGGGGAGGGCAGAAGGAGAAGCAGGCTCCATGCAGGGAGCCTGATGTGGGACTCGATCCCAGGTCCCCAGGATCACACCCTGGGCTGAAGGTGGCACTAAACCGCTGCACCACCGGGGCTGCCCCAAATTCATATCTTTCATCATATTTATGAGGTTTCACCCATTATTTCTTCAGATATTCCTTGTGGCCCTTTTCCTCTCTTTCTTTTTTTCTTTTTTCTTCTTGAGATTCCCATAATGTACAAGATAATACACTTAATAGTGTCCCATATGTCCCTTAGGCTTTGTGTGCCATTCTTTATTCTTTACTTCCTGATTTTCTTTAGGTCTTTCAGCACATTTGCATGGTTTGTCTTTATAGAGTAAGTCCAATGTCTGAGCTATACTTTAATGTTTTTTTGGTATGTTTTATAATTATATGTTGAAAAATGAATATTTTTAATATCATCATTTCATCCCACCCCCACCCAAGATTGCTGTTGCTACCTGATGGAGACTGCAATTCAGTGACCTTTCCCAAACTATTTTTGCAAAGAGTATTTTCTGTTTGTGTGTGTTCACTGAGTCCTCTGTTCCATTATCTCCCCAGGCCCCATTTTAATTCCCTTAAATGCCTGGATTCGATAAGAAAGAAAGGAAAGAAAGAAAGAAAGAAAGAAAGAAAGAAAGAAAGAAAGAAAGAAAGAAAGAAAGAAAGAAAGAAGAAAGAAGAAAGGAAGGAAGGAAGGGAAAGGGAAAGGGAAAGGGAAAGGGAAAGGGAAAGGGAAAGGGAAAGGGAAAGGGAAAGGGAAAGGGGAAAGGGGAAAGGGGAAAGGGAAGAAGGGAAAGAAAGAAATAAAAGAAATAAAAAACACTTTAAAAGTCTTTTTCTTTAAGTTCTTTTCTATCAGTGGCCACTTAAGCCCACGTGGATTAAACCAATGGCCTGCTTCTGTGCCAGCTTTTCAGGAATCAGTGGCAACAACCAAAGTGTGAAAGCCAGAATTTTGGAGGAAAAAATCCCTATTTCCCCACCCTGGCACCAGCAAGTCACAGTAGGATTGTGGTCTGATGTGCCCATAGGGATAGGGAATGGAGTTACAAAAAGAAATTGAAAATTTACTGGACTTCGAGTCTTTTTTTAATCAAGAATTTCCCTGAAAGCTTAAAATATTCAACTAGATTCTTGAGTTTCAAAATAGTTTCTTCAAACAGTTCTTGCTAGTTCAATAATTGTCTCAGTGGAAGGACCAAACCTTTAAGCTTCCTAATTTGCCATAATCTATGATGTCCAGATGTCATGTAATGTTAGTATTAAAGAACATTTTTTTTAAGAGAGAATTTTAATGTCACTTTAGTTTTAATTCATTTCTTAATTAACACCAGGGGTCTTGAATATTGGAATGGAAACTTCAAGTAAGTGCCATCTCAGCTGCATGACATTAAACTGACAACAGGATCAGATGAAAATTTTTTTCCTCTTTAGATATTTTTAGGAAACCAATACTACAGTAAATAAAATTTTATTAAAGATAAGATTATTGGATTGTGAAGAGGGAAGCTGGGGTGGCATGGAGCAGAATAAGTCATCAACTTAATATACTTTACCAGATTAAGGATATTAATCAAAATACACTTGAGATTTCAAAATATCTGAGTGGTATTTATTTATTTATTTATTTATTTCTGAGTGGTATTTAAAGTAATATTTAGCAATCTGGGCAGTCATAGATTTGTATTCTTTTCATATTTAATAATGTAAAATTTAATAGAAAATTCTTGCTTGTTAAGATAAAAGAATGTGGCTAATACATGACCCTCTTACATCACAGTTAGACATGCATTCATCTCTCCTGACAAGAAATCTATAATTAATGTCTTCACTTCTATAATAGAATTCTCATATGTTTCTGTCATTAAATTACAGAAGCCTCATAAATTTTCTTTTATACTCTTTGATTTGAGATACTGTGATTTTACTATTTGCTTTTTTAGAAAGAATTGACTCAAATATTTTGTAAATATTTGATATTATGACATTTTCTAGAGGACATAGATTATTAGAAGAAGGCCTGTTTGTTGTTTTATGTTGATATTATTCCTCTTAGTATTGCACATGTATACACACACACATACACACACACACACACCTTGGATATCTTATGGCTAATGTCAACCAACATATGTACTCTGGATACCTTATGGCTAATGTCAAAATTTACTATTTCACATACAGAAAATAAAAAAAGGGAGACTGAAAAAGGTTGGGTTACAATGAGATGAATGAAGAACTTACTGCCAGGGCAAAATTTAAGGATACACTACTAAAGCTCAGTAATCAAGATAAATATGTAATGTGTATTTTAACATCAAGATTAATGAAAAATAAATTATGATGGATAAAATGTCAAAATTGAAAATTCAAGCAGGTTCAGCAATTATAACTTAATAAATTTTATTTGAACCTGAGGCAAGTGTAACATTCAGTGATAGAAACTGAAGTAAATATTTTAATGCATGGAGTATTTTCTCCTCAATTTTTTGCCCAATGCAAGTACCTCCCCCTGCTGTTAGATCTGTCTGGATCTGAATTCCTATTCTTTTTTTTTTTTTTTTTTTTTTAATTCCTATTCTTATGACAGACTTTGGATGTTGAGGCCATGAAGTAGCAAAATTAATCTTTTGTTTACTCAATCACAATTTTTAATTAAAAATATTTATTTTCTAACAACTAAAGCTGTGAATGTTTCTTTTTTTTAAGATTTTATTTGTTTATTCATGAGAGACACACAGAGAGAGAGGCAGAGACACAGGCAGAGGAAGAAGCAGGCTCAATGCACGGAGCCCAATGTGGGACTCGATCCCAGGTCTCCAGGATCTTGCCCTGGACTGAAGGCAGGGGCTAACCCACTGAGCCACCCAGGGATCCCTAAAGCTGTGAATGTTTCAATTTAGCTTCAAAAGGATACACTATTAATGTCATTAGGAAGTTTAATATGAATAACTAGACCAGGAACCTAATAACATTCAATTCAGAGTATGGCATTAAAAAACAAATAAAGTGATGTATACCATCTGAGGCACACTTTATTTATTTATTTATTTATTTATTTATTTATTTATAAACATGTTTTATGTCTCTTATTTTTTAAAAAAATAATATTTATTTATTCATGAGAGACACACAGATAGAGAGAGAGAGGCAGAGACAGAAGCAGAGGGAGAAACAGGCTCCCTGCAGGGAGACCGACTTGGGACTCGATCCCGTGTCTCCAGGATCATGCCCTGGGCCTACCTAAGGTGGAGTTAAACCACTGAGCCACCCAGGCTGCCCTGAGGCAAACTTTAAATACGAGCAGGCAGTAAAGAGAATCTAGTGGAACTAGGCCAGAGGATGTAATACATGAAGAAAGCACCAGAACCGGAAATATTTATTGTCCCATCTTGTCTTGTTTGCTTGATCTCTGTCTGTATGTTTTTTTCTCTCTCTCTGTCTCTCTCTCTCTCTCTCTGTCTCTCTCTCTCTCTCTCACACACACACACACACACAGAATATCAAGAGATGACATGCTCTGTAATGTTCAAAGAATATGAGGATATACATCTATTAGTCACCAAAATAGGTACATGATTTGAGAGACCAAACAGCTTAACATTTCTGTATATTTGTATATTAATTCTTCCATCCATCCATCCATCCATCCATCCATCCATGTCTTCTATAAACATAATTTGGCATTTGCACAAGCCACATTGTGTAGGTATGAAAAAAATCAAACGTGAAAAGTAAAAATGTAACATATATGACCACTTAGACTACCTATGAATAAAACAAGCATACTTCACTTATTGTGCTTTGTTTCATTGTGCTTCACAGAAACTTTATTTTTCTGTTTTTTCTTTTCTTTATTTATTTTTATAATTCCAAGGTTAGTGGCAACCCTGGATGAAGCAAATGTATTGGCACCATTTTTCAAACAGTATTTTTTCTCTTTTGTCTCTGTGTAATGCTTTGGCAATTTCTCAATATTCTGAATTTTTATTATAATTCTAATTGCTACAGTAATCTGTGATCAGTGATCTTTGTTGTTACTATTCTAACTCTCTTAGGGAGGCATGAATTAAGCCCATACAAGATGGAGAATGTAATAAATGTATGCATTCTGACTGCCCTAATGATTTAAGTATCATTCCACTTCATCTCCTTGAAACCTCCTATTCCCTGAGACAGAACATTGAAATTAGGTCAGTTAATAACCTTGTAATAGTCTCTAATTGTTCAAGCAAAAGGAAGAGGCATACATCTCTTTAAATCGAAATCTACAACTGATTAAGTTTAGTGAGGAAGGCATGTTCAAAGCTGAGATTGGCACAAGAAGCCTAGGTTTTGGCCTGTCAGCCAAGTTGTGAATGGAAAGAAAAAGTTCTTGAAGGACTAAGGTAATTCGTGAAAGTGGCTACCCTAAACAACAAATTTACAATGTAGATGAAACAGCTTCATATTAGAAGAATATGCCACTTAGGACTTTCATAGCTAGAAAAAAAGTCATTGCCTATCTTCAACAAGGGAAAGGATGACTCTGTTGGTAAGACTAATGCAGCTGATGACTTGAAGTTGAACCTAACGTTCATTTGCTATTGTGAAATCAAACAAAACAAAACAAAACAAAACAAACCCCCACAAAACAACAAAAAACTAGAGCCCTTAATAATGTTAAATCTACTGTGTCGTGCTTTATAAATGGAACAAAGCCTATATGACAGCACATTATTTATAACATTGTTTACTGAATATATTAAGCCCAATCTTGAGATTTACAGCTCAAATAAAGATCTCTTTCACAATATGACTGTTCATTGACAATGTTTCTGTTCATTCAAGAACACTGATGGAGATATACAAAGAGATTAATGTTGTTTTCATGCCTGCCAACACAACATACAAAAGGTAAAGGAGTCATTTTGACTTTCAAGTCATATTATTTTAGAAATACGTTTCTCAAGGCTATCACTGCCACAAATAGTGCTTTCTCTGAAGGATCTGGGCAAAGTCAATTGATAACCTTCTGAAAAGGATTCACCATTCTGTATGCCATTAAAAATATTTGAGGGACACCAGAGTGGTTCAGTTGGTTAGTGTCTGGCCCTTGGTTTTGGCTCAGGTCATTATTTCAGGGTCCTGTGATGAAGCCCCAAATCTGACTCTGGGCTCAGCTTGGAGTCTGCTTGTCCCTCTTCCTCTGTTCCTCTTCCTGAGCTCTCACTCTCTCTAAAAATAATAAATAAATAAAGTCTTTAAAAAGATATTTGAAATTCATGGGAAGAGGTCAAGTATCAACATTAAGAGGAGTTTGAAAAAGTTGTGTACAGCCTTCAAGGATGACTTTGATGGATTTAGGACTTCAGGGGAGGAAGTAACTACAGATGTGGTAGAAATAGCAAGAGAACTAAAATTAGAAGTGGAGGCTGAAGATGTGACTGGATTGCTGCTATTTCCTGGTAAACTTGAATAAATGAGGAATTGCTTCTTATGGATAACCAAAGAAAATAATTTTTGAGATGGAATCTATTTCCTGTGAAGTTGCTCTGAAGACTGTTAAAATGAAAGCAAAGAACATATATTTCATAAACTTAGTTGATAAAGCCATGGCAGGGTTTGAGAGAAATGACTCCAATTTTTAAATAAATTCTATAGTTGATAAAATGCTCTCAACAGTACCTCAGGCTATAGAGAAACAATTCATAAAAGTGAAAATCAATTAATATGGCAAACTTCATTTTCAGAAATTATTTCCAGAACTTATTTTCAGAAATTACTGTGGAAACCCCAACCTTCAGCAACCTTCACCCTGGTAAGTCACCAGCCATCAACACTGAGGCAAGACCTTTCACCAGCAAAAATATTATGACTTGCTGAAAGCTCACGTAATGTTAGATTTTTTAAAGGACTTTTTTAATTAAAGGTATGTACATTATCTTTTAGACATAATGTTATTGCATATACTATATGATAAAGTACAAACTTTTATATGAAGCAGGTAACCAAAATATTGATTGAATGCCTTTATTGTTACATTCCCTTTATTGTGGTGTTCTAGAACCACATCAAGAATTTCCAAATTATCTAATACCATAACTGAAATATATACAGAAGTATGGAACTAGCTTAAGTGACTTTGGAGAATAGAATTTTGGTTGGATACCGAAGGCTAGGTACAAAAATAAATACACACAAATACTAAATTTGTTACTAAACTTACTAAAGTTACTAAGTTTGTTTCTCAAAGGGCTTTATCTTATTAATTCTGAAACTACTTTTAGGGTAGCTCATGTTTCATAAGTAAATACATTGTAGATAATGAGAACAAGGTTATTCACTTTCTTAGAATGTACTCTGTGGTGGTTGATTGGAACTCGACATATATGAATTCATGGTACACATACATATTAGATGTAAATCTATCCATCCTCCCAACATGTTCAATTCCAGGGTTGCAGCATAGAAAATATAAGATGAATCTGGGGCATCATGTGGTGCTAGAAAGGAAAGAAGTGCTCCTAAGATGATGGACTCATGCCAAAAGATTATAGGAGCCACACTGAAATAGTTTCCAAAGGCTAAAGCTGGGATACTCTGAAGAATAAATAATATTAGTTTTAGATTAGAAACCATAAAATAAAATATCCATGTGTACTTCATGAGCATAAAGGAGAAAGAGATGGCTCTTCTTTTTTTATTTTTTAAATACTTTATTTATTTTTTAGAGAGAGAGAGAGTGGGAACAGGAGCAAAGAAAGAAGGAGAAGCAGATTCCCAGCTGAGCAGAGAGCCTGATGTGGGGCTCAATCCCAGGACCGTGGAATCATGACCTGAGCTGAAGGCAGACATTTAGCTGACCGAGCCACCTAAGCACCCCAAAATATCCATGTGTACTTCACGATATAAACTGATAATTGAACACATACATAAACAGGGGAGAAGGAATGGCTCTTCTTTTAGAAAATCATCTTACATTAACTATATTACATTAGCAGAAGCTGAGTAAATGACACTTGTAACTTCTATGCTAATTTCAGAACTTATGTATATGTTTAAAATTATTTTAAAAATAAGAAGTTAAATAAATTTGACACTTTGGCTTCCTCTTAACTGAAGCTCTTGTGTCTTTTGAGATCTACATACTACTTTGCATATCCCTCCTTCCCTCACATGCACGTATTTAAAATATACACATCATGCCACCAGTGGTGAACTAGACAAGTATTGAGGAAGCTGTTTGAACTACCCCATCATATATTTAATTTAATTATAGAGACGAAGATGGGAGGGACAGGAACATGGTCTGGAAGCAAACTTCCCTTAGACTAATCACAAATGGGAGGAACTCCACAAGCTGGAGAAATAGAAGATCAAATCCTAGCACTGGCACTGGAGACCTGCACTGGGAAGATGAGTAACTGTAACATCTGGCCTTAAAAACCAATGGGGTTGCCTACGGAGCTTCTAAAAATCAGTGGAGCTTAACTCAGAGTACTTTAAAAATCAGTGGGCTTAACTCCCAGAGAGCTGGAGGGAAACAGAAAACTGAATATCTTCCTTTAAAGAGCCAGTATAATAAATAAATTGCCCTGAGACACAGCACAGAAGTAGTTTGAAAAGTGCCTGAGGTAGATGTGAAGGAGATTTATTTACTAATCTTAGAACATGTGCTGCAGGGGCAGGGAGCTTCAGGAGACTTCTCCAAGAACAAAAGTGCCGGCAGGTACCATTTCTCTTATCTTTTCCCAGCCTAGATAGACATTGTCCGATCCAACACTAACAGTCTCCATCTATCTTACTAGTACTGCATGTGTTCCCCTGTAGACCTGCCCCCTCCAACCCACCCATCTCAGAAGGTGTCTTCCAAATCGGCTTGCCCTGACATGCCCTGAAAGGAGACCCAGCAGGAATTGGCAATACTCCACAATGCCTCTTGCCTTGGGGAGAGTGGAGATAAAACTATATACCAGTGAACCTGCAATTCCCGTAGCTGACTCTGTTGGCTGTGCAGAGAGAAAGCTCTGCTATTTGGTGTACCCACAACTGTGTCTGACTATCAATATTGCCCACCTGCAAGTTGGTTGACAGGACTCTCAATGGCACAGGGACCAAATCTTGCCCAGTGCACACATAGCAGGCAAAGCAGGTCATTGGCAACTGGCTGGGCTGGAGGTAAACATGGCACAGGCACAATAGCAGGGCATATGCACCCACATTGGAGTCACTCCTGGAACACCTGGATCGGGTGGCAGCAGCGGGGTGGGGAGAGCAGTAATGGATTGCACTCCATGGCACCATAAGGTCTCTTCTTTGCAAAGCCACTACTTTCAAGACCAGGAGACATAATTGACCTCCCTCAGATAGAGAAACAGAGTTACACAATAAGTTACACAAATGAAGAATATGTCCCAAAAGAAAGAACAAGACAAAAATCACAGCAACAGAGCTAAATGAAAATGAGATAAGCACTATGCCTGCTAAAGAATTCAAAGTAATACACAGAAAGATACCTACTGGACTTGAGAAAAGAGTGATAAACTCAATGAAAACTTCAACAAAGAAACAGAAAATATAAAAAGGAACCAGAGATAAAGAATTCAATAACTGAAATAATAATAATATACTAGAGGGCATCAACAGAGGATTAGAGGATACAGAACAGATCAGATCCTGTTCTGGAAAACAGGATAAACAACCAAGCTGAAGAGAAAAAAAAAAAAAAAAAAAAGAATTAGGATAAGAATAGCTTAACAGAACTTGGTGACATCATTAAGTGTAATAACATTTACATTATAAGGATTCCAGAAGGGAAAGAGAGACAGAATGGGGCAGAGCATTTATTTAAATAAAGATTAGCTTAAAATTTCCCTATCTGTGAAAGGAAACAGCCATTCATATCCAGAAAGCACAGAAAGCTCCTAATAATATTAACCAAGGAATTCCACACCAAGACACATAATAATCAAAGTGAAAAAAAGTAATGATAGAGAATTTTAAAAGCAACAAGAAAAAAGTTACATCAGAGGAAAAACCCAGAGGGCTATCGGCTGATTTTTCAGCAGAAATTTTACAGGCCAGATGGGAGTGTCATGGTATATTCAAAGTGCTAAAAGAAAAAAAAAATACAACCAAAAAATTTCTACACATCAATGTTATTCAGAATAGAAGAAGAGATAAAGAGTTTCCCAGACAAAAGTTAAAGGAGTTCATTGCCACTAAACCAGCATTACAAGAAATGTTAGAGGGAATTCTTTAAGTGGAAAGAAAAGGTCAGAACTGGAAAAAATTATAAAAGGTAAGAATTTCACAGGTTTTACCTATAGTAAAGGTAGTAGTTTAATCACTTACAAATCCAGGATGGAGCTTAAAACACAAAAGTAGTAAAAATCAATTATATCTACAAAAATCAGTTAATGGATACACAAAATTAAGAAAATGTAAAATATGATACTTTGGTCAAGTCAAGGACCAAATGGCTTCACAAGTGAGTTTTACTGAACATTTAAACGAATTAAACCTATTTTAAAAACTATTTTCAAAAACAGAAGAGGATGGAAAACTTTCAAATCTTGAGCAGCCTGGGTGGCTCAATGGTTTAGTGCCACCTTCAGCCCAGGGCCTGATCCTGGGGACCTGGGATTGAGTCCCTCGTTGGGCTCCCTGCGTTGAGCCTGCTTCTCCCTCTGCCTGTGTCTCTGCCTCTCTCTCTTAAATAAATAAATAAATAAATAAATAAATAAATAAATAAATAAATAAAATCTAAATAAAAGAAAACTTTCAAATCCATCTTACAAGGCCACCATTACTCTGATACCAAAACCAGATAAAGACATTACAAAACAGAAATACTGCAAACCAATATCTCTAATGAACTTAGATACAAAAATATTTAATAAAATATTAGCAAATTACATTCAACAATACATTGAAGAAAAATCATTTACTATGATAAAGTAGGATTTATTTCAGAGATACAGGAGTGATTAAACATTTGCAAATCAACTAATGTGGTATGAACATCTCAGCAGTTGTAGAATAAAGATTTGACAAAGTACCACATCTATTTATGATAGAAACATTCAACAAAGTAATTCTAGACAGAACATACTTCAAACATAATAAAGGTCACATGTGAAAAATCCACAGCTAACAACATAATGGTGAAAAATTAAAAGCTTTTCTTCTAAGACCAGGAGCAAGGCAAGACAAGGATCTCCATTTTCACCAATTTTATTCAACATAATACTAGAATTCTTAGCTGCAGAAGTTAGACAAGAAAAAAAAAAAAAAACCCAAACTAGTAAGGAAGAAATAAAATTGTTACTAATTGCAGATATCATGATATTATATGTAGAAATCCCTAAAGACGTCATCAAAAACAATCGGAACTGATAAAAAATATTCAGTGAAAGCTGTAGGGTATAAAATTAATGTACAGAAATCTGTCACATTTCTATGTAGCACAAAGATGAGAAAATAATCCAACTTAAAATTGCAACAAAAAGAATAAAATACCCAGGAATAAATTCAGTCAAGGAAGTAGAAAACAGCTACTGTAAAAAAATATAAAAACTGGTATAAGAAATTAAAGGCAATAAGATAATTGGAAAGATAGTCTGTGCTCAAGGACTGAAATAATCATCATTGTTGAAATGTCCACAGAACACAACACCATCTACTAATTCAATGCAATTCTTAACAAAATACCAACAGCAATTTTCACAGAACTAGAACAAATGATACTAAAAATTTTATGTAAGTACAAAAAGCTCTGAAAAGCCAAAACAATCTTGGGAAAGAACAAAGCAGGAGGTCATCATAATCCCATATTGCAAGATATACTATAAAGCTATAGTAATCAAAACAGTATGGTGTTGGCACAAAAACAAAACAAACAAAACAACAAAAAATACATAGATAAATGAAACACAATAGAGAGCTCAGAAATAAACCCACCCTTATATAGCTAATTAATCCATGATAAGACAAAAATATACAGTGGAGAAAAGACAGTCTCTTCAACAAATGGTGCAGGAACACTGGACAGCTACATGCAAAAGAATGAAACTGAATCATTTTCTCACATTATACACAAAAATAAATTCCAGAGGATTAAACACTTAGGTATGAGACCTGAAACTATAAAATTACTTGAAGAAATAATAGTCTGTAATCTCTTGGGCATCAGCCTAAACAACATTTTGTTATGTATGTTTTCTCAAGCAAAGGAAACAAAAGAAGAAAAAAAAAAAAAAAAACAATGGGAACCTACCAAAACAAAACAAAGCAAAACAACAAAATAAATAACTTTTGTAGAGTAAAGGGGACCTTCAACAAAATAAAAGGGCAACCTACTAAATAAAACAAAAGTTTTGCAAGTGATATATCCAATAAGGGGTTAATATATAAAATATAGAAATAACTAATACAACCTAATATCAATAAAATCTAATTAAAAGTAGGCAAAGGATCTAAACGGACATTTTTCAAAGAAGACATAAACATGGATAATATCCAATAAGGGGTTAATATAAAATATAGAAATAACTAATACAACCCAATATCAATAAAATCTAATTAAAAGTAGGCAAAGGATCTAAACGGACATTTTTCAAAGAAGACATAAACATGGATAACAGATACAAGAAAAAAAATGTTCGACATCAGTAATCATTAGGGAAATGCATTTCAAAGCCACAGTGAGATGGCATCTAACTCCTGTGAGAATGGCTAGAATCAAAAAGCCAAGAAATAAGTGTTGTTGAACATCTGGAGAAGAACTCTTCTGCACTATTAGGGAGAATGTAAACTGGTGTAGCCACTGGGATATATAGTATGGAGCTTCCTCAAAAAGTAAATGATGTTCAAATAGTAAAAATAGAAACACCATGTGATCTAGTAATTACACTACTAGGCATTTACCTGAAGAAAGTGAGAACACTAATTGGAAAAGATATATGCACATTTATGTTTATTGCAGCATTTTGTACCACAGCCAAGATATGCAAGCAATGTAAATGTCCAACAATAGGTGAATGGATAAAGAAGATGTGGTGTGTGTGTGTGTGTGTGTGTGTGTATATAAAATAAACATATATAAATAAAATAAACATATATATAAATAAAATAAACTAGCCAGAAAGAGAATGAATTCTTGCCACTTGCAACAACTTAAATGGGCCTATAGAGTGTTGTGTGAAGTAAAATAAGTCAGAGAAAGACAAATACCATATGATTTCTCTCGTATGTGATATCTGAAAAACAAAACAAGGAAACAAATAAGCAAAAAATAGACTCTTAAATACAGAAAACAAACAAGTGGCTCTAAAAGGTTGATGGGACATGTGAAATACATAAAGGGAGTTAAGAAGTACAAGCTTCCATTTATGTCATAAACAAGTCATAGCAATGAAAGTTACAGTATAGGGAATATTCGATAATATTGTAATAATTGTGTGGCAACAGGGTCACTAAACTTATTGTGGTGAGCACTGAGTAGTGTATATTGGGAAATATTTCTTGGATGTAAGATGTTTCAACATCTGCAAATTAGTCAACATGATACACTATATTAACAAAATAAAGGATATAAATCAATATATTACCTTAATGATGAAGAAAATATTTGACAATATTCAATATCTATTTATGATAAAAACTCTCAACAAAGTGGGTATATAGAAAATGTACCTCAATATAATAAAGGCCATATAGGAAAAGCCCACAACTAACACCATATTCAATGATGAAAAGCCAAAAGCTTTTCCTCTGAGATCAGGAACAAGAAAAGGATGTTACTTCTTGCCATTCTTATTCTACATAGTATCAGAAGTCTTTGCAATAGCAATTAGGCAAGAAATGGAAATAAAATATATCCAAATTGGAAAGGAAGAGGTAAAACTGTCACTATTTGCAGGTGACGTGATATTATATATAGAAAACCCTAAGGACTCCATCTAAAAAACTTTTAAAATAAATCAATCAATAAAAAACTTTTAAAAGTAATAAACAGATTCAGTAATGTTGAAGGATACAAAATCAATATGCAAATATGTTGCATACACAAATAACAAAATATCTGAAAAGAAAATACACAATCCTACTTAAATTGTGTCAAAAAATACCTAGAAATAAATTTGATCAAGAAGCAAAAGACCTGTATAATGAAATATATAAAACATTAAGAAATTGAAGATTTAGGTAAATGGAAGAAAAATTAATAAGCAAAAGGCCTGTATAATGAAATATATAAAACATTAAGAAATTGAAGATTTAGGTAAATGGAAGAAAAATTAATATGGTTAAAATATCTAATAACTTAAAGCAATCTATGGATTCAGTAAGATCCCTATCAAAATTCCAATGTATTTTCCATAGAAATAGAACAATCCTAAAATTTGTATAGACCCACAAAAGACCCCTAATATTCAAAGTGATCTTGAGAAAGAACAAAGCTGGGGTCATCATGCTCCCTGATTTTAAACTGTACTACAAAGCTATAGTAATTATTGGCACAAAGACATACAGAAATGGAACATATTAGGAGCCAGAAATAAACCTACTCATAATTGGTGAATTAAGTTATAAAAAAAGAACCAAGAATATATAATTGGGAAAGGACAATATCTTCAATAAATAGTGCTGGATAAACTGGACAGTCACATGAAAAATAAGGAAACTGTACTGCTATCTTAACACCATAAACAAAAATTAACTTGAAATGGATTAAAGACTTGAACATAAGACCTGAAACCATAAAACTCCTACAAGAAAACATAGGCAGTCTTGGGGATCATTTTTTAAATTTGACACAGGGATCCCTGGGTGGCGCAGCGGTTTGGCGCCTGCCTTTGGCCCAGGGCTCGATCCTGGAGACCCGGGATCGAATCCTACGTCGGGCTCCGGGGCCATGGAGCCTGCTTCTCCCTCTGCTTGTGTCTCTGCCTCTCTCTCTCTCTGTGTGTGTGTGTGTGACTTTCAAAAATAAATAAAAATTAAAAAAAATAAATTTGACACAAAAAGTAAAAGCAACAAAAGCAAAAACGTGGGAGTCCATCAAAATAATCATCAGCTTCTCTACAGCAAAGAAAATTATCAATAAAATGGAAAAGAAGTCTACAGAATGGGAGAAAATACTTGCAAATTATGTATTTGATAAGGAAGTTTAATATCCAAAAATCTATAAAGAACTCATACAGGGCAGCCCTGGCTCAGTGGTTTAGCACCACCATCAGCCCAGGGCCTGATCCTGGAGACCCAGGGTCAAGTCCCATATCGGGCTCCCTGCATGGAGCCTGCTTCTCCCTCTGCCTGTGTCTCTGCCTCAGTCTCTCTGTTTGTCTCTTATGAATAAATAAATAAAATCTTAAAAAAAGAACTCATGCAATTCAGTAGCAAAAATTTTTTTGATTAAAAAGTGGCTAGAATATTTAAGTAGACATTTTTCCAAAGAAAATATACAGGTGTCCAATGAGTATGTGAAAAGATGCTCAGCACCATTAATAATTTTAAGAACTACGAGTCAAAACCACAGTAAGATATCACTTCTCACCTATTATAATGGCTATTATAAAAAAGAAAAGAAATAATGTGTTTGTGATGTGGACAGAAAGGAATCCTCTTGCACTGTTGGTGGGATTGTAGATTGATACAGCTACTATGGAAAACATTATGGAGTTTCCTCAAAAAATTAAAGATATAACTACACATAAGATCCAGCTATTCCACTTCTGAATATTTATCTGAAGAAAATAAAAACACTAAGTTGAAGAGATATATGAACCCCCATGTTCATTGCAGGATTGTTTTATAATAGCCAACATATGGGTACAACCTAAATCTCCACTGATGGATGAATGATAACCACTGTGATATATGTCACACACATACACACATGTACACAAACTACACACACACACACACACACACACACACACACACACAGGAATACTATTTGGCCATAAAAAAACAATGAGATCTTGCCAGTTATGGTAATGTGGATGACCTTAAAAGTATTATGCTACATAAAATAAGGTAGACAAAGACTATACTATATAATTTTTTATAAGTGTTATTTAAAAATAAAAACAAAGGCAGCCCAGGTGGCTCAGCGTTTAGCAGCTGCCATCAGCCCAGGGCATGATCCTGGAAACCTGGGATCGAGTCCCACGTCAGGCTCCCTGCATGGAGCCTGCTTCTCCCTCTGCCTGGGTCTCTGCCTCTCTCCCTCTGTCTCTCATAAATAAATAAATAAATAAATAAATAAATAAATAAATAAATAAATAAATAAATAAAATAAAAACAAGAACAAAAATTTGCTAAGTTCATAAATACAGAGTACAGACTGGTGGTTGCCAGAGGCAGGTGGTAGTTGTGGAGGTGGTGGGATAAGTAGGTGAAGGGAGTCAAAAGGTAAAAATATAATGACAAAATTAAAAAAATAAAATAAAAAGAATATTTCCTGGTAAGCAAAATATATACATTTATATACATATATATGTATATTTCTAATTTGGGGAACTGTTCAGAACAAAGAAGAGATCTATAAGATCTTCATAAGACCCATACCTAAGCTTTCATATTTTATTCATTCTTGACTACAGATTTCTCAGCTGGAAGAATTACTAAGGTTTAACGAGATTAAGATTTACCCAACTATGGTTAACCGTGCCCTTAATGAACTACTTAGATTATTGATGATTTGGCTAATAAACTTGAAAACAAGTTAAAATTTATGGGATTGGTTCTTGGATTAATTAATGGTTTGCCTAACATTGTAAAATCCCTTGGTTGTATCAAAACTTTTAGTACAGAATAGAAGAAATAGTAAAATTATCAGTATATTATTATTTTTGTGAAATACTAACTGGTTCCTTAAATCACAAATACTGTATCTGGTTTATTATTAGTAACTATAATTAAAATCTTGAATTTACGGAGTCCTTACTATGCACTAAGTCAACATCTTGATATACATTAATCTTTGCATCTTTAGAGATATGATTCAAAATCAGGTCTGTACTTCAAACTATTCTGATATTTTCTGTTAATATGTAAGTCCTGAGTAAAGTGGAGAAGTAAAGATGCATCTAGATGCGAGTTAATGTATATCAATTCTCCTCTATGTAGTCAGTTCAAATTAAGAGCAATTAACAAGGACTTCTTAGGCAAGAAATCAATTTATAGAAATGGACAGAATAGGGATGCTTGCAACACTATTCGTACACAATTGTCCCTAACCAATTCTTCTCACCAATCACCCTATATACGCGTTCTCAGGCAGTGTCAGAGAAAGAAGTTGACTTTCTTTTCTTTCTTTCTTTCTTTCTTTCTTTCTTTCTTTCTTTCTTTCTTTCTTTCTTTCTTTCTTTCTTTTCTTTCTTTCTTTTTCTTTCTTTCTTCTTTCTTTCTTTCTTTCCTTTTCTTTCTTTCTTTCTGTCTTTCTTTCTTTCTTTCTTTCTGTCTTTCTTTCTTTCTTTCTTTCTTTCTTTCTTTCTTTCTTTCTTTCTTTTTCTTTCCTTTCTTCTTTCTGCAGCTTAGCATGGTAGCTTCTTATAAAGGAACAACTAGTCCCTTGACTTATTTTATATCTATCAATCTATCATCTATCATCTCCTTGATTCAGAAAAACTAAGTTGCCTCTGATAGCATGCTCATTTGAACAAAACTGTTACTAAATATCATCTTAGAATTTTTTTCCCTTCTTCTTTAATCAGAAATGCATCTTGCAGTTGCATAGTCTGTTATACCTAAAGTTGACACATCAGAAGTGAATCAGCTGCTTCCATATTGGTACAGCAAAAATATAGCAAAACTAAAAACTAACATATTTGTTGTAGTTAACAGTTGTTGCCTGGAATAAGGCTCCTTCTGTATATAAAAATATATAAGGCTACTTCTATATATAAAAATATTTTAAAATCTTGATCTCATTCTTTATTTTCTAAGGCCACATCAACATGAATGTTACCATAATGAAAATTCATTTCTACCCTTTTGTAACAAACTAGGGGAAATAATAAAATTTTTCTAATCTGTAACTTTCCAAATGGAAAACAAATAGTATTCCATTATTGGAGGATGCCTAAAAAGTTTTCCTACTTATCTCTACACATTATCCATGTTTCAATTTAAGTTCAACAATATATTGTATTAAATTTTCTAAATTTTATTTCCAACATATATGTCTCCAAACATGGCCATGTACACACAATTTGTTTTTGAATTGAACTAGGTAGTAGAGGAGTGTGTGGATATTTGTATACCAAGATTTTTCAGATAAATATAAAGGACAATAGTTTATTTTTTCAAAATACCAAATGTTGAGAGCTTGGAAAATGTGCTATTTTTCAATTGATTAGCTGAATTTCTTTATTTTTTAAAGGTTTTATTTATTCATTCATGAGAGAGAGGTTTTATTTATTCATTCATGAGAGAGAGACACAGGCAGAAGGAGAAGCAGGGTCCATGCAGGGAGCACGATGCAGGACTCGATCCCAGGACTCCATGATCACGCCCTGAGCCAAAGGCAGGCTCTAAACCATTGAGCTACCCAGGTGTCCTGATTAGCTGAATTTCATATTTACCTAAATGTGTTAGATTTATTATTTGCCTTGTGGAAGATACTATTTCTGCTTTATCAAGCATGATGGTCACACAAAAAAATCTTATTTTTTTTTTATTTAACTTTAGATACAGACCTACAGGTTTGTTTTATATGATTGTGCATACACAATCATATAAAAAGGAGCCTACACAAAGCTCCTACACAAAAGGAGCCCAGATAAAAGGGTTTCTGGGAGGTGAAAGAATTTCTAGCTAAGCTTGGTGGCCTAGTATGAGGACTGTTCTCACAAAGTATGTGCAGTATTGTTTCTAATTCATACAAAGTTACTTGTGAATTCAGCCTTTTTAAAATAGTAACTTATCATTTTATATTTTATTAATTTTGATTTTTTTCAAAATTTGCTTTTTCAGTCTTTTTTTTTTAAGATTTTATTTATTTATTCACAAGAGACACAGAGAGAGGCAGAGACATAGGCAGAGGGAGAAGCAGGCTCCCTGTGGGGAGCCTGATGCAGGCCTCCATCCCAGGACTCTGGGATCACAACCTGAGCCAAAGGCAGAGGCTCAACTACTGAGTCACCCAGGTGCCCCATCAGCCTTGATTATTTTAATGAATGAGACTACATTATACTTAGTCATCCAGACCAAAACCTGGAATCATGTTTAACACCACTCTGATGATGCTCCTTATCCTACCAACAAATATTTTTTAAAAATTTTTAGAAAACTAAAAATCTTGAATTTGACCTTAATTACCCTACTGTTGTACTCCTAGTTCATGCCATCATCCTTTCTGCCTGGAATATCCCAATAACTTTATGAAAGCTCCTTTCAAGCAACTCTTCCTGTTTCAGTTCTTGTCCTCACCCAGGTTTCCATCACAGAGGAGAAAGGGAAAGGGGCAGAGAAAGATTGCATAACGAAGTGGATTATCATTTTAATTTTTGGATCCAGCAATGTCAGAAGCCGCCTCTGTTCTTGACTTCCTAAGTGTATAAAACCAATAAATCTCCCATTTACCTACTTTTGTGGCATGGGGCTTATTTTTGTTTAAATGAATGCTTTGGTCATTTGCAACTGAGATGTGTAAGATGTGATGTTGTGTAATGGAAGGAAGAGCAATGGATTAAGAGTAAAAATATTTGGAAACTAGTTCCAGCTCTGATATTTATTATTCATGTGATCATTGGCAAGTCACTTACCCATTCTGAATGTGAATTTCCTTATCTTATGGGAGAAACACATCTTACCTTATACTGCACAGTATTTTTTGTGGAATCAAATGTTGAAATATGGTATTGAGCTCTGTCAAAGCCGAAAGCCTGTGTGCTTTCCACTTTGCTGTAGACTGTGTATAGAGACTTATCTCCTGTGTGTAAGGCATGTAATAATGTGCCTATAGAGTGTCACATCCATACTCTCTACGTAAAAACTCCCTTCCAGTATTCAAAAGTACCATACTATGTAGACAATCTTCATATAAACAAAATCAACCTGAATCATTAACCCCAAAAAACCTGTTTCCTGTTTCTTGGGAAGTTCCCTAATGTTCAGTGTGGAAAGTTGCAGGAAAAGCTAGATTCATCAGTTACAATTCTCTGTATTTGTTTACACTGACAATGCATTTATGTTTTGGGGCCTTTCATGATCATGATGCATCCAGTTTACTAAGTTGTTGAGTGTGCCATCAGGCAGAGCAGAGAAGGTCAGGATTTCCCAGGGCATGAAAAAAATAATGAAACTAATGAATTACACAGCAGTTAGCCTGCACATATTTTACATTAAATCAATTGTATTATTTGGTTAGTTCAGTTACACAACTGGCCAATTTATTGCATTAATCAGTTATATTTGATGGCCCTAATTGATTAGGGTGCTTGCTCAAATGGCCAAACTGATTGTCCACTGCAAAGTTTAAAGAACTATTTTTTCTCAACTTTCAGACATTTACAAATACACCTGAAATTATAAAACTTTTTCTTTTCATGAAGAATTTGTGTATAGCCTAGCCAATGGAAAAGTCCATAATGCCCTGTTGGTAATGCACTTCATAATGAACTGTTCCATGCACTTGAGAGAACCAATTTATGGTATTGGATGGATTTGGGTAATGTAACAAATTAATTTGTCAATTTTATAAATGAAATCTGAACTCTAAAGCTTCTCTCATAGACTTTTTTTTTTCACAAATGCGATAACTCAAGGAAAAATACAAGCGTTTTAGATAGAATGATAAATTCCAAAATGTTGTTGCCACTGATATCATTTCCTAACATCTAAACAATCCTAGCCCCAAAGATATTAAAAAAGTGAAGCCATGGTTCTCAATAAAAGTAAATATCCTATTGCAAACATTCTATCTTTGAACAGCCTATTTCCTCATTTTTGTGCTTTCTTAAACTCACCTGGAAAATTATGATTTTTAGATATTTTTATTTTTAAGAGAGAAAAAATCAACAAACACACACAACTTTCCATATATGTTTTAAGGCTTAATAAGATACATGTAAGCAATTCTCTGAAAGGACTGTAGCCAGCCATATCTGAGTTAAACAAGCATGGTGGAGACAGAAACATCTTTCATAGTATTTATTGATAGTTTGTGGCATCATATTAATTAAATTATCTGTTCTTCTTTGTGAAATGACTTATTTCCTCCAATATTTCTCTGCATATTTAATAGGCTTCAACTTAATTTTTCCTTCCATAATCTAATAGTCCACTTAAAATTTTCCCTTTATTCCTTCCTAGAATAGATAGCCAGAAGAGAGGCCTAATATCTTAGACCCAGAGAAACTAGAGATCTTGTAGGTCACCTCTGATTTTAATTGTAGTGTAACGGAAATTCCAAAGGGATCTAATGAAGTGCTCGTCAATAGTTAATGGTTACAAAGCCATAAGAATTCAGTATTTCCCCTGCTCTTTCCATTAAATAAAATAATTTTAAGATATGCTGTTTAAAAGATTTTTGGGGATATAATTAAGCTAAATATTCTTTGGGCAAGGGAAGATCAGGTTTATACTTCAATGCAGTTTTAGTCTCTGAGCTAGGAGGCAAAGTAATTAAATTGAATAAAAAGACTGAAAGAATATATAACTTCTCTTCTTTCATAAACTCTTTCTCTTGTCACCAGGTCTGGAAATATAAGGTTTAGTACTTTCTCTCTCTCTTTCCTTCTTTCCTTCCTTTCTTTCTTCTTTTCTCTTTCTTTCTTTCTTTCTTTCTTTCTTTCTTTCTTTCTTTCTTTCTCTTTCTTTCTTTCTTTCTTTCTTTCTTTCTTTCTTTCTTTCTTTCTTTCTTTCTTCTTCTTCTTTCTTTCTTATAGATCTAATATCCTCTGTATATGCAAGTGGATATGTGCTAACTGAATTTTGTCACTAACTGATAATAAAAGTAAGGCTATCCCTTTGTTCACAAAATAGTTTTTCAACTCAAGTATCAGTCATGAAAATCAATTCAGTAAATATATACCACATTGGTGGAGGAGGGTAGAATAATAAAGCATCTGTTTATCAAAAGAACAATCTCTTAAGTATGAAATTAGAGTCCCTTTCATGTTTGATGGAAAGTTATATTTATCTATTCATGTAAACATTGGAAGACATCTATGAGTTATAATTGGGTACATTTTGTATCGAATCAAATTTGGGGTATGGATAACACACTATTTTCCCAAACACCAACAGAATTAGTTCCATACAGAAAATTAAAAATTTTTTTCTTGATTTCTCCAAGAGTCAGAATTGTACTAAGTATTATGAGCAGAATAGGATTTAATTCAAAGAAGTATTAGGAGATTAGGCTCTGAGCTGCACCTCAGAACATTACACATTTAACTGATTAACTAAAGGAACTATGATGTCTGACACAATCAGAAAAGTGGAAAATCGGGAGGCTGCCAATGAACCACTGAGTTTGACATATTGGCCTGATGAATCAGAAAATGGCTGCAACTTCAAAACTATAACTGAATACCAGTGAAGCTGGAATTGGGATTCTGAAACAAAGTTACAAAACAAAATCACATTCTCTTGACTTGTTTGCCATAAGAAAATAGTAACAGGCCGGCCAAAATCAGCAGAAATATAGCTTCCTACCAGTTTTCCCCCTCAAAATGCTCCTACAAATGCATCTAATTGATGGAAACTAATTTGCATCCAGTACCTTCAAGGAAATCTAAAGAAATAAAATCTTTACCTCTCTGCTCTTGTAGTTGAGGAAAACACCCTAGAAGGTGGTAGGAAAAGATCCTGATAATTGATATTCAGCACAGTTTCTTGTAAAATACTCTAATGTCTCTGTAGCCCTGAAGTCTGGTTCTGATTTCTTTGTCTAATCACTAATGTCCTACTTAGCTGCTTATATTTTTTAAAAACCAGATCTACTCCTTATATACAACCAGCCACTGTTCCAATAGGAATGGATATCTATTAGAGTGATACATGATTTTAAGTGTTCCTGCATTCTACTTTCAAATTCTATCATCTATTATCTATCTATCTATCTATCTATCTATCTATCTATCTATCTATCTAAATAAATAAATCTTTTTGCCCAAGATTTCCCATACCTCAGCCTGCTTAATTTTTGGAAAATGAATAAAAACATCTGGCTTTCCCATCTTAGCCAGTTGTTTTGAATTAAAACCTAATGTCTTTAAGGTTGCAGGTCAATGTATATTTGAATTTAAAGCAAAAGTTCAAAATTACAGATTTCCTTCCATATGTAAATTTTCCCTGCCCCAAACTTGATGCTAGAATTTACATTAGTTTGCTAGTAATGCCATAACAGAATATTAGAAGCTGGGTGGCTTAAACAATGGAATTATATTTTCATATAATTCTGGAGGCCAAAAGTCTAAAATCAAAGAGAGGGAGACGTAGATCCCCCACTGAGCAAGGAGGCCTATGTGGGGTTGGATTCCAGGACACTGAGATCATGACCTGAGTTGAAGGCAGACACTTAACCAACTGAACCACACAGGTACGCCAACATTTTTAAGCTAAGGATAAATATTTAATCATATTGCTACAATGGATTTCTTTGTCCCAATTTCTTTAGCTGAAAATTAGTTGCTGAAAATTAGTTGTAGGAGTACTAGAAAATGAATTGACTTAAAATGTATCATTAGGGGGAAAAAAGTGACATTGGTTTACTATCGTGCCCACTTCCTAACAAAACGTTCTATTCAAAAGTAAGTTGTATATTATCAATTGTAAGAAAAGAAAAAAAAAGGAAAAACACATGGGGGTTAAACAACATGCTACTAAGCAATCAGTGGTCCAAGAAATAAATCAAAGAGAAGAAAAAACACATGGAGGCTAAAAGAAAATAACAGGGTAGCCCTGGTGGCGCAGCGGTTTAGCACCGCCTGCAGCCCGGGGTGTGATCCTGGAGACCCGGGATGGAGTCCCACGTCGGGCTTCCTGCATGGAGCCTGCTTCTCCCTCTGCCTGTGTCTCTGCCTCTCTCGCTCTCTCTGAATGAATGAATAAATAAATCTTAAAAAAAAAAAAAAGAAAGAAAATAACAACAAAACATCCCCAAATCTTTGGGATAGAGCAAGAATAATCTAAGGGGACAATCTGCAGCAATACAGGTCTATTTCACGAAACAAGAAAAATCTCAATCTAATTTGTACCTAGAGAACTAAAAAAAAAAAAAGAAAAAAAAAGAAAAGAAAAAGAAACAAAGTCAAAGTTATAGAAGAGTGGAAATATAAAAATATAAATAAATGAAATGGAGACTAAAAGAGCAAAAGAAAAGATCAATGAAACCAAGAGTTGGTTCTTTGAAAAGATAAATAAATACAATTGATAAACTTTTAGCCCAATTCATTAAGAAAAAGGAGGACCCAAGTAAACTCATAAATTAAAGAAGTAGCAACCAACATCACTGAAATATGAAGGTTTATAAGAGGCTACTACAAAACATGCCAACATTAGACAACCTAGAAAAACTGATAAATTCATAAAAATATACAATATTCCAAAACTGAATCAGGAAGAAATAGAAAATCTGAACAGACTAATTACTTACTACGGAATCTAACTGATAATCAAAAAACTCCCAAAAAATAAAAGTTTAAGACTGATATATTCACAAGTAGATGATATCAAACATTTAAAGACAATTTAATGTCTCTTTTCCTGAAACTATTCCAAAAAATAGAAGAGGAAGAACAGCTTCTCAATATATTCTATGAGGTCAGCATTATTACCCTGATAGCAAAACCAAGGACACTTCCAAGAAAGAAAACTACAAGCCACTAGCCCTGATGCACATAGATGCAAAAACCCTCAACAAAATAATAGCAAACCATAGTCAAGATTACATTAAAAGGACTATTCACAATGATACAGTGGGATTTATCCCACGACTGCAAAAATAGTTCAATACCCACATATAAATTCGATACACATTTACAAAATGAAATAAAAAATCATGATCTTCTCAATAGATGCAGAAAAAGCATTTGACAAAATTCAATATCCACCAGTAATAAAAACTATCAACAAAGACATTTTACAGGTCGCATGCCTCAACATAATAAAGGCATTTATGATAAATCCCAGCCATCATCATTCTCAGTGGGGGGGAAGCAGAACTTTTCTTCTAACATCAAGGTTAAGACAAAACTGTCTGCTTTCACTACTTTTATTCAACAAAGTCCTAACTACAGTAATCTGGCAATAAAAAGAAATAAAGGCATCCAAAGGAGTATAGAAGAAGCAAAACTGTCACTATTTGAAGATAACATGATACTATTCAAAGAAAACCCTAGAGACTCCACAAAAAAAAAACTTGTTAGAATAAATGAATTCAATACAGAATACAAAATTAATATACAGAAATCTGTTGGGTTTTTATACACCAATATTAAAGTAGCAGAAAGAGAAATTAAAAAAGCAATTCCATTTTGAATTGCATTAAAAAGCAAAAAAAAAAAAAAAAATCTTGGAATAAACTTAACCAAAGAGATGAAAGATCTGTGCCCTGAAAACAATAAGATACTGACAAAAGAAATTAAATGTGACAAACAAATGAAAAGAAATTGAGTGCTCAAGTATTGGAAGTATTGAATCCTATGAAATGAATTCTCTATTACAATTCCAATGGCAATTTTAACAGCACTAGAATAAATAATATTAAAATTTGTATGGAATCACTAAGACTTTGAATAGCCATAGCAATCTTATTTTTTATTTTTATTTTATTTTTAAAAATATTTTATTTATTTATTCATGAGAGACAGAGGCAAAGGGAAAAGCAGGCTTATCAATTCCAGGACCCCAAGATGACAACCTGAGCCAAAGGCAGCTGTTTAACCAACTGAACCACCCAGGTGCCCCCGAATAGCTAAAGTAATTTTGAGAAAGAATAAAGCTGGAGGTATCACAATCTCATCCTTCAAGAATCACTACAAAGCTATAGTCATCAAAACAGTATGGTACTGGCACAAGAATGAACAGCTAGATCAATGGAACTAAATAGAGAGACCAGAAATACACCCAGGCTTATCTGATTAATTAATCTAAGAAAAAGGAGGCAAGGATGTACAATGAGAAAAGATAGTCTTTTCAATTAATAGTGCTCCATGCAAAAAACTGAAACTGAACCACTTTCTTACACCTCACACAAAAATAAACTTAAAATGAAATAAAGACCTAAATATGAGACCCGAAACCATAAAATTCCTAAAAGAAAATATAGGCAGCAATCTCTTGGACCTCAGTCTTAAGAACATTTTTCTATGCAGGCCCTTCAGGCAGGAAAACAAAATTAAAAAAAAAAAAACTATAGGGACTACACCAAAATAGAAAGCTTTTGTGCAGTGAAGGGAACCATCAGCAAAATCAAAAGGTAACCCACTGAACAGAAGAAGATATTTGTATTATGATCTGATAAGAAATTAATATCCAAAATATATAAAGAACTTATATGACTCAATACACACACACCCACACAACAATTAGTTAAAAAATGGGTAGAAAACTTGAGTAGACAGTTTTCCAAAGAAGGCATCCAGATGACCAAAGACACATAAAAATGATGCTGAAAATCACCAACCATCAGGAAAATGAAAATCAAAATTACAATGTAATATTACCTCACACCAGTCAGAATGGTTGGCTATCAAAAAGACAAATACGTGTTGGCAATGATGTGGGGAAAAGGGAAGCTTCATGTACTGTTGATGGGAATGTAAACTGGTACGAACATTGTAGAAAACAGTATGGATGCTTCTAAAAAAATTAAAATAAAAATGCCATACATATGATCCACTACTGGGTATTTACTGAAGAAAACCAAAGCAAAAGTTCAAAAAGATATTTGCACCCTTATGAATATTAAAACATTTTTTGACAGTAGCCTAGCCAATATATGGAAGCAACCTAAATGTCCATCAATATATGAATGGAGAAAGATGCACTATTACTCAGTCATAAAAAAGAAAGAGTTTTTGCTGGCAGCTCGGTGGCTCAGCGGTTTAGTGCCTCCTTCAGTCCAGGGCATGACCATGGGTCCTGGGATTGAGTCCCATGTCAGGCTCCCTGCATGGAGCCTGCTTCTCCCTCTGCCTGTGTTTCTGCTTCTCTCTCTCTCTCTCTGTCTCTCATGGATAAATAAATAAAATCATAAAAAAAAAAGAGTTCTTGCCATTTGTGACTAGACGGATGGACTTAGAGGGAATTATGCTAAGTGAAATAATTCAGAGAGAAAAAGACAGGTAATATATTATTTCACTTATATGTGGAATCTATAAAAACAAATGACCAAACAACAACCACAATAAAAAGCTGAAACATACCCAGAAATACACAGAACAAACTGGTGGCTGCCAGAGGGGAGGACACTGGGGTGATAGGCAAAATGAGTGAAAGGGATTAGGAGGTACAGCATTGTAGTTCTGGAATAAGTAAGTCATGAGGGTGAAAAGTACAACATAGGGAATATAGTCAAGGTTATTTTAATATAATTATATGGTGACAGATGGTATCTACACTTATGGTGAGCATAGCATAAGAGAGTTGCTGAATTACTATGGTATACACCTGGAACTAATGTAATATTTTATGTAACTGTATTTCAGTTTTTTTAAATGTAAGTTGTATAGATCTCTGCCTTGTTACAGCCTTTGTTGATGCACTAGGAATTAGTAACGTACAGGGCGGTAATTCAGAATAGTAAAATGACTTTTCAAAATTATCTAGGTTACCTCTTGTTCGTATTAGTAAAATATATGTTGAATTGCTACATAACAACTAAGGATGTTGTTACTTGCTCCTTATGACTGAATCCACTTGGGTTCTGACCTTTCCTTTCTTGTTCCCACCTGCCTACAACACTTCTGTTTAACAAGCTCACTTGCCAAACTATATTATTAATGTTTTATAAATGTAAACCTCATCTTCAGATTATTTATTTAGGGGTAGTTCTCAAAAAACACTTCTGTGCACTTATATTTAGTGAACTATATACAAGATATTCACAAAGGACACTGCAAGATCATAATTTTACCTACTCCCTCCACAAAATAATAAAAAATATTAGCACTATCATTTTTCAAAAAGAAGCACATTTTCAGACAATTTACATGTGCGGTGACTACATTATAAGAAAAGAAAAAACATAATTTTGTGAACTACTGATTCTAAAATCAGCTAAATATTTTCCTATTGAACTTACTTGTTCTTGACACTTTCCCTGTAGCCCATCTGATTGCAATCTCTACTTCAGACAATAAAATGTTAAAACATTAAGAGTAGGTCAGTCACATTAAGCTTTGGTGATATAGTTTTTTTTTTTTTTTAAAAAAAGGTTGAACAAAAATAAAATAGGGCAATGGAGAGACTAATTCCAGTAGATTGATTTGAAGAATTTAATAATACAAAGTGTTGGATACTAAAGATTTTTATAAGATTCTGCTGTCAGGAGGTTGGTTAAAGTTTTAAATAAAGCTTTTCCTGTAACAACAGATATTTGTTTGAAACTTTGATATTTGTACACAATCATGTCAGATTATGTTTGTAAATGGCTTTTCATTTAGGATGTATAATAGTGTGACCTAACGTGGTATGGGTCCTATTTTGGAAAATGATTAGTTAAGAGGAATGAAGCCATTTTTAACTGAAGTCTATTTCTAACATAATTTTAAATCATTGTTTCAAGAGAAATAAACCGGAGGTGATGAGAATGGACACCTATAATAAAAAGGCAGAATTTCCCTTTTTTGGGTGACAATTTCATTAAAATCTTGTTCCAATGAAGGAATGGTTTCTGACATATTTGCCAATTAACAACTTATCCTGAGAGGTAAAAATAAACTTTCTAAGCTTTGGTTCTTGATAGTCTTTGAAGCTCTGAATCTTATTCACTGCCATTTTGACAGTATTGCTCCATGGACCAATTTCTTGAAAGCTTGTTGAGGAAAAGTTGGAAAAAGAGGCAATGAGCTTCTCAGTACAAGCAGTATTCAAGCGGAGACCTAATTAGTAGGGTATTGTAACTAAAAGACGATGGAGACTTCTAATCATGAGATTCTTTTTTATACGTCTGATAGAATTTATTAATTCTGCTATTTACTTGCACATGACATTAATTTTCCTTTTATTAGTCCTGCACATAATAATTTTAAACTGCCTGCACATAATGCATACTCCATTGTTCTCATTGTATAAAAAGATATATTGGTAACATTTTAAAAATATTTTTGAAATTCCAATGCTATCAGTATTAATATTTCAAAGAATATAAATGGTTCTGAAAGGCAAATCAAAATAGTAGTTGAAACTTGTATTGCATGTTAATTTAGTGGAAAGAAATTACATACTCGCAAAATAACAAAGGAAAAAATTCAATAAAATTCTATGGCAGACCTTAAACTCATTTTTATACAATTTTTCCCTACAAACTCACCACTTTAAATTAAACACCCACACTCATCAAAAACACTAGAAGGTTGATGACAAATCGGGTGAATAAGCAACATAAATAATTATAAATCTAGAATAACAGAATGAGGAGGAAAGACTAAAATTAAATACATATATGAAATGGTGATAAAAAGGTGGAAATCAGAAAAGTTTGATTATGAATAAATAAATATGCTAATTTTGAATAAAGAGAAAAGGCTTTATTTGAATAATCTAAACTTACAAAAGGTACCAAGCATTTAGAACTGTGAATATGTCATGAAGTTGATGAAATATTGTTTACCATGAATACTAGTCCTTGATTACTCATGTCCCCCATTTAAGTCTGTTCATATTATACACAGAATGAAGATATTAATTTTAATCATATAAAAAAGAATCAAAATGTGTAAACACATTATATAGGATAGCATGGAATTACTTTCCAAAATATAAATAAGGTATTGAAATATATATTTTATTAAATTGGAATATACTTCAATATTTGTTTTATTAAATTTTAATTGCCCATAAGTGAGACATGTGATGTTTAAATTATTAAAATATTAAACTTTCCTGGTTATTTTTAAAGATTGATGGATTGATTTGAAAGAGAGAGACTGTGTGAGAGAGAGAGAGAGGGAAGCTCCCCACTCAGCAGAGAGTCTGATGTGGGGCTCATTCTCAGGACCCTGAGAGAATGACCTGACACAAAGGCAGACTCTTAACCACCTGAGCCACCCACATGCCCCTTGTACTTCCTGTTAATAAGATATTTGATAGCTGATAGAAAAAAAATAAATATTAAAATTTATTATTAAAGGAATACAAGAATAACCTTACCCCAAAACAATGAATATACAAACAAGCTCTAGACAGTATGATATATATATAGAAAAATAAATAAAGTGAATATAAAGTGAATACTAGGTCCAAATGTTTGTAATTCTCAAAGAGGAAAATTTAAAAAGTAGTGGAAGATAACATATCCTTAGAGATATAATTCAATACAATTTTTAAAAAATAAAAAAGATGTTTGAACTTCTATTTTGAAGGACACAACAGTATGACTGTGAAAATATCTCTGAATGGTCCACATACACATCTCTAATCTAGGAAATGTTTTGAAACATTTCTCATTGAGTTTTTTTTTTTTTTTTTTAATCTCCTATATGAGAGCACACTTAGGGTATATCTATATATCCAAAGATTACTTTGAGGGACAGATTACTAATTTATATCTATGTGGTGTACTAGTTAAGATTAATTGAGAGCTAGGTTGCCTGAATTCAAATGCTAATTCTACTAACTACTACTTATGTAACCTTAGGCAATATGTCACTTTTCAAGCCTCAGTTTTCTCATTTTGAAGTTGTGGAAAATAATAATAATTTATGGCATCCCATAATGTTTGTTAAATCTATGTTTGTTAAAAAAATAAATTTATGTAAAATATGTACTGTGGATACGAAAAATGAGATGATATAGAACAGCTTTGAAAATCAGTCTAGGCTAAGGTAAACTAGACATACTCTTCCTATTAAGAATAATAAGTGAAACAGTTTGGTTAAAATAAATTCCAACTGAGCTAATACTTTTCTGGAAACAAATAGATAATGCTACTTCTGATTTAAAATGTCTAATTTCTTCAATTATTACTAGCAGGATCTTTTAAAAGTAACTTCAATGTTCCGAGTATGCATTCTTATTTGTAAACTAACAAAAATAAAAATTAAATTAAATTAAAATCCTAACTTTAGCTTATATCTTAAGAGTTAAAAACATGTCACCTAATTTTGCCATAATTATACAGAATTTTAAATTTAGTATTAATAGTGGAATTGTGTGATTCAAAGTATTTTAGTCATAAGCATATGATTTTTTAAACAAGCTATTCATCACTTAAAATGATGTAGATTTATAGGGCTCCCAGAAGCAAAAGAGAAAGATAGGAGCAGAAATCTTATTTGAAGAAGCAATGAATAAAAATTTCCTAACTTGGTGAACAAAACTGACATTGGGATACAGGAAACCAATAGACTGCCAAATAAAATAGACTCAAAAAGACCCACACCAAGATATACTCTAAATAAAATGCCAAAAGTTAATATTAAGGAGAGATTATTAAAAGCAGTAAGAGACAAAACATTTTATGTACAAGGAAACCTCCATAGAACTATCAGCAATTTTTTAGCAGAAATTTTTCAGGCCAGAAGGTCTGTACAACATAATTAAGTGCTGAAAGAAAAACAAGAGAAAAAACAAAAACTTCAACAAAGAATACTCTACTTAGCAAGGTTATAATTCAGAATTGAAGGAGGTTGAAAGTTTTCCCATTAAACAAAAGATAAAGGTATCCATCACCAATAAACCCCTCTTACAAGAAATTTTAAAGATGTCTTTTAGCAGAAAAGAAGGAATACTACTTTATAACAAGAACACATATAAAAGAACAAATTTCACTGGATTACTAAATATATACTAAAGGTAGTAGATTATTAATTACTTATATAACTAGTATAAAGGTCAAATGACAAAAGTAGTAAAAATAACTATGATTACAATTAGCAGATATACAAGATAAAAAAGATATAAAATGTGATATTAAAAAACATACATGATGGAAAGTAAAAATGTTCAGCTTTAAATTGAGGTCATACTCAAGTTGTTATCAACACAAAATACACTATTATAGATATAAGTTGTTACATCTGTGCCTCATTGTACCTACAAACAAAAAAATCTATTTTAAATATGCAAAAGAGAAAGGGAATGAAACATAAGCATACCACTAAGGAAAGTCATCAAGCCACAAAAGAAGAAAGGAAGAGAAAAAGGAACGGAAACTACACAAATAGCCAGGAAACGGTTTTTAAAATGGCAATAAGCACATAACTATCATTAATTACCTTAAATGTAAATGGATTAAATTAATCAAAAGACAGAGTGCAATGGACTTATAAGAAATAAATAAGAAATAAAATAAACAATAATCCGAGACCCATTTATTTGCTGCCTATAGGAGACAGATTTTATCTAAAATAAGAACACACATACTGGAAATAAAAGAGATATAAAAAGATATTGCATGCAAATAAAAACCCAAAGAAAGCTGAAATAGCTATACTTAGACAAAATATATTTTAAAACAGAGAGTATAATAAATGAAAATAAAGGTATTACATAATGACAAAATGATCAAACCAACAAGAGAATATAATATTTGTAAATTTTATGCACCCAACATAGGAATACCTAAATATGCGAAAAAACATTAGCAGACCCAAAGGAGAAATAGCAATATACTACTAGGGCGTTTAGGATACCCCATGTATGTCAGTGCATAGTTCATTCAGACAGAAAATCAACAAGAAAACATTGGCATTAAATGACATGTTAGGACAGCCACCACTGGGTGAACTCACATGATTCAGAGCCTGACTTGATTTCAGCTCAGGTCATAATCTCAGGTTGGTGAGATTGAGCCCAGTGTCAGGCTCCAGGCTCAACAAAGAGTCTGCTGGAGATTCTTTCCTCCTCCCTCCCTCCTCCACTACTTCTCCCCACCACCCCTCCCTCCCCCTCTGCTCTCTCTCTAAAATTAATTAATTAGTTAAATATCTTTTTGAAAAATGACATGGTAAAGCAGATGGACTCAATGGATATTTACAGAATATCCCATCTAATGCAACAGAATACACATTATTCACAAGTACATATAAAACATTTCCCAACATAGTCTTATATGTTAGGCCACAGAACAAGTTTCATAAAGTTAAGAGGAATGAAATCATATCAAGTATCTTTTCCCACCACAAAGGTATGAAACTAGCAACTAATTATATGACTACAACTGGAAAATTTACAAAATGTAGAGATTAAACAGCATGCTACTGAACAACCAATGGGTCAAAGAAGAAATTAAAATAAAAAATACCTTGAGGGAAGTGAAAATAAAAGTGTAACATATCAGAATTTATGGGATACAGCAATAGGAGCTCTAAGATGGAAGATTATAGTGACAAATGCTTATATCAAGAAACATAAAACATAAAAAGGTCCAAAACAACACCTCAAGGGACTACAAAAGGAGCAAATTAAGCTTAATATTAAAGAAGGAAGTAACTTAACAAAGATTAGAAAAATAATAAGTGATACAGAGGCTAAAAAGATAACAGACAATGAAGAGAAATGATAGATGAAATAGATAAAACTTTAACTGGACTCACCAAGAAAGAGAGTGAGAGAGAGAGAAGTCAAATAACATTTAAAAAATGAATAAATGAATGAGATGTTACAACTGATACCACAGAGAGGGAGAAAAACAAGTGATACAACATATATAGGATCATAAGAGACAACTGTGAACAATTTCATGCCAACAAACTGAACAACCATGAGAAATAGACAAATTCCTAGAAATACACAACCTACAAAGACTGAACTCATGAGAAAATAGAAAATGTGAACAGATTAATTACTAGCAAGAAATAAAACTGGCATTATTTGCAGATGACATATTATAGAAAATTCTAAAGACCCCACCAAAAATCTGTTAGAAATCCTAACTAAATTCAATAATGTTGTGAGATACAAAAGCAACACACAAAAATCTGTTTTCTTCTTTATATTAACAAACTATCAAAAAGAGGAAAAAAGAAGACAATCTCATTAACAATAGCATTGAATAGAATAAAATACCTAAGGAATAAATTTAACCAAGGAAGTGAAAGATCTCTATATTGGTATCTACAAGACACCAATGAAAGAAATTAAAGAAGGCCAAGTAAATGGAGAGAATTTCTGTGTTAGTGGATTAGAACAATTAAATTCATTAAAATGCCATACTACCCAAAGCAATCTACAGATTCAATGCATTCTCTCCCTCTATTCCAATGATATTTTTCACAGAAATACGACAAACAAACCTAAAATATTTACAGAACCACAACACACCCTGAAAAGCGAAAGCAATACTGAGAGAAAAAGAACAAAGCTGAAGGCATTATGCTCCCCTTTTTCAAAATATATTACAAAGCTATACTAATTAAAATGGTATGACACTGGTATTTAAGCAGACACATAGAACATAAGAGATTGTGCAAAAAAACCATGTATAGTCAATTTATGACAAAGAAGCCAATAACATACGCTGGGGAAAGGATAATCTCTTTTCAATAAATGGTGCTGGGAAAATTGGACAGCTACATGCAGAACAATGAGACTAGATTACTATCTTATACTTTAACAAAGATAAATTTAAAATGGATTAAAGACTTAACTATAAGACCTGAAACTAAAAACTTCCTTGGAAAAAACAAAGTGGTCAGCTCCTTGAAACAGGTCTTGATGATTACTTTAAAAAAATCTGACACTAAGAGCAAAACCAAAAAAGAAAATAAATAAACACATAGAACTATATCAAACTAATAAATTTTTGCACAGCAAAGAAAACATTCAACAGAATGGAAAGACAACCTACCAAATGGGAGAAAGTACTTGCAAATTATATATCTAATAAGAGCTTTATATCCAAAATATATATAAAAAAGCTCATACAACTCAATAGCAAAAATAAAATAATAAAATTAATAAAATTAAAACTCAATACAAAATAGTCAGGAGATTTGAATATTTTTCCAAAGAAGAGATACAGATACCAAACAGATACATGAAAAGATACTCAAAATCATAAATCATCATGAAACTGTAAATCAAAATCACAATGAGATATCATGTCACACATGTTAAAATGACTATTATCAAAAAGGCAAGAATAACAAGTGTTAGTGAGGATACGGAGGAAGAGGAATCCTTGTTTGACGCTGGTGGAAATGTAAATTTTATGTGCAGCCACTCTGAAAAAGAAAGTATGGAGGTTCTTCAAAAAATTCAAAATAGAAATACTACGTGATCTAGCAATTCTGCTCCTGAGTATTTATCCAAAGAAAACAAAAATACTCTTTCAAAAAAGTATAGGCACCCTCATGGTCAATGCAGCATTATTTACAATAGCCAAGATATGGGAACAATGTAAGTGTCCATTGATGAATGAATGGATTAAAAAACCATTATTATTTGGTAACCTAAATATAGATCCACATAAATAGCCACAATAGAAAATTATTCAGCTATAAAATAAATGAAATCTTGCCATTTATGAAAATATGAATAGACCTTGAGGACATCATTACCTTAAGTGAAATAAGGCAGAAAAAGGCAGATACAGTATGATCGTTCTTATATGTGGAATCTAAAAACAAGCCAGCTCATAGATACAGAGAACAATTTAGTGATTGCAAAAGATGAGGGATAAGGAGTGGGAGAAATGGGTAAATTGTTTTTGTGGAGGGTTTTTTTTTTTTTTTTTTAGTTTAAGGAAAAATATAAAATAAAATCATGCACAAATAAATATAATGCAAATCTAAAGACCAATTTCTATTTTACTATGTTAAGTTGGGCTAGGATAATTTGAGGTTATTTTTTGAATATGTGCATTAATAAAATCAAATAAATCCATTACCATCTTTTAAAAAGATCACAAAATAGAAAAGCACAATAAACATTTAGAAAGTTTTGAATAGATAATTCAGCTAATTTCTGCTGCAACTTACTTTCGTTTTAACCTTGTCAATCACAAACTAAACCATAAACCTTAACCTGGGCTGCTTATATTAAGTACACTAAACCTATCTTAAAGCATGAGAAATCTGCTATAAATTTTGAAATTGAAGTTGCATTATTTTATAAGCCATCTATTTGTCAAAAATGAGTTAATGAATAATTTCTCTCCACTTTCATCTCTTTCTTGTGAAAATAGATTTCAGTTGGTTATGTATTTAATAAAATAATTAAAAGCATATCTATGGATCTATGCATTTTTAAAATAAATTAAGTCATAATGTATTCAATACCTCCATATAAAAAAGCTCCTCTTGATTGGCACCATAGAAGCTACAGATACACAGGGCACATAAAAACTTTGACCTGAAAAATTTATTGCTTACTGTAATGGGCTAAATCGTGGTCCCACAAATTTCATAAGTTGACAGCTTACCCACACGAAGAATATGAATGTATTTGGAGATAATGGAGATAGGGTCTTTCAAAAGATTGGCATCTTTCAAAAATTAAGTCAATGAAATTATTAAAATGGGCCTTAGTCCAATATGATGGTGCCCTTAAAACAACAACAAAACCCCCAGGTGATTAGGATACAGACATTTACAGAGGGGAGACCATGTGACACACACCTATAAGTCAAGGAAAGGGGCCTCAGAAGTAATCAACCTTTGCAAAACCTTGATTTCAGATATCTAGCCTCCAAAACTCTGAAATTCATTTTTTCTTATTTCAGCCATCCAGTTAGTAGCATTTTTTTGTGGCAGCCTTAGTGTCTTAGTCCATTTGGATTGCTGTAACAAAAATATTATAGACTAAGTGCTTTATAAACAATAGAATTTATCTTTTTTTAAAGTTCTGGAGTATGAGAAGGCCAAGATCAAGGCACCTCACATGCTAGGAAGCTGTGAGCTCTCTGGCACCTCTTTTATAAGGGCACTAATCCCATTCCTGAGTGCTTCACCTTCATGACTAATTATCTACCAAAAACCTCACCTCTAAATAGCAACACATTAGGTATTAAATTTCAATGTCTGAATATTGAAGGACCATAAATATTCAGTATGTGGCACCTAACAAATTATCATTCCTACTTGAGGGGCTAGTGTCATGTTGGAACCATTTTCTTATCTTCTAAGATTTAAGGTTTCCTCTAAACTCTCCTCTAAGGTCGAAGAAAAGGTCTTTTTCCTCCTTTCTTCTTTTGTACTCTTCTTTTTTGATTTAACGAAATGAGAGATTACCCTTATTCATGTTTCATTATTTATGGTATTTCTTCCCCTTTTTGAATTTGTATATACATACTACAATGGAAAGGTACTCAAAGCAATTTTCTGAGTAGTGGCTTCATTTCATCTTTTGGATGACATGGATTCTGTTGATAATAATATTATTCTTTGTTTTTGTTGTTATCTAATAGAACTGAGATAACTCTATCAATTTCTTCACCATTTTTTAACAAATGACTGTCTCATTTATCCCTCCATGCAAGTGTATTGCCTGGCTTAGCTAGCATACATGACTAAATTTGAAGGTTAAGTTATAATAGCTTTTTTTATTTTTAAAATTTTATTTAAATGTAGACTATCAGTTAAATGATTGGAAAATCAATAATGAAAAATAGCGTTTTAGAGTTTTCTTCCAGGTACAGTGGTGTTTGCACTGTGGGAGGGGACATGGCATCCCTGTGTGGCTAAGGTCAGTTCAAGAGGTCATCTCAGACCATTTGGATCAAGGAGCCTCTGTGCACCCGGCCTGGCCCCTAGTGTGCTCAGGGAGGATCATCAGCCCACTCCTCAGCCTTGGCTCCTGGCAGCCCAACTCTGCTTGGGCTCCCCTGAGGAGGCATTATTCCCTATCCTGCCCATCATAAATATGTACAAAATAGCATCTTTTATACTAATAAATTACTAATAGCAACACACCAAATGGGGGCTTATATTATTATTCCTACTAAAATAATAACAACAAAACTTTCCTTCCAAATTGTTCAACAAATGCTGTTGTGTAAGGATTTATATTTGCACAAAGCCTTAATTTTAAGAAGCCAAACAAAGTATGTATTTATTCAGTTATACCCAACTCTGGGAATCTACCAAAGACCTAGCAAAAATAGGTCAAAATAAGTTTAAGAAATATTTACAGGTTTCATTTTTGCTTTTCTTTGCAAAACATAAAAGCAAAACACAACACAAACAGGTGTCCATTCTTATTAAGGCAGTCTTGGTAGATCAAATAAATCAAATAGCATTTGAACAGGAACAGTATTTAGGTTTGATTTGCCTTAATTGGACATTTATATTGATCAAGTTGAATGTCTAATGGCTCTATTTTATAGGTTGAGAGGATAAATTTAATGACTCACTCTCAAGAGAGGATTTTATTTTTTTTTTATTTTTTTTTAAGAGAGGATTTTATTAAATACAATTAACAAGAAAGAAAACCACATTTATTTTATTAGAAAGAGTATCATTTAGTTTAATCTACTTAATGATATCCAAGAATAGTTGGTGAGTTATCTTATGTATTGTCATAATATAAAGGAATATCAACACAGATTTTTAAAAGAAAGGAAAAGCCTCCACAAGAGTACTCAAGTATTTGTAGTTAGGGAGAATAATTTGTATATTCATAAGGTGAGTAGGAGTTTTTCCTTCTTGTAGTAAAATTTTCCAAGTATTTATATCTTTTGACTAATAAATGCTATTTCCTATTTATACAACATGTCTATGCTCTGCATTGTCAGAAAAATTTATTGGATCCTTTCTGTGTATAGGAAATCCATGTTATTGGTTCAATTTCTCTTTCCAAGTTGATATCTTGACTTCACCATTAACTTCCTTGAAATGCAAGGACAGTGAAATTAGAGTAGACACACATTTAAAAACTACATAGTGGATATGATAAAGCCTTTTATAAACCATTCTGGGTAAAGTACTAACTATATTCAGTTATTAATTCATCATATTTACTCTTATTCAGATCTTTAAATACTGTATTATAACTTATGTGAGCTACTTTTTTCATTTTCAGTGATCACATTTTCCTGAGAAGCTTTCTTATAGCTACACAGTGTATTCATAGCAATCTATTCACATATTAATATAGAACTTAACACATTACATCATATTTCATAGTATAAAGTAGATTTATTCTTAATTATCACTTTTATTTTTCATTCCACCCTACAAGCATTTATTGTATAATGTTAAGTAGTCTGCTGGGAAGTTCTTGAAGAGAGAAAAAAATATTTAAATATATTTGTCTCATGGATAAGAAGATGTGGTTTATGTATACAATGGAATATTCCTCAGCTATTAGAAACGACAAATACCCACCACTTGCTTCAACGTGGATGGAACTGGAGGGTATTATGCTGAGTGAAATGAGTCAATCAGAGAAGGACAAACATTATATGTTCTCATTCATTTGGGGAATATAAATAAGAGTGAAAGGGAATAGAAGGGAAGGGAGAATAAATGGGTAGGAAATATCAGAAAGGGAGACAGAACATAAAGACTCCTAACTCTGGGAAACGAACTAGGGGTGGTGGAAGGGGAGGAGAGCGGGGGTGGGGGTGGGTGGGGATGAATGGGTGACGGGCACTGAGGGGGGCACTTGATGGGATGAGCACTGGGTGTTATTCTGTATGTTGGCAAATTGAACACCAATAAAAAATAAATTTATTATTAAAACATTTTCAAAAAAATAAATATATTTTTCTCCCTAATACTTGTAAAAAATTGTAATAATATTTTTAAATGAATAGCTTGGAGAGATGGATGAATGGATTAATAAAATTCCATTCTCTAGTATATTTTTGCATGGATATGGAGTTTTTAAAAAGTCACTAAATAAGAGTATGTTTTTGTTTAACAAAATATTGTATGTTCGAGTTTATAAAGTAGTAATGACAAGAGAGTTCACAATTAAAACATAAAACAATCACAAATATTATTTTTAACCTCCCCTAAAATGTAGTGGTGGACTTCTCTGTAATTTCCTTACAGTCATGGAGGTATTATTTAATTTGTAATAATTACTATAAACTAATTGATTTGTCTTTATCATTTTTCCCAATTACTACACTTTTTATTGGCAATTTACTTCAGTTATAATGAAATTACCCAACTGTATTATGTCTTTATTACATTTCGCAAATAAGAGATCAAAACAAAGGATGCTAGAATAAAAAATCAAAAGGGAGCAAAATATGAACTACAAAAAATATTATTTACTTTAAGAAATGTACTTGGCAAAACATTGTTGACATGTAATTTTTGAAAAAATAATTTTTGACATTCATTAAAGAAAGAAAGTCTCAAATATCAGTTGTGTACAGTTGTCAAGAGAAGGATAAAACAAAAAAAAACATTGAAGTTAAAAATGACAAAATAGTTCCTAACTGAAATAATACTTCGACTTTAAAACAATTATGCATAAGCATCTAGTAAAGTTTCTGGTCTTCATTAACTTCTCCCATGCCTTATGTTGGCATTAATTAGACCTTTGTATTCAATACTTCTGGAATAATAACTCATCCTTTGCCACTGGTTTCAAATATTACAATTATTTTTTTTGTAAATGACTTCCAAATATTTCATTTTCTAATATATTTGTGCTGGGCCATAGGTCAACCAATATTCTAACTGCCTATTAAATTTCTAGTTGACCAGATTCTTCACATCCAATAATTCTTCATGTATTTGCTATCTTCTAAAATTTTCCCACAATATTTTCTATTTTGATAAGTAGTCCTACTTGCCATACAAACACCCAAATTAGATTTACCAAAAGTTATGCAATGATTTTGCAGACAGGCATTAGGAAAATATTCAGAAATTAAATCCATTAGTTCCATCTCTAGCCCAACCCTCCTTCCAGTAAGTTAATTGTGCAGATATAAATTCTATTTCTCCCCTCCTACCTCTCAAAATTGTTGATAGAGTTTGGGAACATACTAAAAGCACACAGCATGTGTTGCCTAGAAACACAACAAATTATCTTACTTGTTTTTAGGTACTAAGTATTCTTGTGCTTTAGAGGAAATTATACCCCTCCTTAGCTGCCAGTGCAATGAATCAAGGTCAGTAGAGACAACAAGATGATTTCATTCTCCATCTCAGTAGATTCGAAATGAGAATGTACCAGAGTTTTGGTTACGTGTTGAATTCTGATGGGAATTTTAAGGGAAAGAAATTGTTTCACTTAAAAATAAAATGATCTGCATTGTAGAAGACTGTGAGGACAAAGAAAGCATTATAAAAAATGTGAGGGGTACATATGTATTTAATTCAGTAACTAAAGAAAATACTTATAAGAAGGGAGCCCCTTCTCATAGTAGGTTAACCTGCTTTTTAGAGTAAGGCACACAGAAATGGAATGGTGGAGAAAGAAAGGCAATAATAAAGGCAATAATAAACATGATAAGTACAATTTAGATATTTGAAAAGATCCACTTCAAAAATGTGTGTGAAGGGAGATGACAATATCCTGGTACTATCTCCACTTTTTAAAGCTGATGACAATGACACCTAATGTTTTTAAATGACATTAACAAGGTGACACAAATAGTAAGATATAAAGCTGAAACTTGGAACTAAATATCCATTCCACCATGCTGGTGTTCTTTATACTCAACAAAAAACATAATGTACAGACTGAATAGGGCAAAAAGTAAGAGAAAGAAAGCTGATTTGACAGTTGTTTTAGCAAGCCACTTGATAGAATTATGTCAAATCGAGGGCCTTGATTATAGTACTGGGAGTAAGGCTAGAATGTGAAGAGTGACTTTTTGAAATATGTTAATTATGATAAGGCAAGAGTTAAGACTGCAAATACATAGGGTATGGTTTAACTGGACAAGTCCAAATGGAAAAGAAGGTGGTACAGTCAAGAAAAATGGTTTAATGAGAGCAAAGACAATGGTAATGAATTAAATTTTAATGCTTCTTGTCATAAATGTAATAGGCACATTTTGGAAAAAAAAAAAGAGATGCATTTTAAGAATGAATGAAAAAATTTAAGTCTCCATTTTGGTCCCATTTGTCCATTTACAAGGAGACATGCCAAGAATAGTGCTTGGTAAAGACCATATCTCCCATAAATATACATTGCATAAAGGACTTGCATTATTGGTGGTATTATTGTAACAGTGATTAAGTGGCACAGCAAAGACTTAAGTATCTGCACTCACTTATATATAATCTATGACAGTGACATAAATATAATCTATGACAGTGACATAAATAATCCTGGGAGTAATAAGCAGTGATTTTCCAAGCCTCACATATTTTGTATAGGAAGAAATTTCCATGAGGATAATATATATATATTATATTAATATATTATATATATTAATATTTAATATTATATTATATACAATATTAATATAATAATATATTATATATAATATATATTAATATATATTAATATGTGATATATATATCACATATTTCTAAATTCCTATGTAAAAAATGATTTGGTCAATCTAAAATAATGTGTGACTTTAATTATAATCAAATTTATAGGAAACATTTAAAAAACATTTTTGAATCTTTAATTGGTTTTGGATTACCCCTACATTTAGTAGTTAATCATCATTTATAATGGTAAACCTGAGCTTTTACTCAGGAATCTGACAGTGAAAAAGTGAGGGATGAATGACTAGAGAGAAAAACACTGGAAAGCTGACTTCTCTTAGAAACTCTTCCCAGGGATCCCTGGGTGGCGCAGTGGTTTGGCGCCTGCCTTTGGCCCAGGGCGCGATCCTGGAGACCCGGGATCGAATCCCACATCAGGCTCCCGGTGCATGGAGCCTGCTTCTCCCTCTGCCTATGTCTCTGCCTCTCTCTCTTTCTCTCTCTGTGACTATCATAAATAAATAAAAATTAAAAAAAATTAAAAAAAAAAAAAAAGAAACTCTTCCCAGTGACCCTGCATCATGGGAATTTGGCCTTTCTTGTACTTCTGAGGTGGCCTGACTCTGCCAGTTGTTCTACTCAGATGCCATATTTCCAGAAAATACTCTCAGAAACTACTTTTATTAGAGCTCAATCTAATGTAACTTCAGAAAATGTGAATAGAAATTCGTAGAGGAAGAATGCAAATGCTCTGAACCTAAATGCAATAAGACTTCAAATTCAGCATTTCTTTAAGATCTTTACAAACATTAGTGTCTATAATTAATCCTCCCAGTTTCTCCTTAATTCACATTTCATTATCCTTGATTTATAAGCATAAAGCTAAAATATCAAGAAAGTGTATAGCATGCATTTTCAGACAAATCGTTTTTAAGCACTACTTTTAGAATGTTATTCTCCTCTTCGGGAGCCTTCATATTTTTTCCCATATTGTTTCTAAATCCTTCTATTTCTGCCTCCATAATCTAGCCTCTAACTACCTAATCTATAGATCCTACTAGTACCCAGCACATATCTTTAAATCTAAGAAGTCAGATCTCTTGATTGCTCCCTGTACATAATAACATTTCTTCTCTTTATAACAGCTTTTATTGTAAGTGAATCTTTATCATACATTCATATTCTGGTGTCAATCTCCTCCAGTCTATCTCTTATGCTGTTGTACAGTGAATTTCCTATATAAGGGATTTTGATCATAGCATTCCCCTCTTGAAATCTTTCATGTTTTGGATAAGTATGCTTGGTAAGTAGAAAGGTAGCTTTTTCAATTATCCCAGCATATCAGTTATTGATTATATGATCAGTAATATTCTTGGTGTTTCTCAAATACCTTGTTTTATTTTCACAATATTCCTATGAAGTGTGTTTCATTGTTATTGTTTTGCAAAAGAGGACAAGTTTACTTTGTATCTGATGTGGGAATCAGACAGTTTTTTTTTTTTTTTGACAATATAGAATGTCAAGTTTTGTGCTTTTAATTCACTGACTAGATGGTCATGACACTTTAAAATAAGTAGTATGTCTTCCTTATCCTAAGAGGGTCCTTAGCATGTTTACACAGCTGACTAAACATATTAGTATACTGATGGTCCAGTTACTTAAACATTATCATATATTTACACAGATAATTGGATCAATTGTATTGAAAACAGCTGCCTATAAGGCCCCAAATAACAAACTTTCTTTATGATAGATATATAAGTTTTCTAAGACTCCCCTAATAAAGAACCATGGACTGGGTGGCTTATGCAACAGAAATATATTCGTCAGAATTCTGGGGGCTAGAGTCTCAGATCAAAGTGTCTGTAGTTCTGAGACCTCTCTCCTTGGCTTGTAAATGGCTGTCTCCTCCTTATGCCTTTACATGGTCTGTATATGTCTGTGTCCTAATTTCCTCTCTTATAAGGACACCATTCAGATTGGATGAGGACTTGCCCTAATGACCTCATTTTAATTTAATTACCCCTTTAATGATTCTATATCCAAATACTGTCACATTCTGAGGTCCTAGGTGTTAAGACTTCAACAGAGGAATTTCAGGTAACTCACTTTGGTCCATACCAACAATGTAGTAGCTAAATATAGAGGTAACTATATCTCACGGAGTGAATTATACAATTCTAAGGAGAGAACATGGTTAAATGTTCACTTCAAAGAAGTTGTTAATATAGCCATTCTATGAAGTGGAGATATGCCAGCGAAGATAAATTCAGAGAGAAAACTGACATAGGAAGAGTTAAATTTGTGCCAGAATATTTTTTTTCAGTTTTCTACAGAAACACAGTCCCATCTGGCAGAAGACCAAACAAGAAGGAGAAAACTTAGGATGTTATTTTGCTTTTGTTCATTTATCCATCTGTCTACATGAACTCTATGACATTGTTTTCCAAATGGAAGCCTACTAATGCCAGAAACATGGTACTTGGCCTGAAATTATCAATGCTTAGCCAGTTTCAGTTTAAGAGAAGATAATAGTATTGAAAAATTTCATTTCTTAAATATGGCTAAACTTGCCAAAAAGTAAAATTTTCAATAACATGACTCAGTATATGCTTTTTAGCCTTTGAATCTGTATTCTATTGTGCTTCATATAAATACAGATAAATTCTTCCTTTGTTTTTGTTCATTCATATATTTCCAGTGTTATTCAAGATATTATAAAATATGGCTTTTCATATCAGTTTACTACATAAAATATACTAAAGATTTTTCAGCCATGTCCTACTTATTGTTTTAACTTCTTTCAAAATAAACTCACATAAAAGGAACAAATGTAACTTATTAACAAAAATTAAGCATTTTGCTTGACTTTTTTGAGTAATATTTAAATGTCACATGCTTACTACATTTATTGTATTATCTTACAGACAATTGATATTTCTATTAGGCTTCTTTTGTATCTTTTCAAATATCTCCAAGCATAATGTTTACTGTTAGTAAGTATAGTTGCATGATTTATTGAAGCAACAATGTCTAGTCATAAAGTATTATATCAGTCTACTAATCTGTCTATCTACCTACCATCTGTTATCTATTTACCTGCAGATATGCATTTTTTTCCAAAAGTACATATAATATGTATTTTCCATTATTTTTGTTATTTAAATATATACCTGTATTTTTCCTTCCTCACATACTTAAGGAATGTTTTAAAATATCTACATTATGTAACAACTTTATGAAGTACAAATTATGCCACCATCCATAAAGTAGACAAAAATTATTTATATCCATCTATATGCATATAATTTTATGTAATTGAAATCACCCGGTGTGCATGCTTCCCCCCCATTAGTATTGTTCCTGTGTACTAATAAACAATTGGACTGAAGACTACTGGTATAACATGACCAGAATCTAATATCATTATTTTTCTCTATCAATCTCAACTTTATAACAGGTTAAAATCCCCAAACTCTCTAAAACCATAATAAAATATTTGAGCCTTGAACAATGCAGAGGATAAGAATGCCCACCACCTGTACAGTTGAAAATCTGCATAAAACTTTATACTCCTCAAAATTTAACTACTAATACCCTGCTATAGACTGGAAACCTTACCAATAACAAGCCAGTTAACATACACTGTGTATGTTATTTGTAATATATACTATATTTTTATAATAAAGTAAACTAAAGAAAAGAACATGTTATTAAGAAAACTATAAGAGGGATGCCTGGTTGGCTCAGTGGTTGAGCATCTGCCTTTGGCTCAGGGCGTGATCCCAGGGTCCTGGGATCGAGTCCCACGTTGGGCTCCCTGCGTGGAGCCTGCTTCTCCCTCTGCCTGTGTCTCTGCCTCTCTCTGTGTGTCTCTCACAAATAAATAAATAAAATATTTTAAAAAATTGTAAGAAAGAGAAAATACATGTATAGTACTGTACTATAGTCACTGAAAAAAAAAACTGTAAGTAGGCATGAACAGTTCAAAGCTCTCTGTTCAAGAGACAAAGCTACTTATAAAATTGTGGGTAACTCCTAATAAAGTTGAAAGCTTCATAAATATTTAGTAATAATTTGATAAAAATATGAATTTATTAAGATTACAATGTATTTTTTACCATATATCCTTTTATAATTTGGTATTAAATTTTATTTAAAATGATTGTTCATTTGGGGGGGTGTACCTGGGTGGTTCAGTCAGTTACACATCTGACTTGGTTTTGGCTCAGGTCATGATCTCAGGGTCCTGGAACTGAGCTCTATTTTGGGCTCCAAACTTAGTGAGGAGTCTGCTTGAGAATTTCTCTCACTCTTTCTGCCCTTCTGCTGCTCTTGCTTGCTCATGCTCATTCTCTCTCTCTCTCTCTCTCTCAGATGAATAAATCCTTGAATTTTCTTTTGATTTAGGTAACAGAACTAATTTAAAAAATTAAGAAATATTTGTAAAGATATTCCAGGTAAATGGAAACAAAAAGAGGGATTGCAATATTTATATCAGACAAAATAGGCTTTAAAACACACTGTAATAAGAGAGAAAGAAGGGCATTGCAAAATGACACAAGAATCAATCCAAGAGGAAGATATAACACTTATAAATATTTATGCACCAAAATAAGAACACCTAAATATATGAAGCAAATATTAACAGAAACAAAGGGAGAAATTTATAGTAATGCAAAAATCATAGGGGACTTAAAAACACTCCACTGACATCAATGAATAGATCATCCAGAACAAAAATCCATAAGGAAATATTGGCTTTGAACAACACATTAGACCAGATGAGCTTACAAGTTACATACAGAATATCCCATCCCAAACCAGAAGAATACACATTCTTCTCAAGTGCACATGGAACATTCTTCAGGATAGATCACACATTAAGCCACAAACCAATTCTTAATAAATTTAAAAATATTAGAATCATATCTAGCATCTTTTCTGACCATAAAGGTATAAAACTAGAAATCAACTATAAGAAAACTGAAAAAGAGAACACAAACATGTGAAGACTAAATATCATGATACTAAACGATGAATGAGGCAACAAAGATCAACAAGAAAGAAAAAGAAATACCTTGAGATAACTTAAACTAAAACCATAGCACTATAAAATCCATGGAACATAGCAAAAGCAGTTCTAAGAAGGAAATTTATGGCAATACGAGTCTACCTCAAGAAACAAAAAATAATCTCAAATAACAATCTAACTTTACAGCTAAAGAAATTTGAAAAAGAACAAAGCAACCCCAAAGGAAGGATGGTTCATATCTATAAATCAATCAACATAATACACCACATTAAAAAATGAAGGATAAAAACCATATGATCACCTTAATAATAAGAAGAAAACATTAGACAAAATTCAACATCTATTCACAAAATAAACTCTCAACAAAGTGAGTATAGAGGGAACATACTTCAATATAATAAAGACCATATATAATAAACTCAAACCTAACATCATAATCAATGATAAAAAGTTGAAAGCTTCTCATTTAAGATCATGAACAAGACAACATAGTGTTGGATATTCTAGCTGCAGAAATTAGACAAGAAAAAGAAAGAGCATCCAAATTGGAAAGAAAGAAGTAAAATTATTTGCAAATGACATTATTTGCAAATGACATGTTACTATATTTAAAACACTCTAAGGCCTCCATCCCAAAACTGTCAGAAAAAAAATGACCCTTAAGACATTGATGAAAAAAATTGAAGACAACACAGATAAGTCCATTTGCTTACGGGCTAGAGGAACTAATATTGTCAAAATGTCCACAGTACCCAAAGCAATCTACTTAAAAATCTGTTTAAAAAAACAATCTACTTAAAAAAAAAAAAAAAAAGGCAGGGTTTCAGGCATCTTTATTCATGGCAGATATTTCTGGTTAGGGCAGCTTGCTTTTGAAATCTCTCTGTTACTTAAGGAAGACAACTCCTATCTAAATCCTTAAAGCAAGTGGCCATGTCATTACCTTGTGCCACATACTAGGCTTGAAAGCCTCTTGCAGGCAGGCCTCACCTGCTGGGCTGGACCCAGCAGCTCGGGGGGCCCCTGGGTCTGAGCCTTGCAGCCCAATCTACTGGCCAGCCAGAGGAATTTCTGCAGCAGGGCAGTTAACAGTACTGAATCCACTTATCTCAGAACAAACTCACTCCTTTGTGTTACCCATGTAATTTATAAATAGGAGAAATGATTCAATGTTATCCCAATCAAAAAACCTCAATGGTATTTTTCACTGAACTAGAAAGAATAATACTAAAAGTTGTGTGGAACCACAAATGACTACAAATAGCCAAAGCAATCTTAGGAAAAATGCACAGAACTGAAGGTATTGTGCTACTAGTCCTCAAAGATACTACAAAGCTAGAGTCATCAAAACAATATGGTACCGGCAAAAAAACAAGACACATAGGTCAAAGGAGCAGGATAGAGAGCCCACAAAACTACCCTTCTATGATCAATTACAACAAAAGAGACAAAAATATACAATGGGGAAAAATAGTCTCTTCATTAAATGGTCTTTGGAACTCTGGATGGCTACCTGCAAAAGAATAAAACTGAATCACTTTTTCACATAATACACAAAAATAAACTCAAAATGAATTAAAGACCTAAATCTGAGACCTGAAGCCATAAAACTCCTGGAATAAAATATAGGCTGTAATTTCTTGGACATTGTCCATTGCAACATTTTTCTAGCTATGCCTTCTTAGGTAAGAGCAACAAAAAGAAACAAAGGAGACTACATCAAATTAAAAATCTTTTGCATGGCAAAGGAAACTATCAACAAAATAAAAACACAACCCACTGAATGAGAGAAGATATTTGGAAATAACATATTCTATAAGGGGTTAAATCCAAAATATTTTTAAAACATCATAAAATGCAATATAAAAATCACATTAGTAATGGGAAGAAGACTTAAATAGGCAATTTTCCAAAGAAGATGTCAAGATGGCCAACAGGCACATAAAGAGATGCCCAACATCACTAACTATCAGAAATGTAAGTTAAAACCACAATGAGTTATCACTTCACACGTCAAAACAGCTATTATGAAAAAGTCAAGGAATGAGAAGTTGGCAAGGGTAGGAAAAAAATAGAACCCTTGTGCATTGTTAGTGGAAATGTAAATTGGTGTAGCTACTATAGGTAACAGTAAGGAGGTTCTTAAAAAATTAAAAATAGAAAGATAAGATTCAGCAATTCTGCATTTAGGTATTAATCCAATGAAAACATAAACACTAATTCAAAAAAACATACAGACCTCTATATTTATTATAGCATTAATTATGATAGCTTAAGATATGGAAGCAACCTGTGAGCATCGATAGAAACGTAGATAAATTGTGATATAACACACACACACACACACACACTCAAATAGTACTCAGTCATGTAAAAGAATAAAATCTTGCCATTTGCAGCAACAAGGATGGACTAGAGGATATTATGCTAAGTAAAATAGGTCAGACAAAGACAAATACCATATGACTTCACTTATATGTAGGATCTAATAAAACAAATGAACAAGGAAAACAAAACAGACTCATAGATACAGAAAACAAATTGACAGTAACCAGAGGGGAATAGGAGTGCATGAAATATGTGAAGGGAACTAAGAGGTACAATCTTCCAGTTACAAAATAAATAAAGCATGGGAATGTAACGTACAGTATAGGAAATATAGTCAATGATATTTAACAATTTTGAGTCATGACAGATGACAACTAGACTTATTGTGGTGACCTTTTCATACTGTATATAAATATCATATCACTATGTTGTACATCCGAAATGAATACAATACCGTATTTTAATCGTTCAATTAAAAAATTCAGAAATGTTTGGATATTTTGATTCAGTTAAGACTGAAAACATTTACTTTTTTTGGAAGAAATTATTTTCTGTAATAGGTCTTTCATCTAACACCAAAAACACGGTATGTTCTTCCATTTTATTGAAATGTTTAATCCTAAATTTGAATTTATGGTTTTCTGACACATTATTTAATATCTTTTCAATATTATTTCAGTGGAATTATATTTTTAGTTTTTAGTTTTCTATGTGTTTTAATATTATATTTTCTAATGAGCTATTTCTAGAATATAATTAAAATATAGATCCTTACATATTTCATTGTGTCCTTTTATTTGACACTTATGTTGGACATTTTTAGGTTCCTAACTAAGCATCACCTTTTATTTCTCCTTGCTCAAGGCCTTGAGAGTTTATTTCATATATTGATCATCCATCCACTAGGTGGTGCACATCCATGAGCACACACACACACACACACACACACAAATTCATGTGTTTTGAGGAATCATCACTCTGATTACAGCTCCTAGAATGTTCCCTTATTGACGTAGTAAACTTTTCATTCTCCTTAAAACAATCAGTTCATGAATGTACACCAAATAAATGGTGAATTCTAGTATTTTTTGTTCCTTTGTGCATAATACAGAGTACAGAGGTCACTTGGACATGTTGTAGTTATTTTGTCGCTATAAAGAGATTCAGCTTCTAGATGAAGTTGATATGGGTGACAAACTAGCAAGGGGAAGAAATCATCACAGTGCCTCTGAATGAAAATCAATCTTTAAACATAGTTTACTCTAGATTTTCAGATGCTACTGTTGGGTTTAAAGTTTAGTTTTTGTGTTATCTGACACTAAAAGCTTTCTAATGAAATTAAAAAAAAATCATTAACTCTAACCTAACCTTGCTTACATTTTTTTTTTAATTTGGTTTCTTGGGTTTCCTTTCTTTAAGATTTATTTATTTATTTATTTATTTATTTATTTATTTATTTATTTTACAGAGAGGGTTCATGGGGCAGGGAGGGGCAGAGAGAGTGGGAAAGAGAATTCTCAAGCCAATGCCCCTCTGAGTGCTGAGCCCAATGCAGGGCTTGTTCCAAGGATCCTGAGATCATGACCTAGGCTGAAATCAAGAGCAGGAGGCGTAACTGACTAACTGAGCCACCCAGTTGCCCCAGTTTCTTGGGTTTTCTAAGAATAAAATTATATACATATATATACACACACACATATATTCACATATACACATATACACACATATTCAATATATTCATCTGTATGCCACTATTATTGTTTCCCTTCATTTCAAATAGTTATGTCTCAAATATTTTGAACAAATTAGATCCTAGAATAGAGAGGGCAGAAATTAGTCCTTATTGTTTTTTTTTCTTAATTTTTAAGACAAATTCTCAAAGAATGATTATGAAGTTTAATAAAATGGTTATTAGTATAAAGCAAATGTTTATAAGAGTATAGTGATTCTTTGCTTTAGCTTTGAAATTTTATATCATTTTATTTTTTTAGAAACGAATATGGGGTTTTGTTTAATCCATCTGGGCATCAGTTGAGATTACATATATAGGTATATATGAGTTACTGATGTATATGCAATATAAATAGCTTCCAACCCATTTATCCATCATGTCATGGAATAAAACAAAATCAAATGATTATGGCCAAGAATTTTCTTAAAACTTGCTATTATTTATTTAGTGGCTTTGCATTTATATAAGTGAGACTGGACGGTAGTTTATATTTCTAGCTATCAGTGCCATTTTTAGGTTTCTTTTTAAAATGCATTTATTTGTAATATATTACACAAACCAAAAAATGTAATACATGCTTGCATATATTACTGTACAAATCAATAATATACACAGAGTTTAAAATAACCATTCAGCTAAAGACTACAAAATTACCAATAACAGGGAATCTCTACATGTGGACATTTCCAGTCATACATTGTTCTCAACTTGCAAAGAAAATTATTTCCCTGAATGTTGTGCTTATCATTCTTTTATAATTTGTATTTAGTTTTAGCTTTTATTTTTCTGACAGACAATATGTTTGTATACAGATTATTTAGTTTTGCAGAATTTTGTAAAAATAATGTTTCCTGGTATGAAACCTTCTGTAAATCCTTTTTAATGAAAAATATGTTTCTGAGGTGCCTAGGTGGCTCAGTTGGTTATGTGTCAGATTCTTGGTTTTGGCTCAGACCATGATCTCAGGGTCGTGAAATGGAGTCCCATAGGGGCTCTGTATTCAGTGTGGAGTCTACTTGTCCCTCTCCCTCCCCCTCTGCCCTCCCCATGAGTGCGTACATGCTTTCTCTCTCTCTCTCTCTCTCTCTCTCTCAAGTAAATAAATAAATAATAAAATCTTTAAAAAAAAGAAAAATGTGTCTGAGCCTGATATAAATGCATATATTCATTTACTTTCACCGTGTAATTTATTCTAAAAATGTTATATTTTCTCTTTTATATTTAAATAAGCTCATATAGAAGTGATATTTATACATGGTAGATGGTAAGGAGGATCCAATTTCTTTTTGTTGTTTAATATGAATAACCAATTGTTCTCACATCACCTCTTGAAAAATGTCTTCTTTATCCAAATACTTATAATGCCACTCCATCGTATAAGGAGTTTTTATTCCCCCTTTGTTCCCTTTTGTACATAAGCCTATTTCTAGCCTCTATCTTCTATTTGGTTAGCCAATTTGCCTGTCTCTGTTGCCAATTTTTTACTGGTTCAATTTTTGTAAATATATTTTTAAAAAGTCTGATGTATGATGTTGGTCTCAGGTATATCTCTAGTGATAACACAATTTAATTTACATGAATGGGTAAAACAAAATATATGAATTTGGTTTTGAGTTTACAGTAAGGGAAGAAGTTAGTATAATTATTATTATATTATAAAAGATTATAGTACCTGGTCTTTAATGAGTGTGAATTTGCCTGATATAGTGAATTGTCTAGATGAAGGACTTTAATGCTACTCTATCTAAAACCTCAGCAATTTTGAGTATCTATCTCTTAACAGACATTATTTACATGTTTTTAAATGAAGTAGATATAGAAAGTCCCCAGCTATACAATAACCCAATGATGATTCCACTCAGCCCGGGCCACAGGGGTTTTCAATATTCTCTCCTTTAGTTAAGCTTCTAAGAGGAGGATAGGAATGGGTGACTGAAGTTCTTTCCAAGGTTCTATAAACAGATGCTGATAAAATGACTCCTACCAGAAATTACAAATAATACTGAAAGCATTCTGAATGACAAAGACTCCTAATTCTTTTCTTTCCTTTTAAAGTGAATATTCCTTAACACTTCTGAAGAAAATTTAGCTTAGATATTTTTATGTAATGCCTTTGAATTCTGAACAAAAGAAAACATAATTTGCATCAAGGCTTAGTAGAAATCATATTAGAATATTAGTGTGCTTCATTTCATCAGCATCTGGGATAGTCAGTGATCAGCTGGATTGACTTGATTCACATACAAAACTGTACATAGTTCTTTTTCTTTTCTTTATTGTGCATATTGCCTCTAGAAATTTTAGAGTTATAAAAGCCATGTTCAGGTGACTTCAGATTAAAACAAAGTACTTTGGGCGCTCAGGATTTAAGGCTCAGTAACCATATATTTATGTGCAAAATTACAAAGTGATATTTGTCAAATAGACATCTTAATGTCCTCACTAACAGCTGTATATACCTACTCTTTTGTATGTTATATAGCATTTAATATTTTTGAGCTAAGGGCTGCAATAAAAACACAAATCTATTTACATAATAGCCTCCCACACACACACCAAAAAAAAAAGGAAAAACATTAACCCATTTAACATGTCTATGCACAAGAAAGTCCTGCATTCCCATCACAGACACTAATGGGTGGGATATATACACAAACAGTTTTTTTTAAAAATTTATAATTCTTGTTCTCAAGGAGATTAAAAGCTGATTGAATGGAGATTTAGTTACTTGTTACCAATAGGACTTGGGAATATTTGGTTGATAATGAGCAATAATATTCATTAGTATATCAATGGAAATTAAGAGGCTTTCCAATGGAAATGGAAATTTTCTACCAAGTGATTTGCCCCAGTTTATTTCAATTGAGATTAAAGGTGATAGATTCCAGTCCAAGGCAGCAATGTAGGACGATCCTGAAGTGACCTCTTCCATGGATACACCAAATCTACACCTATTTATAGAACAGTTTTCCCCAAAGAACTGAGGGCTGACTGAACAGCTTCTGCACAACAAAAGATAGATTACAAGAACAGCAAAAGAGAGACATGGTAACAAAGAAAATCCCCATTGCATGACACTGCAAACTGCAGGGGTAAGAGTACAGACAGGCCATGAGGCACAGATAAAAAGCCATACCTTTAAAGGGCAACTAGAATGTAAAGACACCAGTGTAAGAACCCTGACAAATGGCAGAGGAGCTACTGGAACTCTCTCCAGATCTGAGAGGCTGGTGAGCATCACAGTTTAGATTCTCTTTTCACTGTGATAGCTCAGACAGGAGCACCTTCTGGGCACCATAGCCAGTTTGCCATCTCAGTAAGCCCAGGCCCCTAGTACATACCAGCCCCAGATGCCCTGGGACACCAAATAAAAGTCATGGTTATAAAGTAACTAGCCCTAGAACCTTGCCAATGAGAAAAGAGCTTCCAGAACTCCCTCCAAATTGGAGGGCCTGGTAAGTGCCATAGTTTACACACCCCTATTACCTTGATCGTAAGGACAGAAGCCAGATTATGGGTGCTCTACCCAGGCTATGGCCTCAATGAGCCAGAAGTCCCCAGTCCACACCACGAAAGTCACCAAACAAGGTGACCTCAATATGGTATATACCAGGACACCCCTTGTTAGTGCTCATTATATTCCCAGCCATTACACCAAGATGACACAAGGGCAAAGCACCTTGAAACACTCTAGGCCCACACTATTTCAGCTCTAGATGGCTTACTAAGGCACTCCTGGCACAGATCTCACTAGAACCCCCTGGCTCACACACACAAAACCATTCTTTCAAGTGTAGAAGTAGCTGTCCTGCCAAATTCACAGAAGCAAACACAGAAAGTCAAGCAAAATGAAGAGGAAGAGAAAAATGCTTTGAATGAAAGAACAAGACAAAAGCCCAGAAAAAGAATCTAATTAAATGGACATAGCAATATGTCTAATAAAAAGTTTAAAGTAATGATTGTAAAGACACTTACCAGACTGGAGAAAACTATGGAAGAAATTCAGTATGAATTTCAACAAAGATAAAATTTCTTAAAGAACCAATCAGAATTGAAGAATATAGTAACTGAAATGAAACATCCACTAGAAGGGTATGTGGATGGCTCAGTGGGGTCCTGGTATTGAGTCCTACATCAGGCTCCCCAAGGGAGTCTGCTTCTCTCTTTGCCTATGTCTCCTTCTCTCTGTGTCTCTGATGAAAAAATAAATAAAATCTTATTTTAAAAAAAGAAAAGAAAAATATATTAGAGGTAATCAATAGTATATTAGTGGATGTAAAACACATCAGAATTTGGAAGAAAATAATGGAAAGCATTCGAGCTGAACAGCAAAAAAGGAAAAGAAATGAAGATAGGTTAAGAGGTCTCTTGATCAAAATAAAGCAAATAAATATTCACATTAAAGGAGTCTCAAAAGGGGGCACCTGGGTGGCTCAGGTGGTTGAGCATCCAACTCTTGATTTCAGCTCAGGTCATGATCTCAGGGTTGTAGGATTGAGCCCGATGTCAGGTTCCATGCTCAGTGTGAAGTCTGCTTGAGATTCTCTCTATCTGTTCCTCTCCATCTCTCTCTCTCTCTCTCAAATAAATAAATCTTGGGGATCCCTGGGTGGCTCAGCGGTTTCACACCTGCCTTTGGCCCAGGGTACGATCCTGGAGTCCCAGGATCGAGTCCTGCGTCAGGCTCCTGGCATGGAGCCTGCTTCTCCCTCTGCCTGTCTCTCTCTCTCTCTCTCTCTCTGTCTATCATAAAATAAAAATAAATAAATAAATCTTTAAATAAATAAATAAATAAATCTTTAAAAAATAAAAAATAAGGGGGTCTCAGAAGGAGAAGAAAAGAGAAGAGGCAGATTTTTTTTTTAAGACATAATAGCTGAAAACTTTCCTAAACAGGGGATGGAAACACGAGAAGCTGAGAGAATTCTAATGAGATGAAACCAAAGAAGTCTACACCAAGACATATAATAATTAAAATTTCAAAAAAGAGAGAGTTTTTTAAAGTAGTGAAAGAAAACCAAAATGTTATATATAAGGGAAACTCCATAATGCTGTCAGATTATTTTTCAGTAGGAACTGCAGTCCAGAAGGGTGTGGCATGATATATTATAAGTGCTGAAAGGAAAAAAAAAATCTATAAGCAAGAATAATCTACCCAGTATGATTATCATTCAGAATCAAAGGAGAGAAAAAGAGATTCCAAACAAACAAAAGTTAAAGAAGTTCATCACCACTAATGTTAAAAAGACTTTTTTAAGGTAGGGGGAGGCCATAATTAGAAGTAAAAAAATTACAAGTAAAAGGTTGCAAAACATGACAACATATAAATAAAATGGAGAGGTTGTGAAAAAGCTGGGGTTGCAATACTTATATCATAGAAAATAGATTTTAAAACAAAGATTATAATAAGAGACAAAGAAGGGCATCCAATAATGATAAAGGGATCAATACAATAAGAGTATATAACAATTATAAATATCTAGACATCAAACACAGGAGCAACTAAACACATAAGGCAATTATTATAGCCATAAAGGGAGAAATTAACAGTAGTACAATAGCAGGGGGACTTTAACATTCCACTTACCTCAATGAGTAGATTATTTAGGCAGAAAATCAATAAAGAAACAGTGTCTTTAAACAATAAATTAAAATAAATGGACTTGACAGATATTTATAGAATATCCCATCCAAAAACAACAGAAATACATTTTTTCAAGTACACATGTAACATTCTCCAGGACAAATCACATATTAGGCCACAAATAGTCTCAATAAATTAAAAAAGATTGAAATCATAACATGAACCTTTCCCAAACATAATGATATGAAACTAAAAATAGTCACAAGTTAAAACAACAACAACAAAACAAAACTGGAAAATACAAGCATGCATGCCTAAATAAATAACATATCACTAAACAACCAATGGATCAATGAACAAATCACAGAGAAAATTTTAAAAAATACATAGAGACATATAAAAATGAAACACAATGGTAAAAATTCTTTGGGACAAATCAAAAGGAGTCCTATGATGAAATTTTATAGAAATACAGAGCTACCTCAAGAAACAAGAACAATCTCAAATTAAAAAAAAAAAATCTAACCTTAATCTAAATGAAAAAATAAATCAGAATTATAGAAGGAAGGAAATAATAAAGATCGGAGTGGAAATAGAGACAGACAGAAAGACATCAATGAAACCAAGAGCCGTTTCTTTGAAAAGATAAAGAAATCTATAAAAATTTATCCAGACTCATCAAAAAATAAAGAGAACTCAAATATGTAAAGCCATAAATGAAATAGAAGTAACAACAAACACCACAGAAATATAAATTATGAGATCTTTATAAGAAATCATATGTCCGCATCTGAACAACATAGAAGAAATTAATAAATTCCTAGAAGCAAAAAATCTTCCAATCAGGAAGAAATAAAATATTTGAACAGATCAATTGCTAGTAGCCATCAACAAAATGAAAAGGCAACCTACTGAATGAGAGAATATATTTGCAAATGATATATCTGATAAGGTACTAATATCCAAATCAATAACTTATGCAACCAATCCAAAATGTGTACGGAACTTATACAACTCAACATTTAAAAATACCCAAAAACAGAAACAATAAAATAAAATAAAAGTACCCCAAAACAAATAGATAAAAAAATGGGCATAGGACCAGAATAGATTTTTTTCAAAGAAGACATAGATGGCCAACAGACACACAAGATGCTCAACATCACCAATCATCAGAGAAATGCAAACCAAAACCACAATGAGGTATCATCTTATACCCAACAGATTGACTAGAATCCAAAACACAAGAAAAATCAAGTTTTGGTGAAGATGTGGAGAAGGAATCCTCACATACTGTGGGTGGCAACATCAGCTTCAACTATGGAAAACAGTATAGAGGTTCCTCAAAAAATTGAAAATAGAATTACCATACAATCCAGCAATTCCATTGCTGGATATTTACCTAAGGAAAATGAAACACTAACTGGAAAAGATATATACACCCTTTGTCCATTGTAGCATTATTTACAATAGTCAAGTTATGGAAGCATTCAAGTGTCCATCAGTAGATAAAAGAATAAAGAAGTGGCATATATATACAATGGAATATTACTCAGCCATAAAAAAGAATGGAATCTTACCATCTGTGACAATATGGATGAACCTAGAGGGTATTGTGCTAAGTAGAATAAATTAGATAAAGACAAATACCATATGGTTTCACTTATATATGGATTCTAAAACAACAAATGAATAAACAAACAAGCAGAAACAGACCCATAAATCCAAAAAAATAAACGATTGACTGCTAGAGGGAAGACAAGTGGGAGGTAAAGGCTTCCAGTTACGGAATGAATAAGTCATAGGGATAAAAGGTAAAACCTAGGGAATATAGTCAATAATACTGCAATAGAGTTTCATGTGACAGATGGTTGCTACACTTGTGATGAGAACAGCATAATGTACAGACTTGTGAACTACCATGTGGCACACCTGAAACTAACATAACATTTTGTGCCAACTATACTTTAGTAAGATAAAAATAATAATAAAGGGGATAGAAAAAAAAATAAAGGGGATAGAGATAGATATTTAAGATGGAAAAACAGAAAGCTATTGGTGGAAAGCCTTTAATGCACAATCATCTACATATGTCAGGTGCTAGCCTTTGGGGACAGGGTTAGCTACGTGACACATGAATAAAACCTAAGGAGTGTGACTCTACAGCAGTAGTAAATTCCAGGCAAGGAGAATAACAAGCTTAAAGACTAACAGCAACCATGGCATATTCTAGGAACAACAGGAGGGTAGCATGGGGGGTGGTTAAGGTAGTATGAGTCAAAGTCTGAAAGAAGGCAAGGAGGAGAGGGAACCCTACAGGGCCTGAGAGGCTTTGTAAGACTGCTCGTAAAACCTAGTTTCTACTCCAAGTCATTGGTCATGTTTTATGTAATATGTATAATATTTTGAATATATAAACACTAAGTTGCAATCATCATAAAAACAATCACTCCAGACTACCTGAATTTATTAATGAGATACACTTTAAAAATGGATTCAGGTCTTCAAAGAGGAGGAGGTCATTACAACTGCTTAAGAGAATAAAATAGTACATGTGGGGAGTGAACAGTGTGGTCAAAAGGTGTATCCCTGAAGGAAGACTCAGAAAATGGACATAAGTAGCTTAACTAGAAAAGCCATAAAAAATCCAACAATGCTTGCTGACAAATTTTTCCTTCAAAATTAATGCTTGTATTTCTCCATAGAAGGTTCCACAATGTCTTTACTAAAAATCATCTCACTAGCTATATTTGGTGAGCTGGCCATATGCTACCAACTGATGATCTAGACTCTGGAAATTTTTTTTGTGTGTATATGACTATTTTCAATGTTGAAAATTCTTTTTCACACATTTACCATGAAGTGAGATTCATAATGTTCAAAATACCTTCTAGGCAATAAGTCTGCATCTGCTAACATGTCTCAGTATTTCCTTTATTTAACAAAACTGTTAACCTTCTTAACAGAATGATATAAAAATGAAAACAGATATCTTGTAAACATTCTTTGACTTATAAACTATAAACTCTATGACTTAAATTTAAAATGATTTATATTAAATATTGTTTAATTACATAAAAGACCCCCACACACACACGCAATAGTGCCTGGTATGTTATGATTAACAAAAGCAAATATTCTCATTTTTAATATTAAAATTATCAGTGAGGTGGAGCTTACCCATAGGGAGTTTAGAGTCTCAAAATTGGATTTGAGATGTCAGCATAAAATGCTACATTTGGATGATCTATAGTGCTCCACACAATCATTTTATCTACCTGTTAATCTATCACCTGACATATCTCAGTAAGAAATAGGTTAATGTTACAAATTGGCTATAGCAATGTAAATTATTTTTTCTTCTAATAGTCAAATTCTTGGTTCTTTCTGGATTTTTTATTTTATTTTGGGGGCAGTCATAAACTATCAACCATGCCAAAGCTTTATTTTTTGACCCTGTGTATAATTATAGTTTTAACATAATAAAATGTGTAGTCTCAATAGACTATTTCCATTTTATGATTGTTATGCATCAGAATGGGTATTAGAGTTTTGGTGCCCCAACATTTTGTCATATGTTTTTAAATGTTTTTTTTTTTCTTACTGTGAATAAATAAATGTATATTATTTGGCCAGAGAATTGACAAGCTTTAAGCAATGTTTTTGTTCTGTGCATTATAATCAATTATGTTTTTATGTGAAAAGGAGAGCTTTTGTGTAATTCCTAATTATCAGATTAAGATTTGGTAGCATTTTACTTTGACTTAAAGAAGTAAATGTTATTTTAAATGTGCTACTGAAAGTTAAAAGATCTCCAAATAGATTTAGTTTATAAAAATATAATAAATTAAATCTTAACTACATATGAAACTCCATTATTATAGCTTTTATAAATGAAAAGTTAAATATAAATTAAAGAGTTAGAAAATGCATTATGTTATATTTCAATGAATGTGGTATACCACAGTATGTATTTCTGAGCTCTCAGGGCTGTGGGTTTGTAATAGTTCATGGCACTGCCAATAATGAGTCTGCAGGGAGCTTTGTTATAAATGTCCCAGTTCTTTGATTTGCTCTATTCCCAATGCATGCTGGGATGCCTAACTGTGTGAAATCAAGCCATGGATTATCCATTTACTGCCACTTTATCCCAGGGGAAATAAACTTGAAAACAAATAGACTGTGCTCTTGTAATAAATTCAGAGCAAAATATGTTTGTATTCTACTGAAAAAAAAATGACGTCAAATTTATTTAGAATTTGAAAACACTTTTTTGCTAAAATATAACTATTTATTGGCTGGATTGTGCAAGTACTAAAAATACCCATAGCATATATTTTTTTACTGCAGCAAATTCTATTATAGAGAATTAGTATGTATATTTTTCTTTGTATATACTCATTTTAATAAAGAAGGATATATCTTCTTGGAAAACTTTTACATTAAATAGCAATTATTAATGTATCATGAGTTGATTCAATTATAAGAAAGCTTAACGCACATGAGCTTATCAACTTCTATATAGGAAATATTGAAAAACCTGTTCCTCTGCAATGTTATAATCTGAATTACCACTGCTTTGGGTGTTTAGCATGATGTTTATTTTCTTATGGTAAATATTGTTGCTGTTACATATAACTGATGACCATGTCAGAATGTTATCTTTTAATTATGTAAGTAAATAGAGTAATGTTCAGAAATACGAGTTGTTTTAAAGAACATATTAAAATATTGCACATGCTGTACTTCTACTAGTTTAGGAGTACAGACCTTAGAATATACTTTTCTTCATTAAAAAAGTGACCATTTTACCTGATATTATGTATTTAAACAATTGCCAGCTCAACTTTCCAAATAAAGTCTTATAAAAATATGAATTGACTTATTCTAAAGATAATTATAAAGCAACTTTCTACAGTGGTTTCTTAGGAAATTATATCTTTTTTTAAAATTTATTTATTAATTTATTTATAATAGTCACACAGAGAGAGGCAGAGGTAGAAGCAGGCCCCATGCACCGGGAGCCCGACGTGGGATTCGACCCCGAGTCTCCAGGATCGCGCCCTGGGCCAAAGGCAGGCGCTAAACCGCTGCGCCACCCAGGGATCCCAGGAAATTATATCTTAAAGAGCTTGAATACAGATGAAATTTTCTTATGACAAAAGCAGTCTTATGATTGCAGAGTAAACTGAGGTGCAAAAGTTCTTGTCAATTCATGATAAAGTAGAAAGCTCAGAAAAACCTTTCGTATCACAGAACTTTCAAGTATTTAAAAATTATACTGTGATACTTAGCTCATACAGATAAAACTTTAAAAATAAATGAGGAAATAAGTACTTTTAAAAAGTTCGTTAAAACGTAGTACATTTCAACCTTATCTAATTTTCCCTGAATCAGAAATATTAATACACTGCAATGCTAAGCTGTATTTATTTTACCTCAGGTTAATTATCAGGAATTAATTTCTGTATGCTCAGGAACATGGAAGGAATTGCTTTGCAATTGAGGCCAATGCTCCAAAGCAAAAAAAAAAAAAAAAAAGAGAGAGAGAGAAAGAGAGAGGGAGCTCAGGCCTTACAAAGAGAACACAGATACATTATCTTTTTTCCTCTTGCCCTATTTCCATTTTCACCCTTTTTGAAGCACAGAAGGTAAACCCAAGGAGAAACATCAGAGTATAGCGTCTTCAGACCCGAATGAATGTCCTTTTCCTGTTTCTGGTTTGGTTTGGTTTCTGTACTCCTTCCTCCTGCTAAGGGATTGTTTACAATAATCACCTGCAAAGAGTGGTGATGCTTATAAGAATGACAACCAGTATCATATCACGTGGCCTGATGGAACATTTGCTAGGGCCAGAACACTAATGGATCAACCCTCGACTTCATTTGCTCAGGGCATAGGAACAGAACTTGAGTGAGTTGACAGGCTGAAGGAGGGTGAGAGAAGAGCTGCCCGTCTCTAATCAAAGTTTTGTCACATATTCTAATTGTTAAACAATCAACTCACAATAAATACCCTAATGTTCTATTCCATTAATCACCATTTTTTATACATCTGCAGATCCTCAATGATCTCTCACTCTTCTGAGCAATTACCCACTCCTCTTCAAAAATCACTTTCAGGTATTTTTATTTTCCTTTTGGAAGACCATCTTGACCCTACAATACAGGGTCCTCTCTGTCATATGTGTATCAAATCCATTGTCTTAGAAAGAGAAATAAAGTGAAGTGTGAGGTGAACATTTAAAGGTGATCTTGCAAAATCCATCCGTGAAAATTTAATTGTGACAGAGCTCAGCTTTTGGCTAGTGGTCAGTCTCCACATTTTTTGCTACATGAAGATATTCAGACTTGTGACTTTTTAAAAAAATGTTGAATTGGTGTGTTAATGTGTAGGGCTAAGAGTTAGATGTTAGTACCAAGATTCTACAGTTTAATTTCCAGATTACTTTTACAGACATCTGAATATTGCACTCAAAAGCCCCAGTCTACAGACTTCAAGCTGGTCTGAGGCCAAATATAATATATGGAAATTTTGTAAATATCACAAATTCTATATACTTAATAATAATTGATCAATAACTCAGAAATCTCCCTCAGATACAAATTAAGATAGTAATGTCCATAAAGATTCTTATTGGCAACCTTTCTCAGATAAAACTAAAAATAGTATTATTAATGAGTATTTTTACATGTATATTAGTAAATTCATTATCACATTTTTATGTGATGATATACCGAAGTGCAAATATCTGGAATGTAGTTCAGTGAATACTGACTGGGAAATCAAAAACGATATTCAATATTTTGTTTTCCATTACCAGTGGATATTAGCCTAACCTCAATCAGTAATAATGGTAAACTGAAAGCAGAATAACTTTTAGACACTTTTGTACTTTGAGGTGGAGTTCATATGATAAGTTACGTGTACGCACCACAAAATTAATGAAGTCTCCTGGTCAGAGTTTGCTAATCGAAAACACTGAGCATTTGTAATGACTGAATACTAACAGCTAGCGTGCTAAGCATTTTTCTATTATTATCATCCCTACTAATTTCCCACCTCTAAGCAAAATTTGAAGTAATGGTCTATATTTATAGAGAGAGTATGAATTTCAGCACCAATCATATATATTTTTCTTTGTATACTAAGAGATCAAAAAGTTTATAAAAATTGCAATACAAATCTTTCTCGAAACATTCTTTGAATGAACTCATCCTAACTCCTCATAAACTGTATTCAAATCACAAAAAGAATTAGATAGAAACTACTTTACAGAATCATTTGGAAATTATCACATATTTTTCATGAAAAAGCTTCCTGACATATGTTTTATGGTACATTGGTGCCTGAGAAGATAGGAATTCCTCATCCTCACATAGACACACATGTGCTTTTATGGACAAATTAGTGAAAATATAAGTATAGATCCTATCTTGGAGCTTTATAAACAACTTCATCATGTTAAAACTGTAAGAAATTCTTCACTGAAAAATCAGTTTAAATTTTAGTAACTTGAGATTTAAAAAAGAGAGCTTTTTACTTTCGCATTAAAGATACTAAAAAGAGTAGCATTGTAGAACATACATGTTTAGAGGTTTGCTCATGAGTATTGCTTCTAGAAATATTTATTCTTGTAATATTGTTTAAAAGATAAAATTTAGCTGTATTTTTTCTTGAATTACTTGAAAATATTATTTTAAATACAGTTCCTGCTGAAATGTTATTTACTGAAAATAACATATTTATAATTTTGTTTTATGGTAATTTCTTTTTTTTTTTTTTGTTTTATGGTAATTTTTAAAGCGCCTGCTGTAGTATGACAATACCACCTGTGCTACTTATGAAGTCTGTCACATTTCAGGGTTTATGACTTTGGTATAGGTTTGTAGCTCAAAAGCAAAATTTTCATAATGGCAAAACCTTGACTTTATAGTGCTTCTGCTTGGGGGTTAATCATTTTTAGACATTTTTGTTTTAAAGATTATATATATATTTAAAAAGGAGTTACCACTTTAAAGCAATGTAGGTCATTCTTATTCCTATTCATCCTACAAGATCCTATATGAGAGACAGAACCTAAAGAAATATGTTGAAGGACATACTAAATATAAGTTAGAGTAGGGGAAAATGCATCAAATTCTCTAAAATAATCTTTGACATTATTTCTGATTGCCTTTTTTGGTGTTTTTAGACTAGGTTTTGGTTCCTTCTAAATATACTTACAAATGCACAGATTTCTTTTATATAAATGAACATTAAATACCTCTGAAAAATGTAGATTCATTTCCGGGTTTTCTATTCTGTTCCACTAATCTATGTGTGTTTTTGTGCCAGTACCATACTGTTTTGATGACTACAGCTTTGTGATATAGCTTGAAATCTGGAATTGTGATGCCTCCAGCCTTAATTTTGTTTTTTAGGATTGTTTTGGCTATTCAGGGTCTTTTGTTGTTCCATACAAATTTTCGGATGTTTTTCCTAGCTCTGTAAAAAATACTAGTGGTATTTTGATAGGGATTCCATTAATAGATCTATAGATTGCTTTGGATAGTATAGACATTTTAACAATGCTTATTCTTCCAATCCATGATCATGCAATGCTTTTCTATTTCTTTGTATCATGTTCAATTTCTTTCATGAGTGTTCTGTAACTTTCACAGTACATATCTTTTACTTCTTTGGTTAGGCTTATTCCTAGGTATCTTATTGTTTTGGTGCAACTGTAAGTGGGATTGGTTTCTTGACTTTTTTTTTTCTGCTGCTTCCTTAATGGTGTATAGAAATGCAACAGGTGTTTGTATATTAATTTTATATCCTGCAAATTTGCTGAATTTATGTGTTAATTCTAGCAGGTTTTTGGTGGAGTCTTCAGGTTTTCTAAAGATAGCATGTTCTCTGAAAATAGTGAGAGTTTGACTTCTTTGCCTATTTGGATGCCTTTTATTTATTTTTGCTGTCTGATTGCTGAGGCTAAGACTTCCAGTACTGTTAAAATAGTAATGGTGAGAGTGGCCATTCTTATCTTGTTCCTGACCCTAAGGGAAAGGCTCTCAGTTTTCCCCATTGAAGATGGGGAAGTACAGATAGATCTATACTATCTATAGTATAGATGATACTAGCTGTGGGTCTTTCATATATGGCCTTTGTTATGTTGAGATAGGTTCCTTCTACTCCTACTTTGTTGAGAGTTTTAATCATGAGTGGATGCTATATTTAGTCAAGTCTCTTTTCTTCTGCATCTATTGAGAGGATCATACAATTCTTATCCTTTCTTTTATTAATGTGATGTATCACATTGATTTGCAAATATTGAACTACCCCATAGCCCAGGAATTAACCCCATTTGATTGTAGTAAATAATTCTTTTAATGTTGGATTCAATTGCTAGTATCTGTTGGGAATTTCTGCCCTCATATTCATCAGGGATTTTGGCCTATAATTCTCCTTTTTAGTGGGGCTTTTGTCTGGTTTTGAATCCATCTACTTTGAAACCATTTATATGAACTCAAAGAATTAATTTTGGAGAATATTGGTTAAAATATAGCTAGATGGATACTGTCTATCTTCAAATATGTAATTATCCAATACACATTTATTTTGTTCCTTAAGTTTAAGTAATCTCAACACCCAAAGTGAACTCATAACTCCAAGATCAAGAGTCACATACTCTTCTGACCAAGCCAGCCACGACAATATGGCCATGAAAAAAAAAAAAAAAGTACAAGATAGATGTTCTCAGAGTTCAAAATTTTTAATTCCATGAATTGAAATAAATGTACATTTTTATCCAAACCAGTTAATTTTAAGTAGTCAGTATATATTCCTTCATACCCCTTTCCTATTAGTTTATGTCTATTTACTTTATCATTTTTATATCATATTCCTCTTTGAATTTCCTAATTATAATCTATTAAATCAGGCAAATCTTCTTGCCAGATATGAATTCTGTTACAGATGAACATATTTTCTCTAAGTTAAAGATATACAAGAAGCATTTCCTAACATGACCTCTATTTCCAGGAGTCTCATTTTATGCACATTGGGTAAAACCTTATTCAAACTCATATTGTGAATTTTATTATAACTTCAAATTCTCTCATTTTGATTATCAATTATAACAGATGAATGCTTACAAAAACTCAAAAGAAACTAGATTTATCCATTAAAAATACTATATATATGTATATACATACAAGATCCTTTTAAAATAGTAATGTTTTACAAAGTAGCTATGAATACTGAATACAGAGCCATTGTTACTAGGGGAAATACAATTTAGTTCCTGACAGCCTCTCAGCACACCAGATTTTTTTTTTTTTTTTAAGAGAGGGAGAGTGAGTACGCATAAGCAGGAGGTGAGGGGAGGGGCTGACAGAGAGAAAGAATCTTAAGCTTGGTGGAGTCCCTATGGGAGCTTGATCTAGACCCTGAGATAAGGACCTGAGTTGAAATAGAGTCAATGTTTAAAAAAAAAAAAAAAAAAAAAGATTCAATGTTTAATCTACTGAGCCACTCAGGCACCCCTCACCACAACATTTTCATCAACTAATGAAACATTAGCTTATTAAATGTGTATTTCTGTTAAAGACACCTCATTTAATACATGTTTCTTGCAACCAATTAATTTATGCTAAGTAATATTGGTTAATTTAGTGAATAGGGAAATCTATAAATATGGAACAGCAAATAATGAGAATCAGCTATATTTTTAAGATCGTTTTTGAAATAGGGATGCTGGGTGGCTCAATGATTGAGTGTCTGCCTTTGGTTCAGGTTGTAATCCCAGGGTCCTGAGATCAAGTCCTGCATCAAGCATCCCACAGGAAGCCTGCTTCTCCCTCTGCCTATGTCCCTGCCTCTCTTTGTGTCTCTCATGAATAAATAAAATATTTTTTTAAAGATAGTTTTTGAAATAGATACAAACAACATAAATCAGGGACAAACATAATACTGTAGAAAACATTGAAGAGGACTCTAATTTATGGTTTCTGGACCTAAATTTCCTTAGAATGGTCTGGAGTATGCATAACATAGTAGAGAAAGGAAAAAAAAATCAAAAACAGTAGAATTGCATGAGACATTACTATTTTCTTTTTTTTTTTTAATTTTTTTTTTATTTATTTATGATAGTCACACAGAGAGAGAGAGAGGCAGAGACACAGGCAGAGGGAGAAGCAGGCTCCATGCACCGGGAGCCTGACGTGGGATTTGATCCTGGGTCTCCAGGATTGCGCCCTGGGCCAAAGGCAGGCGCCAAACCGCTGCGCCACCCAGGGATCCCGAGACATTACTATTTTCTGGCTTATGTACAAAGTAGGAAACCAAGACACACAATATAAGAAAAACAATATAAGAAAAAAAGAAAACAATATAGCTGTCATATCTAAGTCTAGATGCCCTTTGACAGAGATGAACATCTTTAGAAATTACAACAAAAGAGGACTTAAACTCATATTCTTAAACAATAAGCAAGACTATGTGGTTAAAAACTAATTGTCCATTATGGGCATCATAAGTTATGATTCTTACTTAATCATGTCTCTCCTAATTCTAAAGTCATCATCTTATAGCAATGTTTATTAATAGCTGGAATTTGATATCTAGCCTGCCTCAAGCTCAAAGTTCAACTTCTAATGAGACTGTTATGTTATAGACTTGAAAGGAGTATGTGAGTACTTAACTAAGTTGAATAATTGTCACAATGCATCCTTAGTGATTATAAAGTAACAGTGTCAATGTTACTTTTAAAAATTCAAATTCCTGTTGTTATTTTTTAAAGATTTCATTTATTTATTCATGAGAGAGAGACAGAGACAGAGACATAGAGAAAGAAACAGGCTCCCTGCAGGGAGCCCAAAGTAGGACTCAATCCCAGGACCCCAGGATCACAACCTGAGCCAAAGAAAGATGCTCAACCACTGAGCCACTCAGGTGCCCCTTCCCCCTTGTTAGTTATAACCATAAGATAATTGGTAGCTTAATATATAACAATTTAAAAATCATAATAAAGAGGACTCACCTGGGTGGCTCAGTCACTTAAGCCTCTGCCTTTGGACCCCCGGGTCCTGGGATCGAGTGTCTGCTTTTCCCTCTCCCTCTGCCCCTCCTCCCCGCTTGTGTGTATGAGTGCAAGTACACTCTCTCTCTCAAATAATAAAATATTTTTAAAAATCATAATAAAGAGGATTTTTAAGAATGAAACGTTAAAATGATTTTATTTTTATTAATTTATTTTTAAAGATTATTTATTTATTCATGAGAAACAGAAAGAGAGGAGAGATACAGGCAGGAGAAGCAGGCTCCCTGCAGGGAGCCTGATGCGAAACCTGATCCCAAGACCCCGAGATCACAACCTGAGCCAAAAGCAGACACTCAACCACTGAGCCACCAAGTGCCCTAGAAACTTTAAAATGATTTTTAAAAGTCTAATAAAAGCAATTCATTTTCTAGAAAATGAATAGTCTTAATTTTATTCCCTAATAATAACATAATTTAACAAGGAAAATTATCATACATTTTATATTGCATACATACCATGAGAAAATAATTCTCATAAATACCAAAGAATCCTTTAGGGCACTCATGAAAAGTTGTAAGTATGAAGCCTTGCTCCCATTATTTGTAGCCACCTCCATTATTTCCTCTGTTTGGAAGGCTGTTATTCCTACTCCTTAACTTGGTAATTCTTTCTGTATAATGAGCTGTTAATTATTTTTTTAAGATATCCTGGCATTTCCATCTAACAAAATAAAGTCAAAAGTGAGTAGACACCCATAATTTTTCTTTCCTGGTCACTAATTTCTGAAAATGTACATGCTGTTGATTCTATGTCTATGGTACCATAAACCACTGAACATAATTTATTAACGTCTCATTTCACCTTTATTGTGAAGTTTACTTGGTCTTTATCCTGTTTTCCCATGCCAGATTTTACCTCTTTATTCTAGAAAGTGCCATTATGTTTTGTATTTATTTGATTACATATTTTTTTCTCTCTCTAAAATATATATTATGGAGCATGAGGTAAATCTCATGCTTCCCCTCCCAATTTGTAATATTTATAATGTCACTCAATACATAGTATTAAAATTATGAAGACAGGCAATCTACAAAAATTAAGAACTTGCCTCTAATTTTTTATAAATTATAAATTAATGTCTAGAAAAGGATAAGATAATTTTAAATAGTCTATTCTTTTCTATTCTTTTCTTATTTTTGTCTACATTTTTATGTTAATGTTTATTTTGTCCATTGCTTCCAAGAACCTCTACCTCTAAATATAGGCTATAGTGCAAATAGCTAGGTTGTTTCCTCTTGATTGTTCAGTGACTATAAGGACTCAATCAAGTGGAGAGTAGGATAATCATACAATCAATCTGGGTAAGAAAAGGGAGCACAGAGAGCAACCACACAATGGTTCTTTCTTCAAGTCATGCAAAATAGCTTTGAAATAAATCTGGAATTTGCTAATTATGGTTAAATCTTCTTTTTAATTTAAGCTGTATGACTTAGCAGCCAGAGTTCATTTTCAACCCTAGAGCTAAAAAAGTTCCATTGTTATATATTTTAAAGAGAACTTTACAGGCTTAAAGTTAAAAATCATGATTGATGTAGTTTTGGCAAGTTTTCACGTCTAATTCTTCCAGGAGTTAACTCCATTATAATAATTCTCATTAGAATAGTTATGAAAACTGAAATACATTCTCTACAGTTCACAAGGTGGTACATTTGCAATACTTGTCAAAATATTATTTTTAAGTATTGTTGTGAATAATTAATTTAACTTTAACAAGTAATGTTCATGAAATATGCATTTATAAATAGCGGACCTGTTTCTATTATTTCCAATGCAGCAATTCATAATGTAATTGAGTGAAGGTAAAATGATAATGCCTAATCTCATTTTCTTGCCAACGTCCCAAAGCCCTTTGTCTATTCCATTTTATACTCAGAACATGAAGTAAAATAAAAAGAAATTTCTTCTTGCAATTACAGAGAAAAAATGACGGGGAAAGAAAATAAATAATTTTAAAGCATTATGTTTACAGAATTGAGTGTTTACGCAACGGGGAATATTTTAGTCACTGTAGTGCTTACAGCCCTTCATGTCTGTATCACTCATCTGTAAAGGAGTTTTGACCCCAGTTAAACCTTTGAGTCCTAAATCATCCTCCAGAGCACCACACTATAGTGTCTATTCTTTTTCATGAGATCTTTCTCATACTCTCCATTTATGATTGACACATATCTTTCAGGACTCAATGTGACTAACAAACTCTCCTCTATACCTGAGAGGCAGTGTTTAATCATGCTTTCTGTCTGCTATCAGGACCATGCCTGTTGAGCTGGAATGGGCCTGCTCTTCAAAGTACTCACAACCTGAGGAACTAACTACTAATTTTTTATTTAAAAACTGATAAGCAATATGAATAAACATGTACAAAAGAACTGAGGAGGGACATATTACAAGAGGGTGCCTCACCAACAAAGGTGGAACAAAGTTATTTAAGAGGAGACACTTAAAGAATGCAATGAATTCACCAAAAAAAAAAAAAAAAAAAAAAAAAGCAGAAGGAAGATTGCCACTTTTCTTGGAGGGATGAAGTAAAAGGAACCAACATTATAAAAAGAATATGGAGTCAGTTACTAGTTTGGGGCCTACACATTTCCAAGTCTTTATAGTTGTTGATCTGAGAAAGAACATTTTACTAACACCAAACACACTATAAGGTAATGCTCACACTTTCTTCAGGAAAGAGTAGGTCATAATAGATAACTTCAATATGCATTATATAAATATATATGTGTATATATATTCATATATACATTATCAAATAAGGTAACATAAGGCAAGTTTTTAAAAATATATTGCAGTACTAAAAAAAAGCAAAGCAAATCTAACCACCAAAAAGAAGTTTATAAAAAAACAATTTATAACACAGAAGTATACTATACTACATGGAGTCTTAAGTAATTGTCAGTGGGAGAGATGGTGACTATAAAGAAATGGGAAGCTATTAAAAGAAAACATAAGAAAATTAAAGGGCAAGAAAAAAATCAAGACAGTAAGATTAAAATGGATTAGGATAAGCATAGATTTTAAGATAACTAAATAGAAGCAGAAACAATCCTTTAGAATACTGAATCAATGACATGGCATATAAATATAAAAAGATAATCTGGAATTAGGAGGAAAAGAGCAAACAAATAAAATAAGGGAGAAGTATACAAGTTCATAAAAAGAATTAAAATGAAATAACCATGCAAAATGCATGGTTAACTAAATTCAAAATAAAAAAAAAAATTAGGGGAAAAAAAAAATTAGGAACAGCAAAATACTAACAGAATATTAATAAAATAACAAAATTGAAATAAAAATAAAAATTAAAAAAACAAGTGCTGATTATTAGAAAGTTAAAATAGGGCAACTCAAGGAAATCTTGTTACAGAAAGAAACAGAAGAAACAACTGAACCCCAATCAATAAAAATTATATTAATATAAAAGAGAATATAATGATGTTAAATTAGATTTTTAAAAAGAGACTGTATTGACTAATTTAATGAAAAAATAGTTTAACAGTCTGATAGTATTTTTTCTGATAAATTATACATGAATGAATACAATTTAATAGCCATGGGGGGAAAATGCAGATTATCAGTGTTCCTCAAGTTCTTAGGGTCAGATTATCTTAATGATTCTGTTCAACTCTTTAAGGAAACAAAAAATCTCTAGTATATGAACTATTTCAGGTATTGAAAAAGGAGATGACACTATGGAATTCATTTTATAAAGTGAGTAAAATATTGTTACCAAGACAAGATACATACAGAAAAAACTTTCCATGAGCAATCTTATTAAAGATACAAAATATTTAATAAAGACAAAAAATAATTAAATATAATTTAAATCATTTATCAAAATCAAAGAATCTTCTCCTTTGCTCAAATGTAAAGTAATTACAAAAATAAAAAAGCAAAACTAAGACTAGTTTCAATTGATAACAAAAATGTATTTTAATACATATTTGGTTCTTTTTTTAAAATATAAGAAAATTAGGGATCCCTGGGTGGTGCAGCAGTTTGGCGCCTGCCTTTGGCCCAGGGCGCGATCCTGGAGACCTGGGATCGAATCCCATGTCGGGCTCCCGGTGCATGGAGCTTGCTTCTCCCTCTGCCTACGTCTCTGCCTCTCTCTCTCTCTCTCTCTGTGTGTGACTATCATAAATAAATAAAAAATTTAAAAAAATAAAATAAATAAAATATAAGAAAATTAGAAATTTGAGGTCAATTTATTATAAAAAATACTATTATATTAAATAATTGAATATTTTATTTTAGTTGTGAAATACTAGTGCAATTATCACAAGATAATAAAAATTTCAAAGATGTTATTATCATATGTTATCATGTTATTATCATAATTATTATATAGAAAGTTTAAACATTGCTGATATATTAAATAAGAGGATGAATTCTCATTGATATAAAAAGAAAATATACTGAGATGCCTGGGTAGCTAAGCAGTTAAGTGTCTGCCTTCAGCTTAGGGCGTGATCCTGGAGTCCCCAAATCCAGTCCCACATCGGGCTCCCTGCATAGAGCCTGCTTCTCCCTCTGCCTGTGTCTCTACCTCTCTGTCTCTGTCTCTGTGTCTCTCATGAATAAATAAGTAAAATCTTAAAAAAGAAAAAGAAGAAGAAAAGAAAGAAAGAAAGAAAGAAAGAAAGAAAGAAAGAAAGAAAGGAAGAAAGAAAGAAAATATAGGGACTGATGACCATATTGTCATATGTATAGAAAAATCTCAGAAAAAATTACTTAGCACTTTATGAAGTTTAATAAAGTGCCTGGAAGATGATACTATATTCTTTCCTATAGCTTTATCTATAGTCAACTATAAGATATGGAAAAGAACAATTTAAACTTTTAATGTGGGATACATAGAATGAACACTGTAAAATATGGACTTTAAAAGAAGAAAAAAACACTACATTTCTTAAAAATAATCCTGAAATAATGCCGAATTGAAAAAAAATTAGTTACCAAGTGCAATTTTTTCCCAAATTAAAATTTATTTTTTTGTTGTTCATTTTCATGATGTGGATATTTGAATAGTTTCTCTCCCTCTTCCCCAGACTCTTCCTTCTTCTCTTTTTTAGCTTTATAAAATTATTATGAAAGTCAACTACAGGCATTGATAATTAGAATCCAAAGAAAATGTAAAAAAATGATGGGGCACCTGGATGGCTCAGTGGTTGACCATCTGAGCCTTTGGCTCAGGTTGGGATCCTGGGGTCCTGGGATCAAGTCCCACATCAGGCTTCTAATAGGGAGTCTGCTGCTCCCTCTGCCTATGTCTCTGCCTCTCTCTCTCTGTGTCTCTCATGAATAAATAAATAAAATCTTAAAAAATGTAAAAAATGATAAAAAAGAAAAAATAATGCATATTAGACTTGCCTTTCAGGAATACAAAATAGATTATAAAGCTACAACTAATATAAAGTGAAATATATTCCTGAAAAGAACAACACAAAATATTGGAAAACTTAGAATGAGACATATAAATATTTAAGGAATAAATACTTAATGTGAAGATGGCATTTTTAAAGTAATTAGAAGTAGGCCTTGTAATTTAGGTATGTCTCCAATGCTTATGTATTCTTGCATATGTCCCTCCAGGTTAATTAAGTATTTTAATGTAAATTCCAGCATCACCACTTACTAAATGTAAACCTGAGTAAATTACTGTAATTTCCTAAGCCACAATATTCATCTTTAAAAAGGTAATTGAAGGCAGCCCAGGTGGTTCAGTGGTTTAGCGCCTGCCTTCAGCTCCGGGCGTGATCCTGGAGACCTGGGATCAGTCCCACATCGGCTTCCCTGCATGGGGCCTGCTTCTCCCTCTGCCTGTTTCTCTGCCTCTCTCTCTCTCTCTGTGTTTCTCATGAATAAATAAATAATTAAAAAAAATAGAAAATAGAAAGGTAATTGAGTGTAATTACTTGCAAGTTAAATGACTGACAATAAGCTCTCAATAAAGTACACTTAAAAAATTAAGTAAAACAAAAGTGGGAGAAGAATGGCATTATTTTCATTTCTATTACTGTTGTTTCACATTGTTTATGAATATTTGGTCAGGCCTTCATTATCTTCCATATCAAAATCAAGTCAATGTCTTCAATATTTGAAGAATAATGTTTAGATTCCAAGACTATGTGGTTGTTTTAGTTTTGTTGTTGCTTAAACAACACATAGGAGTCAAGACAATAAAATTAGATAATCCAATAAAAACACATTATATACACATACATAAAAATGATAAGCTATGAGTAATATTATCTCATTCATGAGATTAGGCAATTGCAGTTTTATTTTGATTTGCTCAAAGTGAAAATTTTTCTTGAGCCTTTTTTTGGGGGGATATATTGAGTTGGATACATTCATAGTTAATTGGAGGATGAACCCACTTTTTTATTTATTATAGAGTATTGTCAAGTAAAGGAATATCTGTTCTTATAAATTCTTGAGATAACTTAATGTAGTGAACAACATGGAATGTATGACTTTCAGCAAGTTAATTTCCAAAATCCATTAGCATTAGTAAAATGAGGAAGGGTAAAATAGCACCTACTTCATATTATTGCTATGAAAATGAAGAACAATAGAACATAAGAAAAATCTAATAAATAGTCTACTATTTTCTGCTATAATGATTAGTGTAGTCGTTGTATGTTATATTGCCATTATCAATGTAAATTTTAACATGTTTACTCATTAACTAGGATAAAGCCATGTACTCATATGTTCAGTTGATTTTCATTGAAGAAAACAAAGTAATCCAAAGCTGAAAAGAATATCTCTCAAATAAGCGGTGCTGGAATCCTGGATATTCATTATGAAAGTAAATGAACCTCAACTCATACTTCACATCAGACACACACACATATACACACAAAACTGAGAACACCATGTGTTATGAGGATGTGGAACAACCGATCTCTCAAATTGTTTTGGAGAAAGCAAAATCCTATAACCACTTTAAAATAAGTTCTAGCACGTCCTAACAAAATAACACATTCACTTACTTTTACCTCAAGAATTCCACCTCTAAATATATTCTTAAGAGAAATGAAAACATGCTCATGCAAGACTTAATACATGGAAAATTTTAGAAACCCTACTCATAATAGCAAAACCTGGAAACAGTCTAGGTTTCCATTAGTAGAACAAGAGGTAAATAAATAAATAAGTATATACAAACAAAAAAAGAAAAAATTATGGTTTACTCAGATAACAAACTATTAACCGTAAAGAGGAACAAACCACTCACCAACACAACATAGTTGAATCCTGAAATAAATGAAAATGAATGAGTCAAAAATAATTACATAATTGTAAGTTTCCATTATTATGATTTCTCAGAAAAGCTAAGTGATGCCAGGAAAAAAAAAATGAGATTGGGTTGCATTTGTTAGGATATCAAACTACAGGTTTGATTGGAAACAAGCATTAGAAAACTTTAGGCTCCTATCGGGAGCCTGATGTGGGACTTGATCCCAGGAGCAATACTAGAGTATATCTTGAGAAGGATTTGAGTTACATAGATAGATGCACACATCAAAACTCAGCACATGGATGGGAGCTTGGGAAAATTGTGGAATAAGAAACCCTGAACTTACCCTATCATTCCTTTACAATTAGACATCACTCATATCCCAGTAATAAACTAGAGAGTGATCCAAAGAATAGCAAAAGAAAATCCACAACCACATGTAGAGAAAAAGCCACATCAGAGAGGTTAAGAAGAGCAGAAATTGGTGGTAGAGAGCTGTTTGCAGGAGAAAGGGAGCTGCAATGTAGAGAGGGGAAACACCAGGGATCCCACATGGGAAAACAGATCCCCATAATACCCGGCCTTGAAAATCAGGAAGGTTGCTAAACTCTGGGACTTTGTATAACCAGCAGGACGTGGAACCTGGAACTTTAAAAGTCAGCTGACGAATGATAGCTGAGTTCATGCCCTTAAAGAGCCCTGCAGAGGCAAGATGGAAGAGTTTGGGCAACACCTGTGGCAAATGGGACGGAGCTCTATTTATACTGATTTTGGAGCCTGTTTGAGGACTTCTCAGGGAACAAGGGAGCTAGCAGGCACTGTCTTCCTCTTCACCCTCCAGCATAAACACAGAGCCACCTATGGGAGGCAGAAATGAACAGACATTTGCTACCTAATTTACTAGCAGTGCTCCCAGCTGAGTTCTCCTGAGGACTCAGCCACTCCAAGCCTGCTGCCCTTGGCATGACATTCAGTGCAAATTTTGCGACTGTGGCAGGTGGTCCACCCAGCCACCACCTCCATGTGCTGCCCCCATGGCCACCATACTTCTGAGATTGAACCTAGGACTAGTGGCCACTACAAATTTTGTTACCACCGCTGTCCTGCTGCCGATCCCTCCTGGGATCATGCCCCCTCAAAGCCAGCCTGCCCAGATCTCACTAGCATCAGAGAGAGCAAGCACAACCCATGTAACCCATGTAGACATCTGGACTGAAGGAAAAAAGGAAAAGCAACTTGGATACAATAGCAGCACTTAAGCAACATACATAGGAGACTTTCCTACGGTGCCAGGTTTTGGTGAACAGGGGACTATGCACTCTAGGGTACCACAGGACTTCTTTATAAAGCCACTACTTTCAAGAGCAGAATATGTAGCTGAATTCCTAATCCAAAGAAATAGACACAGAAGAGAGGCAATCAAAATGAGAAGACAAGAAATGTTAAGGGAGACTCTGAGTGGAAAACAAACCATGAGTAAGAAAAATAGGAAGAACAAAAGTAAAAAAGTATATAATATAATTAAGTATACCTGTAAAAATCAGTCAAGAGAAACACAAAATAAAACAATGTAAAATAGGATATCAAATAACTGAAATGTGGGGGGGAGGGAAGTAAAAAATGAGTTCAAACTTAAGTGACCATCAGCTTAATATAGGCTGCTACATGCAGAAGATGCTCTATTTAAACCAAATGGTAAACATGAATAAAAAAAAACAGTAACAGAGATGAAAAAATAAAGAGTAAGGAATCCAAGTATATCACTAAAGAAAAAAAGCAAGCCATGAAACAAACCAAGAGAAGAAAGGATCAGAGAAAAACTACAGAAACAACCACAAAACAAGTAACAAAATGACAATAAATACATGTTAACAATTACTTTGAATATAAATAGACCAAATGCCCCAATCAAAAGATACGGGAAAGAGAGTGGGTTACAAAACAAAACAAAACAAAACAAAAACAAAAGCTCTAAAACTAACAAAGAAAAAAAGACAAGACTTATCTACATGCTGCCTACAAGAGACTCATCTCATACCTAAAGACATGTACAGATTCGAAGTGAGTGCAAATGGATTTCAAAATAAAGCCAGAATAGCAATATTTAACAACTGACAAAATAGACCTTAAAATAAAAACTGTAACAAGATGCAAGGAAGGACATTGTATCATAATAAAGGGAATAATCCAACAAGAAGATCTAACAATTATAAGTATTTATGTTAATTTAGTTGGTAAAGAATGGGATATTTGATCTTAGGGTTGTGAGTTTGATCCTTACATTGGGTATAGAAATTACTTAAAAATAAAATCTTAAAACAAACAACTTCCAAACAAACAATGCTCCATGACCAGATGGCTTCACAGGTAAATTCTCCCAAACATTTAATGAATTAATACCTATTCTATTCAAACTATTCCAAAAAGTAGAAATGGAAAGAATTTCCAAATTCATTGTATGAGAGTCATATCATTCCCATATTGAAACCATATAAAGACACTTAAAGAGAGAGAGAGAAAGAGAGAGAGAGAGAGAGAACTACAGGCTAATCTCTGATAAACAGAGATGAAAATTCTCAACAAAATATTAGCCAACTAAATTCAACATTAAAAAAATCATTCAATATAAATAAATAGGATTTATTCCTGGGATACAAAGTTGTTTCAATACTTGCAAATCAATCAATCACATCAATGAGAGAAATGGTAAAAATATGAACATTTCAATAGACGCAGAAAAAGTATTCATCAAAGAACATCCATTCACGAAAAAACCCTCAACAAAGTAAGTCTAGAGGGAACAAACCTCAACATAATAAAGGCCATATATGAAAAACCCACAGCTAATATCATCCTCAAAGGGGAAAAACAGAGCTTTTCCTTTAGAGTCAGGAACAAGACAAAGCTAAGGAGTGTGATAATAGTAATATTATTCTTTGCCATGACAATGTATTATTAATATTAAATTAGGTAAAGAGTAAACCAACTTAAAAAAGTTCAAATGTACACACACATTTCACATAAGTAAATTTTATATATTAAAAAAACCCTAAATAAAGACTTAACTCTAGTGATGTATGTGTTGAAGTTTTGAGGAAAACTGAATTTATGTCTGTAATTTTGAATGTATCAAAAACTGAAATAGACTGAGACATGGATAAAAAGATAACTAAATTGATTGATATGTGATAAAACCAGTAAATTTAACTGTTAGTGTTAGAACCTAGGTGTTGAGTATGGGTGTTCACAGCAAAGTTCTTTCAAATTTGCTGTATATTTGAATATTTTGATAATAATACTTTGGAAAAATTAAACACCTATCTATACTGACACCACGATTCTATTCCTATTTACCTAAGAGAAATGAAAACATGTGTTCACAAGGGTGTTGTACAAGAAATAATAATATTCAAGAACTGACAAAAGCCCAGGTTCCAATAAACAGGTGAATGCATAAACAAATCGTGTTATTTTTACAAAATGGAAACAAACTACTCATATATGTAGCAACATGAATGAATCTCAACAATGTTATGTTGGTCGAAAAAAATAGCATAAATTAGTAGATATTGAAGGATTCCATTTATATAAAGCTTTAGAATACTCAAAACTAACTTTTAGTGGCATAAGTCAATGAAGTAGCTGTCTAAGGGGTGAGGGATCATTGTCTGGTGATTGAATCTTTCTATATATTGAATGGGTATCAACATTTATCAAAACTGATTTTACTGTATACCTAAGGTCTATGCATTTAAACATATGTAAATTATATCTAGATAAAAAATGAAAAGAAGGAATGGGTGTATGTATGCATGTATAACTTGGAATTTAGAAGGTTTATACATGTAAATGAAGACTCTGACATACATATGAAGACCAGTATAAGACCATGTTTCTCAAACTATAAGATCCATATAAGTCACCTGTTAGTCTAATTCATATTTCTGAGAATTTTTTGTTTTGCATTTTAACCAAATTCCCATGTCATGCCAATAGTACCCACAGACTTTACTTTGAATATAGTGAGGGTTACAAATGGGGATATTTAACCCAAATAAAAGACCTACTAAGGCAAAATCTTGTCTTCAGATATTTAAAGCAATCTCTTATAAAAGAAAGCTATACATTTTTCTCCCTTATATACATAAAATAGGATCAATGATTAACAATTTACAGGGAGGCAAATATGTAATCCGTGTAAATATATAATTTCAAACAATTAGATATGCTTAACAATGTAACTTATTATCTAAAAATAGGAGGCTATTCATGACTAGAATTGATCAAGCAATTCTTATCAACTCTTCAGAATACAGCAGAGAAGGTTTATACATGTGTGTGTGTATGTGTTTAAATTTGCAGCAAGACTGCATTAAATTGCCTTTAAATTCCTATCCCATTTATGAGTCTGCAATGTGAGGAAGATACAACCATTGCAAAACAAATGCTATAGCCAACCTATAAGTTGTAAATGTTTTGACTCAGAGATAAGAGTATAAAAGAGATGAGTTGGGCTTGTTTAGTCAAGTAGGCAGACTCTTTAGAAAATTTCATTAAATTTATATTTAATACTTAATTTAACCACCAAAAATGCCTTCTTGAAATAATGTTGTCAGCCTTCATTAAATATTTGGATATCATACAACAATAAAATTATCTTTAATAAAAAAACTAATCTTATTAGAATTTTTACTCTAGTTGGTCATTATTCCTATTCTTTGAATTTATGCAGAATGTTAAATTGTATTAATATAATGAAACATTCACAAACTTGCTCAAGATGCTAGCAGGAAAACTTACTCTCTTCCCTTTCCTGGAAAAAGACAATTTGTGCTACAACCAAAATAGCCTCATTTTGTTCCCCTTGTCATGCTGGAAGTAGGAAGATGTCATTCAAAAGAGTTAAGTATTCAGAAGATGTGCAAAATTACACAATTGGAACATTAGGACACATCATTAAACTACCCAAGTTACTTACCTGTCATCAATTGGTTTTATCCATAGATTTCCAAATTTCAATTTTATGTAACTGTCCATGTTAACTATTCCTTTTCAAATCTCACCAAACACAAGTGGAAACAATATTGTATTTGCAGAGATTAATTTTGAAATTTTCAAATAAATGATAATAAAATAATTTAATGTATATACTCTCAAGAGTAAAGAAATCTGTAATGTTTATTGAACACATTTAACTTAAATACATACTTTTCTATGATAAATATGATAGAATATAAAAACTGCATGAAGTGAATGTTGTAATTTGTACAGTCAAAAAGTAAATTGTTCTTTTTCAATTTAATTCCTTAATATTGACAAAGCACTAGAATTCCAAGGAAGGAAAATAAGAAGATTCCTTTGTTGTTGTTTAAAGAAACCTTGAGATTTTTGTCTTTTATTATAATATTTGGTCATCATTTATTTACGGTTTTATAATCGATACTTTCTGTTTGCCTGCTTTCCTAAGGACATCCAAGTCCTTAGGACTCTCCTAGTCTAGGCCACAAGTCACTTCAGCTTAGAAATGAAGCCAGGGGTGCCTGGATGGCTCAGTCAGTTAAATGTCTGTCTGTGGCTCAGCTCATGATCCCACGATCCCAGGATCTGGCCCTGCTTGGGCTTCCTCTTCAGTTGGGAGTCTGCTTCTCCCTCCTCTCTACCTGCTGTTCCCTTTGCTTGTGCTTTCTTTCTGTTAAATAAGTAAATAAAATCTTAAAAAAAATAAAGATAAAAAACGTGGAGCCAAAAAAAGTGGGCTGAATTTTGGGTGCTACAGTAAATCACATTTTTATTGAATTTGATTTTCATCCTGACTGCTTATATCTTAACAAAAAAACTGATAAAGTTTACACCTGACTGCTTATATCTTAACAAAAAAACTGATAAAGTTTACATCTCAGTGTCTATAAAAGTATAAGTTACAGCAATGTGAGCAATAGATATCAAATAGTACAAATTGTCTGCCTTCACAAAGTAAAAAGGAAAAAATGTGGTTTCCTTGGGATTTCTTCCACAGTCAAATGTGAAAACTCATAATCAAAATTGGTAAAGGTCTTGTCATGCTTCTGTCTATACACATTATAAAAACAAAACCAAACAAAAATAATACCACAAAAATCCTTAACCTTTATCATCTATATTTCATATCAGGTTTCAGAAATGTATTAGAGAAAATAAAACTAATGTCTCAGGTGTGTTTTTTTTTTTTTTTTTTTTTTTTTTTTTTTTTTACATTAAAGGAAAGGTGCTAAACTCAGTTATGTTCACTTAAAAGGAACATTTGGGAATCACTATGGTATTTATTTAAATATATGGCTAAACAAAACGGAAGATGCAATGAAATGTGTCCATGATGTAAAAATACATGTGTGTCAACATGTTATAAATCTTCAAAAAAGACAAAAGTGAAAAGAACAAATTTGGTTATTTGGTAATGTTAATATTGTCAACAATAGTTCCATTTATAAAGAGTACAACTAAAATTAATTTGATATGACTTTTCAGGTATAGAGTTTTATTAATAGACTAAGAGTAGGCTACATATTTTAAATTACGTAGGAGGAAATCACTTTAGTTAAGTATGTATTGCATTTGACTTATTAATAGTTATGTATAGTTTCAAATAAAATTCCTCAATATATCAAACATCTGCCTTTGACAATAGCATTTTATTGTCATATTTGTGGACCAATAATTTGAGTGATTTTTTAATGGTATTTGAAAAACTCTTTCATAGGATATCACTTATTAAGAATAGAGTATAAAAGTGAAGAAAACTCATGATTTGTCAGGCAATATATACTGTGAGTAAGGCATGGTCATTACTGGGAAAATTAAGCAAAAACTATAAAGTCTAACAAACTGATTAAGGAAATATAAAAGGAGTAAGTTTGATAAAGAATTGAAGGGCAAACTAAGTACTACATTGGTAGAAGTCTGAAACCAAGACAATCTTCAGGATTTCAGGAACTAGGGCTGAGTAGGTATCCATCGTTAGCATTTCCTTCCACTTATGATTCATTTTTTATCAACCTTCTTTATTTGCCCAAAATGCCTTTCTCCTTAATACTAAAATCATGGTTATCTTTTTTCTATGTTTAGCATTCTAGTTTAGAAATATTAGATGAGGTCTCTGCTTTGCCTGGATTGAGCTACATACTAAAAGCTGTACTTGCTGGAGAAATAAAAGATTGGGACAGAAATCTACTTTTCAGTATATTTTGATAACCAGAGAAGAGGGGCATGCAAGTATGGTTCCGATTTAGACAACGTATAGTTCCGATTTAGACAACGTAATGGTAGCAAGTTATAAGGAAACAGAAAGATGACAAGAAAAAAATAAAAATGATATTCTCAGGGGGTGCCTGGGTGGCTCAGTCCTTTGAGCATCTGATACTTGATTTGCACTGAGGTCATGATCTCAGCGTTCTGGGATGGAGCTCCACATTGGGCTCCGTGCTCAGCAGGGAATCTGTTTCTCCCTCTGCCCCTCCTCCTGCTCATGTGCTCTCCCTCTCTCTCTAATAAAATCTTGAAAAATATATATATTCTCAGAAAATAAGAGGGCATTTTGAAAGCAAAAACTGCAATTTAAACAGTTTTGAAGAAAATGTAATATGTGCTAAAACTGACTTTTGTACTCAAAAGGAAAACTTCAAAATAGAGTTGAGGCTATACTAGGAAATAGCAAGAGGTAAAATAAACTGCAGATAAGCAGCACATTTTGATAGAGATTCTAAATACCTCAAGAATTTAGAAAAGTAAAGAACACAGTGTATCCACACCTAATGGATTATACTTCACCAGGAGAGTGGTATTCAAGTTATGTAATATCTGCTTATTATTATTTTTAAATCAAGGGATTTGTGCTTGTATGTGTGAAATGTAAGTAATAAGAGGCAAAAATAAATGGGAAAAATATAAATAAGGACATTAAAGCAAATTATTAACAAAAAATAATAATTCAAATATCATCTGTAAATAAAGTAACAGAATATATACATTGATTCTTCATTGTCACTGGTACCCTTTAATTGTATTCTCATTGATACCCTTTAATCACATTTTCAAACATTTTCATCTTTCAACAAAATTTTAAGAAAAAAGTTTTATGCACACACTAGAAAATAATACATCTTTAAAAAGTCAAAGTTAATATTTTAATCTCAAGACTATATGGGTACTTTTTGTTCTTTTTGCTCCATTTTGCTGTGAATATACAACCTCTTAAAAAAAAAACTCACTTCCTCTGTCTCCAAGCCACTTTCTAATCCAAGGATAACTATAGAGATAATATTATTTCTAATATCACCAAAATCTTTATGTAGTTGGATGTACATAGTTTCTATGGACATGCACATGATGATTTTATGATTATAACATACATGTTCTCCGCTTTGCATTTTCCTTTCTCAAATACAGTCTTTTTTGGTGGTGCCTGAGTGGCTCAGTTAGGTATCTGATGGAATCTTGATTTTTAGATGGGTTGTGATCTCAGGGTCATGAGATCAAGCCCCATAAATGTACACACACACACACACACACACACATATACATATAATCATTCTTTTGAAACTGGAACTTGTATTAGCTTCTTTGCTTTTAGTAATTGTATAGCATACCATTTATCAAATGTACCATGTTATGATAATTTCCTTTATTTCTATTTTATAAATCTCCTATGTATAAACTGCTTCCAGTTTTTTTTTGTTACATACTTATACAGGCATAATAAACATCTAGAATTAGAATTACTGAATATATTGTAAACTTAGTTTGAGTATCATGCAATATATACTAGTTGTTTCACTAATACATATTTTCACCATGAGTTAATGAATGTTCCCCTATATCTGAATTGAAGACTCTGTGGTGCAGTAAACCTTAAAAATTTAGATCACTTTGGAGGAAGTTTGATTGAAATAAATGAAAATCCAAAAGGGATGTTGTAAAAACTGTACTAGGTACTCTCTGCTCTCCACAGTGTATCTTGAATTACAGTTCTAGGAGTCGTCTTTATGTAAATTTAGTAACACATTTCAGTTGAGAAAAAAAAAAAGTGACCAAGATGATAAAACAGGCACTTTCCAAAGGTAAACAGATGAAAAGTACTGAATGAATTCTGAAGGGGCATGTTAGGTCCTGGATTCTAGTTACAGCTTTATCACCAGTTGACCTTGTGACTTTAAGTGAGTCATTTAAACATCTCTGGACCTCAATTTCATGATATACATAGTAAAGATCAAGGTATATTGTTGAATATCCCTTCCACAGCTGACTTTATATTAAAATTTTATAGAGCTAATATCCCAGCTACTTTGTTCATAAAAATTACTTTGTCTAATGGGAAAAAATAATTAGTCTTTGTCATTACACAATCAATACATTAAAATTTCTCTCATTGAGATTTCTGACTCTCCAAATTTAGAAATAAAGTAGAAAAGGTAAAGATATTTGATTAGTTGAAGTACATTTTCTCTAGCATAGCAACAGTTCTCAAGAAAAAAGCTTCCAGTAAAAGCAATTGATTGTGAGATAGCACAAAGTTCTTTGAATATTTGAATTAAAAATTAGGAAAGCAATACAATAAATATATACAATTTATGAATTAAATAGTATTTTAAAGTTAGTAGTATTGGCTTTTACTAATGGTGTTTGGTGAGGTTTTTTAGCAATTGGGCTTAGTTGACACTGAAGTCTTTTCTATTTCTAAAAATGAATAAGTATTAATCGTTAAGTCAGGTAAACAATGTCTGGGGCATCAACCTAGTGTTCAGGCCACATGCTATTCAGTCCTATTGAATTTTTAAAACCTCTTGAAATTTAAATTGGTAGACTTGGATCAAGTTTGAAAATAATACCAGCAGACGGCTCCGTTAGAAAGTGAGAAAGAAATCTCTGCACATAGATTAAGCCATAATTAATATTAAAATATTTAGAAATAGGTTATTTGGATAACACATTTAACTATAGTCATAATATCAATTTCCTTAAAAAATACAATGCAGAAAGGATTTCTAAAACATCATCTATATAAAAGACATAGTGACATTTTTTAATCTTAGACATAAAGTCACAAATTCTATATTGATGTAATCTTAATCATTGAGGTTTTACTTAATTTACTTGACTCTAGGATTCATATTTGGGATATGATTTCTGCTTATATATTTTTGCTTTCTGAATGAATCAGTCATATAAAATACACACTCAAATTGTGCCTAGATTAAAAAAAATCCTACCATATAAACTTTTGTTAGTTTCCTTTATATCCATTGGATATAAATAATACATTTTATACCAGGTAATTTCATTGTCATTTTTCCCCTATTACTACAATTATATTACTGAAACAATAAGCAGCATTTTCTCAATTTTTAAATTTATCTTCAGGAAATTATATCATAAGATGGGCATATTTGACCTTAGTAGTATAAAAGTGAAAATAGAAAGTTTTCAGAAACTTTAAAATGTCTGCATGCTATCTAAATAAACAATGAGCTTGACTGTGGTAATACTTCCCACTAATTATTAGTTTTATCATTTTGAGTAGATTAATAGCAATGCACCTTTGTAATTAAATTCACTAAAGTTTCAAAGCTTTATTTAACTTACAATACCTAAACTATACTGAAATCACACTAAAACTCTAGATTAACTTGGTCTGTCATCGAATACAGGTCATTGGTAGACAGAAAATCAAACTGAACTATTAAGCTATTATTCAGACTTAACCACACATTTATTTGATATAATGTACATATATGAGGGGTATACATATTTCATGGTAATTTTCACAAGTAGTTGAAAATATCAAAGTCTTGGAGCTATTTATCATTTTGTGAAATTAATATATGAGCATCTATCATATATAAAATGCAATAGAATTAGTGATAAATGGTATCAAGAAAAGTTACAGTATGAGCCTTCATAACTTAAAACAAATGAAATAATTGAGCATGAAAGACAGAAGGGAGACTTTAGGAGAATGAAACAATAAACAGGTCCATTTAAAAAATGTTTTTGATACAAAAAGGAAAATGATATTTGTATAGCATTTAATATGGAATAATGGGTAAAATCAGAAACTTCTATGTACGACATAGTGAAAGAAATCTACAATTACACTTAATTAAATAAATCAGTAAATAAAAAAAATTAAAAAACACATATCAGAAGATTCTAATGCTTACTCTCCCTCCTGGATCATTATTCCTGGGTAAACAAACTGACATAATGTGAGCAGCCTTATGGAGGATTCCATGTGGTGAGGAACTGGAGTCTCTAGCCAACAGCCTATGATGAACAAGGTCTGACAACGACTATGTGAGTGAAATTGAATGTGAGTCCTTTAGCACCAAATGTTGAGGTGACTGAAGATCTAGTTGACAGCTTGATGGTAAGTTCATGAGGGACCTGAGTCAAAGTATGCAAGTAAACTCCTGGACTCCTGACCCACAGGAACTATGAGATGATAAATATTGCTTCAAGCAGCTATGTTTTGGTATAATTTGTTACACAGCAATTGATAATTCATACATTACCCAAATTCCACCAATAGGAAAAAAAATATATATATATACATATATATATGTATATATATATATATTTAGCAATTGGGCTAAATTGCATATATATATATGCAATAAAAAAGAATGAAGCACAGCTACACAAAATAATATGGGGGCTTCCCACAGGCCTAGTAATGAACAAAAGAAGCCAAGCCAAAAGAACACATATTATAGCATTCTTTTCATGCCATGTTTAAACATATTAAACAAAACCAATATATATAGACAGAAGTCAAACTAATGGATACCTTGTGGAGTACTGAGTGGAAAGGGGCAAAAAGAATCCTTTAGGATCCTTTATAAATTAGGATCCTAATCCACATTTAGGGAACTGTGAATGTGGTATACCTTAATCTTTTAGGTATTTATATACATAAATAAAAATTGAGATTTATACATAGGTTTGTATACTTTAGTATATGTGCATTCTATCTCAATAAAAATAAATTTTAAAATGAGCACAGGAAATAAGGTGTGTTTTGAAAATATTATGTTTTCAAGATTTGCTCATGTTGATTTGAAGTAAAACTTGTCTAATCTGTCATGGAATAGATGGATGTAGGGATTTTAAGGCTCTGAATGATATGAGATCGTGTTATAGCTTTATGATTGTAAGTTTTATGTGTCAACTTTACTGGGCTAGGGATAGTAGCTGGTAAGACATATTTCTGACTGTATCTGTGAGGATGTTTGTGAGAGAGATTAACATTTGAATTGGTAGACTAAGTGAAGATTTCCAATCTCCAATGTGGGTGAGAATCATTCAATCCACTGAGGACTTGAGTAGAACAAAAAGTGGTGGAAGGGTGAATTGATTGGTGCTTGAGCTTGATCATTGATCATCTCTGGTCTTTGTACATCAGTACTTTTGTTCCCAGGCTTTCAGACTTGGATTAGGACTTCTACATTGGCTCCTCTGGTTCTTAGGCCTTTGGATCTGAACTGATATTAAACCAGACTTCCTTGGATCTCTAGCTTGCAGATGGCAGGTTGTGGGATTTCTCTGCCTTTATAATTGTGTGAGCCAATCCTTCATATAAGTTTCTTTCCATATGTTTATATAAATTGTATTGATTCTGTTTCTCTAGACAACCTTAAGATGATAAGCTTTTAGAGTCATAAATATATGGATGTACTTAGAACCATCACAGTAAATTTGATGGCTCATGTAGAATATAGAGAGTGATCATGGAATGGAGCATAGATCATAGAATTCTGAAGAAAAGCAACATAAAAGGGTCAGGAAAGAGAAAATTAGTTTGCATAGAGGCCAAGGAGCACCAAAGTAGAATTAAGAGAATACTAGGTCATATAAACTGAAATATCTTGGTTGTTTTTCAATAAGAAGGGAGAGCCCAACTGCATCCTATATTATTGGATGGCAGGTTAGGTAAGGATTGAATACTGTCTATTTATTTTTTTTTTAATTTTTATTTATTTATGATAGTCACACAGAGAGAGAGAGAGAGAGTCAGAGACATAGGCAGAGGGAGAAGCAGGCTCCATGCAGGGAGCCCGACGTGGGATTCGATCCCGGGTCTCCAGGATCGCGCCCTGGGCCAAAGGCAGGCGCCAAACCACTGCGCCACCCAGGGATCCCGAATACTGTCTATTTAGATTATTGAAAAAGATTATTTCTAACCATGAAGAAAGTGGTTTCCTAAAAGAACGGTGAACTAAGGTCATCTCCATAAGATCTTGTGCCGAAAGGATTTTCAATTCAGGATATAAAACAGAAACACATTTAAGTAAGTTTCTGGTTGTCATAAAATCTTTTCTCTAATTATATATTACAGTCCATCTGAACACACAAGAACCTGTCATACTTAGATCAGTAAAATAAAGTTGAATTCAGGCAAACAACCTGTTATTGTCAAAATGGTGCCAAATACCACTTTAGATTGAATGTAATACTTTCAACTAGTTATATTGGTGTCATACGGCTATAGTTACGAAATTTGCAACTCAGGAGTTTAGGGGCTTCACAAACTTTAAAAATCCTGAAAATGTATTGTCAACTCCTCTCCACTCGATGAGAACATATTTCCAGGTGGAATACAGGAAACTCAGTTAAATTGTATTTGCTATTGTATCATGCATCTCTCCTGTTACAAGATATCTGCTTCTCTCATTCAAAAGAAAGAGGAAAGACTGTTTTGGAAAAATATTCTTCATTTCATCACTGTAGAACATTGCTTTCATAGGTATGAAGTTAGATTTACCATTTCTCAAAAAACATTGATCCTTTTGCAATTTCAAGTAACTCAGGAAGATTGTTCACCCGAAATACCAGCCCAGTCCTACTTACCTGAGGAACAAATAAGGTTTATGTAGGGAATGGAGTGACAGAGGACATATGCTGTTATGGGTCACAACCAGTTGGAAAAGAATCTCTGAGGAAAAAGTATATTATCTTAGAAACGCTCTAGCTTAGTATACAATTACAGAACTGTGGATTATGGGTTTGAGTATAGCTGTGAAGACTCTTAGAATAAGAGTTAACTAGAATAGTTAACTTATAATAAGGTTTGAAAAACTCACTAGTGCTCTAAACTTAACTAGAATAAACTAGAATAAACTTAAACTTAACTAGAATAGTTAAAACTGTGGATTATGGGTTTGAGTATAGCTGTGAAGACTCTTAGAATAAGAGTTAACTAGAATAGTTAACTTATAATAAGGTTTGAAAAACTCACTAGTGCTCTAAACTTTCTTCATATACAATTCAAAATTAAATTTGGGAGAAAAGTTTGTTTGATAACTAAATCCAATAAGAAACTATTTGAATCTGGTTACAGTGTAAATGAACTATCTGTCCTCTCCCTGTAAAATAATTAACCTACTTAATATTGCCTATGCCTACATGTTATATTTAATTTCTCATTTGCCTTACTTATAGTTTATTTATTGTATTTATTCATACATCTCCATCATTTACAAAAGGAAAACGTTCAAAATAATGAAAAAGTTTTGAAGTCCTAATAATATATACTAACGGTAAATAGATTATTTTGCTATCAGTCATGTTTTTATACCTTTGCTTATGCAGATAGGTAACTTTTTTTAAAAAGCTTTTGTTTATTTATTTATTTAACAGAAGAGAGAGCAAGCACAAGCAGAGGGAGCAGCAGGGGGAACAGCAGAAAGAGAGGGAGAAGCAGACTCTGTGCTTAGCAAGGAGCCTATCTCAGGGCTTGATCCCGGGAACCTAGGATCATGACCTGAACCAAAGACAGACATTTAACTAACTGAGCCACCCAGACACCCCAATTACTAACTTTTAATATTGAATATTGGTCAATTATTTTTCTTGCTTAGAATCATGTTTAACATCATAAACTTAGACAATTATATCAAGAAAAGAAATGGTAGGTATGTGAAGAAAATACTGACAGCTTATCTGAAATTATGAATATATTGTCATAGTGGAGAGAGATATTAATCAACTAATGACAATCTAAAATTGAATATATGAGAAGTATTTTGAAGATTCAAAGATTTATCAATTTAGGATAAAAGGGAAAGTTTCCATGAGAAAAACATGTTTGTACTGAGTTATGATTAATTAAATAACATTATCTAGGTGAAGAGGAGAGGAATGTAGATAGAATCTAAAGATATTTAAGTCATAAATTCTACAAAATTGAATAAATGGTTATGTGAATGTGAGAGAGAGGTATAGGGTACGCATGATCTGGAGTTGTATTGCTTATGTTACTTAGAAGAATGGTGGATGTCATTTGTTGTAACAGGTTATCCTGGGAGAGGTAACCTATGGGTGTTGAAGGGCAAGATGTCCAGGAGGTGAGATTTATTTGTTGGCTTTGATGAGTGTTTCAACATCAATGACATGTCAAGGACTAATTAGATATATGAGCATATATTTCAGAGGAGATATCTGAGATGAATATATAAACTTGAAAGTCACCTGCATATAAATAGAAATATAAATAGAAACTGCGGGCTTTAATGTAGATGAGGTCAAATATGGAAGGGATACAGAGTATGATGAAAAGGGGATCTCAACCTGTGTTTGAAGAACTGAAATATTCAAATGGATTAAAGGATGAGCATGCAAATGAGATGTATACTGATCAAGCAGAGAAAAAAATGTGGTCTTTCAGAAAAGGGTGGTATCAATGAAGTCAAAGAAGGAGTGTTTTAAGGAAATGATTGGGTACTATCAAATGTTTGATGCATGGCTGAATAGTAAAGAGAAGGATTGGAAAATAATTCTTCAGTATAACAATATGGACGTTATTGGTGGCCTCCCCAAATACTGCATTTGTAGAATAATTGGGAAAAATTGAAGTCAGAGTAGTGTGGTAGCCATGAAGATGCATTTCACAGATCTGCTTTCACAGAAGCACATTTGACTGGCAGTTCCAGGTGTTGTCCTTTTAGATGCACCACTGTGTTTACAGTGGGCCATGCTTGCTAGGGGATGCTCCCCTCCAGTAACTGAGCACCTCAGGGTAAAAGCCTGATCATGTAGGACTCCTTCAATAAGTAACTTTCATTCAAGAACTGCCCACTGGTTTTGCCTCACCTTTCTTGGAACTATTTTGCATTCTAACACCCTTCTTATCAAATCCACTTTTCTTACCTCTGTCCTTCCTGAGTTGGGGGGTCTACATCATAGTATTAAGACTAAGGCAGTTAGCATTGGGAATGATCTGAGAAAATAGGTGGTAAGATAGGACTGGCTCATCTCCCCCAGGCAGGTGAGATCATCACAGTCCTGAGTGGTAGGTGGGGCACAGATAGATACCGAAGGAAGGTGGTGCCCAGTTAGTAAAGATATCATGGGCTGCACTATAGGAAAGCATCCTTGTGGAAGGGAAAGTTGCTCCTGGTGTGATAACTCAGGCATAGAAGAAGTGGGGAGTAATGCCTACAAAGAGAGCTGGGTGGGCTACTTACTGCTAAGTTGTGTTCCTGGCCTGCCAGCCTTGAGAAAATATCTTAGTACTATTTATGCTGATGTGTTTGTATACATGTTGGAAATGAGAAGTTACAACAAAATGCCCTCTGAGAAGCTGACATGGCATTCAGAAAAAAATGGAAGATGAGCTTTACTAACAATTGTTCTGAACTCTTCTCTATACTATCAAATATTTTTCTAAGATAAACATTTGTCTTCAGGGGCAGCCCGGGTCGCTCAGCAGTTTAGCACCACCTTGATACTGGAGATGTGGGATCGAGTCCCACATCAGGCTCCCTGCATGGAGCCTGCTTCTCCCTCTGCCTGTGTCTTTGCCTCTTTCTCTCTCTCTCTATCTCTCTCTCTCTCAACCCCTGTGTCTCTCATGAATAAATAAATAAAATCTGTAAAAAAAAAAAAAAAAAGAGAGAAATTTGTCTTCAGGAGAAAACATGATCCAAAGGCATGATTAAGAGCATCATTGGATCACTAGTTGATTATAAAACATTGATCTAATTTTAGAATGCTATATTTAGTAGGAAATATCTTTACTATTATTTTTTTCTTGGGTTGTGACTGAGATCTCTAGTGTGAAGAGAATAGTATTAAGTGAGTAGGGGTATTATATGCCTACACAGCTTGAAGTTCAGAAGGAATCTTTAACCAAAGCGATAGGTACTACCTTATCAGAAATAAATGACATCATCACCGTTGCCAAGGCAGAGGAAACATAGATCTAGGATACATATTATCTAGAAGATGCCATTTAATTCAAAATAGTAAGTCTGAATTCAGGTGGAATCATAGTTTGTTTAGCCTTTACAAAAACAAAATTAAATCAGGTGGAAGAGAACATTCAGAAAACTTAGGAACATTTGCATGGAACAGAATTAGGTTTAACAATTTTTTAAAAGTTGATGGTATAGATAAAATGTAAGATATTTCCAAGTTTACAAAAATGCATTTATATGAAAATATAAAATTTGCTTATATTTGGATATACAAACATGTATTCACAATGTGTATTATATATTCTTAACTTTTGATACTCTTTGAAGGGTTAAGTATACAATGGCAAAAGCCAGAGATATATCATTCTAATGAAGATTAAGAACTGAAATAAAATGGGCAAATCTACTTATCATGAGAGAAATAAATCTGTCATGAGGAAAAATATCAATTAACACAACATTCACTAAAACACACATAATATATATGAACATGCATAAAGAATTCAAACTATGCCAAAAATTAATCATAAAATCTAAATGTGAGTAGGTTCTAATAACATAATCAATAGGCTATCTCATTTCACTATATAAGCAAAATGGGCAAAATGACTCAGTAATGATTATTATACCAAGTATATATCTATATTTTTCATTTTAGTGAACTCTATGAATAATATATAAAGTTACAATGAAGGATTGAACCTGGAGCATATTTACACTTAAAGGATGCACATTCGATACTTTTCTCAGAAGATAGGACATTAACTTATTTTCTTTCAAACTTTGGCCACATTATATGTCTAGTTTAATAAGTACAAGAAACTTAAGCTTAGGCAACCCCAGGTGGCTTAGTGGTTTCGCACCACCTTCTGCCCAGGACGTGGTCCTGGAGATTGAGTCCCACGTCAGGCTCCCTGCATGGAGCCTGCTTCTCCTTCTGCCTGTGTCTCTGCCTCTTTCTCTCTGTGTCTCTCATGAATGAATAAAGTCTTTTTTTTTAAAAAGAAACTCATGCTTTATTATATTTAAAGAAGAGCTACATTCCAAACCAGAGTACTGTTTGTATTTTGTGTTCTTACGTCCCCTGTTAAAAAACTTGATCAATTTTCCCTTTCCATATATGAAGCCCAGTATAAGATTTATGATTTTCCAGAATTTGTCTCCTGTATACATCTTTTTTTTCAGTCATATCTTTCACTGGACAGCTCTATGAATTCTATTCCATAGATGTACACTATCCAAATAGATTAGTAACTATTCTTATACAGCTATTAAAATTAAATTTAATCTATTGAAATGAAATAAAATTAAAATTTCAGTTTCTCAGAAATACTAGTCATTTTTTAAGTGTTTGATGGCATATGTGTCTAGACTCTTCCCTATTGTATAATTCAGACATAGAGGGCTTCCAAAATCACAGAAAATTATATTTCACAGGGCTGTTATAGACCTTCAGTCATTCATTTATTTATTCAACCATTAACTACTAATTTACTAAACACTTGCAATGTATCAGGCACTGTCTTTAGTTTCAAAGATATAGTAATCAATACTGTGGATATAGTGCCTACTTTCATCAGGCTTATGTTCATGAAATTGAGACAGACATAAAATATTGATCAACAAAACTATATGATAATGTATAAAGTATTAACCTATACTAGAGGAATTAATGTAGACTAATGCAAGAGAGTAGTAATAAGGAAAAACTTTCCTGAAGAAATAATGTTTCCTGAAAAATAAGTATGAGTTATCCAGGTAGAAAAAAATGAGAGAACACCCTTGTGGAGCATATCTGGCTAGAAGAGGAGTCGACTTTGGGCATAGAAGTTTGCATGTGTGAAAGCTGCAATGCAGGGAATGGGCGACACCAAACAAGCTGAGGTGGGTGATATCCAGACCTGATACAAAGATGTTTCAATGAAGGCCCCTTAAAGGTGCAAAACAATTGACTTGTTTATTTAACTGTGGAGAGTGAGAAATTTCTTAATTGTAATAACATGACCTTTGTGTGCTGATAGGTAACTCCCCCAACCTCCACCCACCCCACCCCACTTCCAACTTCAGCATGATGCATGGTAAAGAATGAGCCTGTGTCTTTGTTCTCTTCTGCTTCATCAGCTCCATGTGCCGCATAGATGGCTGGGGCCTTTGCTCTTCAGATGTGCCTCTGAGAAGTAAGAGAAACACTGAAAAGATAGATACATTCATTTTGGCGTGTATCCCTGATTTTGTGTGTATCTTTATTCTCTGTCTTTGCTGGTTGGGTCAGCTGGGCTCAGACAGGAAAAAAGAAATCACACCAGTTACTTTAACAGAGAGAATGTAATATAGAGAATTGATTGAACAAGTATTGCACAGAGCTGTCCACTATAGCTGCTGCTGAAATCAAATATGATATTTGAAGTAGAGCCATGAAAGTGCCTTATACGTGCAGCTTGTGAAGCCAGGACTTTCATGGGCTATACTGCTTCGTCTCCATGTGTAGAGGTAACAGTTATTTAAAACAAACAGGGTTATCATGTTTAAATGAAGTCTCACTTGTCCAACCATCTTCATTGTTAAGTGGTGCCAGCCTAGAAGATAGTGAACTCATTTTCCAGGTGTTGAAGCTTTATAAATTGGCTTGTGATTTTAGCCAATTTGGTAGATTTCTGCTTTGATTGCTTTTCAATCAAAAAGCAATTCTGGCCTTTACTGACACCAATAGGAACAAGTAGACCTAAGTGGTTTATGATGGATCCAGGAGGATGTGGTTAAAAGTGCCATTTTCTGTGGTAGAGAAAACAGACACATGTTTGCTGGAAACACAATAAACTTAGTTTCAACAAGTTGAGCTTAAAAAACTAACAGTGTTTTGTAGAAATTCTGTGTGAAGATGCCTAGAAGGTGATTTGGGTTTACTGATAAGAATGGGGCTCAAAGGAAAATCTGTCCTGGATACACAGATCATGCTATTAGGGTGACTGAGATATCATAGGGGTAAAAATGAAGAGTTTTCCCAAATATAGAACACTATTTCTCTGGAACTCTAAAATTTAGAAGACAGGACAGGAAGATAGCTCATTCAGGAATTAAGGAAAAAATTAGAAAGATAAGGCACCTGGAGAAAGTTGTGTCATGGAAATCAAGATGATTCAAGAATGCAAAATATGGAGAAAATTACCCTCAATATCAAATGCTGCGCTGGTAAAACACGTTCCGAGAAGAATCCACTAAATTAACAAGGAGACGATTGATACTTTGAGCAGTGGAGGATGAAACAAGATTTCACTGGTTTAAGAATGAATGTCAAATGAAGAAGTAAAGCCAATGAGATGAGATCATCCTTTCTTACAACTGCTGTTTAAACTATTGCAGTAGTCTGAATGTTAATAGAAGAAAGAACGAGCTGAACAGGGGGAGGAAGGCAAGGGTATAGAGGGCAAGCATCAGCAATTTGTACAACTTCCAATATTAGGAATATTAATCCTCAACTTAGAGTATTTTTGAAAAGTGTACTCTTTGTACCAGAAACTATCTTCATAATAACAGTAAATTTGGCATTAACTTCTAAATGGGATTCTTGATAAATTTTTGGAGCTTTCTTTTCTCTCACCACAATGTATATTAATTAGTTGGTTTGTTTTAGAAGACAAAGCCTTTGAACTCCAAAATGTAGGCAGACATTTTAAAAGGTTTCTCAGAAATGTCATTTTCATGTTCCAGTGAAATGCTATTAAGTCAGATTTAGGTATTATGACATACAGTGTGTTGTGAGTTTCTTTGAGCATGGCTTCAAACATCTGAAGACTGAAAGGCTCTGACTGCCCTGCTGACCCTCGTTTCAAACTCATACACACTCTACTTTAGGGCAGATCATAAGAGATTAATTTGTGGTTAGTTTCTGTGAACACAATCGGGTCCTTATGTGCTCAGGTAAAATTTTGTTCTCCCTCTTTTACTAAAATAATTGAGTAATGACCTTGACTTCTGGTTTCAGGTTTCACATATAAAAGGAGCTTGGATGTTGTCATTCTGTCCTAACAACAAACAAAAAGCTAAACAGACTGAAAAACCAACTCTTCTAGGACTTGTAAGAGAGGAGAAAATACAAGTCAAACTGCTATGTTTAAGTGGAAGAGACCAACTGGTAAACAAGTCATCGGGACCTACCAGAGCAGGGATCTCAACCAGAAACCTTTGAAGGGGAGAGGTCTGGAGTAGGAAAACCAGTACTGTAATTGATAAATTGCTAGAAGCTCAATTCTGATAACGCTGAGAGTTAAAAACTCCAGGGGTACACCAGTTGCAGAGGACTCCCACACTTTTGTGAGGGCTACCTTCAGGAGCTCAGCCAGGAGACTAGCAGAGTAAAATTCCTCAGGCTTCCTTCAGGAGGAGGGGAAAAAAATCATTTTGAAAGAGGCCAGAGCACTCTGCTCTTCAGAATGCTGGTCCCTGGGAAAACTAGTTAAATAAAACTTAACCTGCTGGGGGATTGTCAGATCCTAACTGAACTGGGGGAAGAGAAATACCCAACATCTGACAGCTGTGGTCATTCTGTTCCACCTAAGAGGGGAGGAAAAAACCCTGAGAAACACTTTTGAAATTTACAGTGCAGAAATATAGGCTCACTAAAAGATTCAGACATAATCATAGGCCCATAGAATACTTCCCCAACACCACACCTCACTGCCACATTACTAAAGGCTTATTTACAGCAATTCCTTTTACATTAATTCCTCAAACTACAATTTGACCTCAAACTACATTTTTTCTTGTCTCATTGGAAACACATAGTAGGGTGTTTAATGATTTTGTTGGTGGAACATACAGAAAATAAAATCTGCTAATTTTCTCACACATTTATTTATTTTTTATTTTTTGTAAAATGTAAATTGTTCCTTTGGCCCAATCCCATAAGTAACATGCTCACCTACAAACAGTTTACCGATAGAGAACATGTGGGCTTTTCTAATGAAATAAAAATTAGCACATGATAGGCACTTAGGCCTACAAAGCAGAGTTTTGCAATGGTTTCCTGGCATGTTACCCTGACAAGATGGCAAATGAGGTGTGGGACACAGAAGAAGTGTGTGAAAAGGACATAGTAAAATATGAGGGACAAAAGACCTTTGCTTAGAAGAAATCTTGAAAGGGTTATATAAGGATGTAGGAATTAATGGATGACAAATGTGACAACCTCTGTGGTAAGTAACAAGATATATTACATTAAAATATCCAAATTATGTAAATTGCTTTGACTTTATATCTTTCAGAAACCATAAATCAAAGTTTAATTGAATATAAATGAAAAACATTAAATGATGTCATATTGCTAAAGTAATATTTTCAAAGTATAAGACTGTAAGAATTGCTTTTGTTTTCCAATTTCAGATAATTTTAAAAAAAGTCAATGTAATATATGTGCTTCATTCAATCCAAATCAGAATTCATCAAGTATGTATGATAAATGTGTTGCTCCACATAAAAACAAAATAATAAAAATAAATTAAGCCATTATACATAAGAATTTTAGGTAATTTCTTTTAATTGCTGTGCAACATCAATTATGTGAGGCACAGAAGGCTTTTAACCTAATTCTCAAACCTCTCAATGGCCTATACCTTTTTTTGATCTATGGACTCTAAGAAAATAACATTATAAAAAAGTGTTTTCCCCTGAATACTTATAAAGTTCCCCATGAACTCTCATTTGTGGTAGATAAAAATTTATTTTATAAATACAATTAAGAAGATAGATTTTAAAAGATCTGGTATTCACATGTAATGTGAGATCACATTTTTTACATTATTTATTATTTATTTACAGTTTTTTTTTTCAAAAATACTTATTGGTATTCTAATTGTTTTTAATAAATGTCAACACAATTTTTATTTTCAAATAAATGTATAATTATTTTCAACAAGAATACAGGGAAATATCCATGTTTCCTCATTGTTGGTATTTTTAATTCAACTATTTTCCTCTGCCAATAGCACATGCTTAGGCAGTGCTGATTCTTGCAGTCAGTGGCTATGGGCCATGTGAAGATCATTTTGATGTCTGTACTTTAAAAAGGTAAATATGAGATGGTCTTACCATGGCATACTGGGTTTCTTGTAAAATAACTAGTTGCAAAACAAAAAGATTATCACATGCATAAAAAGTAATTCCGATGTCAGCCAGTTTGGTGATTTCTTTGTATGCCATATTCACTTCATTTTTTAATATTTAAATATTAAATATCAAATGTCCTTATTACATGTGATGGGAATCCAGTATCTCCCAATAATTTCGCGTTGGTCAAGAGGCTTAAATTGCTCTTTATGATCAATATTCTGACTCCACTGAATCTTTCTATTCCTGCACAAAAGGTATACTGAATACGTCACTGCCTTTACAGTCCCCTAAAATAACACACTTTAAGAAGTTTTGAGTTAATGAGACTGGAGTTCTCTCCCAGCATATAGCTCATTATGGGAATCACTTTCTAGTAGAATATGCTGGTTTTGGGTATGGATTATTCTGCGTAAGAGTCAGGCTGTATGGAATTCTGGCTCCACTAAATCTGATGTCTGTGGCCATGTGTGTCTCAATTGACTTATCTGAAGATCACAAGAATTCTGAGTTAATTAATATCTGCAAGTTTTATTGCTAGCTTCCTTTCTGTTCTGTTTACTGTCACATTGCTCCTGCCCCCACACCTACTGATCTCAGAATCTTAAAAGTTTCTGCCGTTTTATCACATAGAGAAACCTTTTCTTCTTGATTTTTCTCCATAGCCCTTTTGGCCGTGACTTCAGGGTTGTTTTAACTTCTCTAAAGGGTATCAAGATATTGCCCTAAACCAAGGTTTGGCAAGCTTTTTCAGTAAAGGGTAAGATGATAGGTATTCTAGGCTCTGCTGGCCTTAAGGCATCTGTCGCAACTGCTCAGTTCTGCTCTTCTAACTCAAAAATAGCCGTAGAAATAGCCGTAGAAACATACCCAAATGGGAAGACTGTTCCAATAAAATTACAAAAACAGGTAGATTTGGCTGAGAAGCCATAGTTTGGCCACCCCTCTAATGAAACCTGAGTGTGTCGCAGTACAAATACCCATAGACTAGAGTTTGCTGATCTCTGCATTAAAGAAAGGCCGAATGATGTTTTGAGATAATTTTAATATTAAGAAATATTTTACAAATGGAACTTTATGTTCCATAAATGTCATATGCCATAAACAGTAAAACAATAAAATGAGCAGCATCTGAATTATCCAGTAGAGCATGACAGTACAGTTAAATTTCCCTCTGTTGCTCTTTTAATTGCATGACTTCTTTTTTTCAGGTTCCCCCACTGCCCCTTCTTACGCCTTTCTGAAAAGAATTACTAGTCATATACATTATTTTCTTGGTTTTCCTTATCGGTAGATATTTTTTTGTGATATTTCTGTTTCATAAAATTGAGGTGAACACTGAATTAGCAAATAGAGAACCATTGCTCTTAGGCAAAATATGGAGACACACACACACACACACACACACACACCTCACATAGATTACTGTCTTTAACCATAAAAACAACTCACCTTGATAAATTTGGTTTTATTTTTAAAAAGAGGAAACATAGTTCAGAAGTGTTACATGACTCGCCAGAGCCTGCTTCCTAATGCCAGAGTTGGGGTTGAGTCCCTGTCCAATTGGCTTCAGAGTGAGACTTTCTTGAACTACAAAGCACTGTCTTCTTCACCTTCTGGCCATCTCTGTGAGATCGGAAACAGGAGGCCAGAACCTCGCCTTGCTAGACCTCAATTGGAAACATGTGCTTAGTGACTCAAATTTTTCACTGTTCTGAGCATATCTGCAAATGATCATAAAGTGTCCTGACTACTGATTTTATGATTACAAATAAATTATAGCAAATAGGTAAATTACAAATACAGAATTTTAAACAGTGTTGACTGAGTTTTGTAAAATAAATATGCCTATTCTTTTTATTTTTATGTAATTGGTACCATATCAAATGCTTGCTGATTCATTCAGTTATTTATTACAATGTTACTGTCAGGCCACACATATTTTTGAGATTGTTACATTTGATTTGGCTGACTGTGGCTCATTCATTTATACTTTTGTAATTAATTCTGATGTTTAGATATATAATTTCTTGTCCAGTCTTCTATCACATAGAATGTTCCTCACAGGAACATTTTAGCTGTTAGGAGTTTCTTGCTATTACAAATAATACTGGTATGAATATTCTGATTCATGACTATTAAAAAAAACTCTCCATGGGATATATTATCTTTATTTTTAATTATTTGATCATAGTTTCTATCTCTTTAATAATTTTATAGAAGGATAGCATTACTAGCTTTTCTAAATGATTCAGTAGTGATTATTATACCAAGTATGTATCCAAACTTTTCATTAATAGTTTTCTAATCCTAATCCAAACTAGCATACAGAGGATAAAACTAATTTAGCTATAATCTCTTAGATTTTAAAACCTAGTCTGATGCATTTCCAATGCATTGTTTAAATACTTTGCATTTATGATCATAAGTGTGAGCTGGCATATAACTTTGCTTTTATTACCATTTTATGGTCTGCTGTTAATAAAATGCCTCTTAAAATTAGATGGTGTTTTCAATTTTTCTAAACTTTTTAAAATTTGTGCATCTGTTCGTTAGAAATGTGGTAAAATATTTCTGTAAAACATATTCTTTTTTAATTTTTATTTTAAAATGGTAAACTTATTCACTAAATTTTCCCCAACAATAATTTGGAATGTATATTCTCTATTTCTAATTTTTTGGTGATTCCTTTTGAAATTTTACCATAATCTATTTAACTTTAAAAAGGTAGTCAATTGCTTTTTAGAACAATAAAAATATATTGGAATTCTTTGCTATTCATATCCCCATTACAGGCTTATATGCTATCATGATTCAACAATTAGATGTTACTACTACTTTCTGAATATATTTGTTTAAAATTTTATATATCTTCTTAAATTAGCATTTGCCTGCCAGGTTTTCTTGCTTCTCTTTTTAGATATCCTTTACTTTTTATTGAAATTCATCATATGTTTGTGTATGTGTGTGTATATATGTATACCTGTGATATCGATATTACTTTAGGGAGAGTCTATTCACAGTAAATTTTGTCAGGTTTTATTTATCTTGTTCTTGAAAGAGAGTTTGCTAGGTACACAAGTGAAAATTGATGAATCATTTCGTCCAGCATTTTGCATAAATTATTCTACAAACTTTGCCTCTCTTGGCTGTTGGAAAGTTTACTATTAATTGAATTGTAATTTTTGTTTTGTTTTGTAGATTACTTTTAATTATTATTAGCTGACACACAGGTATGTATTTATTTTAAATAATCCTGTTTGGGATATGTTAAAAATTTTTATTACCTATTTTCAAACATTTTTGTTTTTTTTTTCTCTTATAGACTACAATGTATCAGAGCTATGCCCTAGACAACTTTAGGGAAAACTATATGATTAAGCTTGTATTCCAAGTTGGCCTCTAGAACAAAAGTTTATTCTGTAGACATCTTGGATTAATAACAAAGCCTTATGCTTTAAGAGACATGTAGCTATTTGCATAAGGATTAATAAGCACTACTGAAGAAGAAAAAGGTGGATATATTAAAATAGTTTTCACCTTTATACACATATATTTGATTGCCTTTTTTTGAGGTGGGGGGGCACTTGTGAGCTGTGGAGAAGGAGCAGAGGGAGAAGGGTAGAGAGAATCCCAAGCAGGCTCTGTGCCAGCTCAGCTGATGTCAAGAGTCAGATTCTTACCCAACTGAGCCAGGTGCCACCTCTGCATACATTTGATTCTTGATCAACTATTTGTCTATCTCCCTTTCCTTTCATACGTTGAAATTCAGGAAAGACTTAATATTATGTTTGTTTCTACATACATCATACTGGCTGAATGCTCCAGGCAATGGTGCCATAAAAGGATTTAGTGTTGGTCTCCACCGCTGGCATGTTGAATACTCAGCAGTGGTCATAGTCAGGAGGTCTTTGGTAAGTGGAAGACTATAATGCTCAGCTCATGTATTATCTACATCCCTGTTACCATGGCCAATTTGTTCATGAACCCACTGGGTAATGACAGAAGTGATTAGGAAAAGATGCTGACTGATATCCATAAACCAGGTCATTCTATCCACTCGTTAAAATCCTTTTCTTCTGAAGTCACCCTGTTGGGTGCATTCATGTGGTACACAATATCTTCATGTTTTCTGTCATTCTGAGAGATCTAGCTATACATGTCTTCCTTAAATTTTTTTGTCACCAGTTTTACAGTCATATTCCATCCAAGTCCCTGACCATCCAACCAAACATTTGTCTACAGTACAAGAATTGGTATATAATTACACATGGGGCCATTTCTCTTTCCAAACAAAGTGAACAGCCAGGTGCACTGCTTAAACTTCTGCCCACTGGGAGACTTTTCCTTCATCACTGCCCTTCATGGATGTCCCAGAAAATGTAACACTGCAGCTTTCCACTTTCTGGTAGTGCCTGTATATTATGCAGAACCATCTGTAAACTAGTCCTAAGTCTATTCTTCTGTCAACCAATCATAGAGAACTCCACATGGTGCCATAAGTACCAGCTGGAAGTGAGAAGCAATGTAGCAGAAGTAGAAACCATGAGGTCTCTTCTTCATATAATTTATTTATGCCTTTAGGTTCTCCTAGTGCCCAATGATGTCACTTCTGTTTGGTGATAGTGTTTCTATGCATACCCAACTTTATGGCTTGTTAGGTCAGAAACACATGGCTCATGATGAACATCTCAGGTCACATGGTAAACTGGTGGTCCATGGTTAAGTGTTTAGTCTCTACAAAGGCCCAGTAATAGGCCAAGAGCTGATTCTCAAAAGGAGAATAGCTATTTGTGGAGGATGGCAGAGCTGTGGTCCAAAATGCTAATTGCTTGCATTTTGCAATTGTAAAGTGATTTACCTGTAGGAGTTTGCCATAGGTTATTTAAAATATCCCTACTTGCCAATGAACTTTAAGCACCATTGGATCTGCTGGATCTTATGGCCCAAGTGGCAGAGTAGCTTACACTTAAGGCTGGACATATTCCAGAGCCTTCTCTTCTGGGTCACACTCAAAATTGGCAGCTTTCCAAGTCCCTCAATAAAGGGGCCAGAGTAATATACCTAAATGAGGAATGTGTTGTCTCCAAATTCCAAAGAGGCTCACCATGGATTGAGCTTGTTTTTTTATTTAAGGAAAAGCAAGATACAAGGATTTCTCCTTTACCTTAGAATGGACGTCTCAATATGCCCCATATTAACAATGCCTAAAAGTTTCGCTGAGGTAAAAGACCTCTAAAGTTTGGTCACATTTAATTTTCATCCTATGGCATGTACATTTCTTACCAATAACTCCAAAGTAGTTTCTACTTCCGGCTCACTAGGTCCAATCAGCATAATATCATCAAACCAATGGAACTTTGTGACATCTTGTGGAAGAGAAAGTCAATCAGGGTCCCTGAGAAATACATGATGACATACAACTGGAGTCTTGACATACCCTTGAAGTAAGACAGTACTTCTGTTCTTGAAGATATCATATACAAAGTCACCTGGCTTCTTGCTTCTTAGAAATTGTTGGAGTATCCAGTGGTGATATTGTATATTGCTATATTGCTCCATTGCTAGATCATGTCACAGACAAATCAGTGTTCTTTACTATTAGAAATGGAGTCATTAGCATCTAAACTCTAATCAGATTAGAGAGCCAATCCAGAAGGCCCAAAACCAATTCAGAAAACTCATTTTTAAAATTTTGTTCTAGAACTCTTATCACTACCAAGAATCTGTATTAGTCAGGCTTCTCCAGAGAAATAGTAGAACCAGCATGTATGTGGGGGGGGGGGGGGTGGAACTGTACATATACATACATACATACATACATACATGTATATACATAAAATAAGGAATTGGCCCACATGATTACAGATGTCAAGAAGACCCAATATCTGCTTTTGGCAAGCTGCAAACCCAGGAAAGCCATTGTTAAGGTTCTATTCCTTGTCCAAAATCCTCTGAGTCACGTGAATCAATGGTATAAATTCCCGTCTGAAAACCTATAGGCTAGATTTTGCAGCCAACTTTTCAGTTTAAATTCAAAAGCTGGAAAAGACTCCTACCCCCAATCAAGCAGTAAGGCAGAAGGAGTTCCTCTTATTCAGCCCTTTTGTCCTTTTCAGGTGCTTATTTGATTGGATGAAGATCTCCCACATGAGAGAGGGCATTAGGCTTTATCTACCAATTTAAATATTAATCTCATCTAGAAACACCCTCACAGACACACTTAGAATAATGTTTGACCAACAGTCTGGGTACCTCATGACCAGTTGATATAACATGAATCATCAGAGACTTTTGACCAGTTGATATAACATGAATCATCAGAGACTTTTCCCAGGGTTTTGAACCAAGGACATGACTTAACTGTCCAAAATAAAATAAAACACGCTAGTGATGTGTTGAAGCTGACTGAAATACAAGGGTAAAGTTAGGAAGATCTATTACAAGTAAAAATTCCCAGGGTGGCAGGGGTACCTGGGTGGCTTAGTGGTCGAGTGTCTGCCTTTCACTCAGGTTGTGATCCCAAGGTCCTGGGATCGAGTCCCATATTGGGCTCCCTGCTTCTCCCTCTGCCTATGTCTCTGCCTCACTCTGTATGTCTCTCATAAATAAATAAAATCTTAAAAAAAATTTCCAAGGTGGCAGCTGTGGAGCTGTTGAGAAGTAATAAGAATCTTTATAGATTTTGGATGCCAAGCCAACAGAAGTAAGTATAGGTTGAAACCATACTAAAGGAGACAAGCACAATGCCAAGGTTTTTATTTTAAAAAATGGAAGAGTGGAGTTGACATGATATGATTTGCTGTAGTAACTAGGTAAGCAGATTTGGGAGAGAAGAGAACAAGATTTGCATTTGACACTTTAATATGAGATGTCTATTAGACACTCAAGCCATTATTCATTTATTGAGGTATTTGTTAATAATGAATTAAATTTTGACTTTTCCAAGAAGTTTGACAATTTTCATAGACACTCAAAAAAAGACTGAAATTGAAACTACACTTATGTATCGAAAGTTATGGTATATTTTAAGAGGTGCTCTACTTGGGCATTTACAAATCATGCTATATTTTTGAGAACCCAGTTTGACTTTACACAGCCTGGACTTATCGCCATTCTTACCCGAACATGAAGCTATCTGCTGAGAAGTGGGAAAAAAAGAACATAGACCAGATAGATGTTTTTCAATGGTATGACAGTCTTTCTATGACTTTGTCCCAAACTGCCTTTCTAGCTTCATTATTCATTGCCCTCAAGCATTTTTCCCCAATATTTTAGTTATTTCTGCCTGCTAAAGTCTTTTTCCTACCCTATATCTTTGCTCATGCTTATCTCTGAGTCTGAGAAGATCTGGTCTCCCATTTTCCAATTCTTAAAATCATTTACCTGAAAAACTTAAAACAGCTATTTTTTCCTCCATGAAAATTTTCTAATGTCAAAGTAAGTTATGTTTCCCCTATGCCTCCATCACACTTTTTTGAGATCAATAAATATTTTAAAATGCTGCCATGTATTCTAGTTTGCTATTACCTGCCTGGTTTTTTTTCTTTTTTCACTTAGTAAGACTGCACTGATACCATAAACATATGAATAACGTTACTATGAGCATCACTTATTTTTGTATCCCCCAATACCTTGCACATAGTAGGTCTTAACATTTTGTGATTATTTCAGTCATTTGAGGAAGTAGGGTATTTTAACAGCAGTGAATAAATCAATAAATATTGCAAGCTTTCAAAAATCATTGTTATTTTAGACAATATTTCAACATACTCTAAAAATCACTTTAACTTGCTCCCCATAAATGCTTGGTACTATAGAAACAATTGTGAAATCCATGTTAAATATGAGTAATGAAAAAAAAATCAGTAATGATCTGTATGCTCATTTTCAACATCATGTGCTTATTTCTTGATATCAGAGATTGGTATATTATTATTACATAGCAACAAGAACAACAACAAAAGCACACAGATATAATACCAACCAAACACAAGTGTAGTAGTAATTAAATCATGTATTTATGTGTGTAATGCTTATTTATTAATGTTTACATTTATATGTAAAATGTATAAACATTATTTAAAACCAATTTTAAAAAGTTTCTATTACGAAGCAGGAATAATTCATATGATTAGGCTATGAGGAGATAAAGGACTGGTTTTTAACAATTTCGAATTCGCTCCATTATTCCTATGTAAATAACCCCATATTTAGAATTGCTTGTGGCTTCCACAGATTTGTAGTCTGACCAATACAGAGAATAATTGGATGTTTACCTCATTCTGTCCATGTACATTGTTACTATTTATACAATCATCATTAAGGACTAAATGATTTATTCAAATAACCATCACAATTAAGTGTCTTTAAACAGGAGGAAAAATTTAATAATTGAATTATTTTCAAAATGTTGAAATAGCATCCTTTTATTATTTCTGAGTGATAAGAGAGAAAGTACAGTAGTAGGTTATATACCAAGATAATTAGACAACCTAAACTATGCGATCTTAGCCAAGTCTAAAAAAAGGTGAAAAAAATCATGTTAAGTAGCCAATATTAATGTCAAAAAGTACATGTAGTAAAACTGATGCACATTAGACACATTACTTTTCAACCCACTCAGTCCTCAGTCAGAACTAAGCTCTTATTTAGATGTTAATCTGGCATGATTAAATTATATCAAAATCCATGATAGAATTGGAAGGATAAGTTGAAAGTGGAGAGAAGCCACAGGAAAAAATCTGACAATTATAAAAGGAAAGCCAAAACTTTAACACAGAACCCAGAGCCTTCTCAAATACTTTCAATAACTTTTCTATATCTAGAGTCTGAAGATATGTTTTGATTGAGCACATTTGATGGCTTCATATTTAATACTGACAATAATTAGAAATGGGAAAACTGAAGAGAAAACTTATATTAGTTTGCATTATTTGCTGTGTGACCAAAGTGGATTAATATTCTCTTAAACACACAAACGTTTTTACCTTGAAAACCCCAGAGGATCAGTTTGAGATCCCAAAATATTGAGGTAATTATTTCGACCTGGCCATCCAGACTCCTACATAGAGACTCTGAAGCAGACTCACTAACTCCTTTATAGAAAAAGATAACCACAATGCCTGTTGCAATAACCTGGATTTTCAAAGCTGTGAATAAGTACTATATTTATGAAGCAAAATGAGATAGGCTTTCCAATCAATAAGCTGAGAGGTAGAAATATACTCCTTCACAAATAAAGAATATATGTTACTCATTGAAATAGAACAACATGGATTATAACTGGGTCTTTAAGTGAACCAAAGAGCTGCTGCTGCTGGTGCTGTTTATCTTTAAAGAAACCATAATTTGTGAAAATAAAGACATTACAAAACATGAGAGAATAGCTATAATTCTGCAGTCATCCCTAAAAGAGGGAAAAAAACAATAGCAATATGTCACTTGATATTTTTTATTAGAAAAGTTTTCAGAAAGAAATGATAATAAACACAAATGTCATGCAATGAACAAATATGTATTATTTATGATTCAACACAATAGTTAACGTCACTAAACCTGCATCAAAACAAAGAAACTCCACATTGAAACATATTCATTGTTGCTATCATCCAAGGTGGATTGCCTGCTTCTCTCTCATTCTTTCTCCTCTGATTTATCCAACCATCCATCCATCCATCCATCCATCCATCCATCCATCCTTCTATCCAAGTTATAATCAATCCACATGATCAATCTAACATGTATTGTGCTTTTTTAAGCACTTTTTTGCCCTTGATTAAATGCCCGCATCCACCCCTGTGATTTTCTTTGCTATGTATTAGGGAGTAGCTGGTGCTAGATTTCCTAGGATTCTAGTCAATTGAATTGTAACTAGGGATGGCCCATGGAAGGGATTGTTGGGAGATTGTTTGTTGAGGTAGAGAAGGAGTAGATGAGTTGATCCTCCTCTCTATCTTGTATTACACGAGAGTGATTCTGTCTCCTCAGTGGGTGCAAATGTTCCCAGATAAACCGTGTAATCTGCTTCCTCCAGTCTATCATCCTGGGTCTGGGTCCTTCCAAAATCACTTCTTTTGTGCCTCCAGCCTGGAGGTCACGTAGCTCCTTGATATTGCTAATCTGTGGGCTGATCCATTCTCCCCCTTTAGGCATTCTTAGCTTTTATTTCACTTGAATAACCAATCCTCTGTTGTTTGCATATTACATATTCTCTGAATTACTCTGTTTAAATACTCAGGTGGTTTATGTTATCTGGTTAGACCTGATTAACACAGCAAACTAAGCATTTAACTCTTCATTCTAAAATGGTGTTTTGGATGCAGTGTGAATAAAATAAGTAATATTTGAATATATTTTCCATTTTCTTTGTGAAATAAAGGGACTTCTGGTCCTGCTAGTTGGGGGTCTTCCATTCCCCTTTAGGGGATTTGCTTATTGGAAGATACATTTTTATCATGATAAACGTTGGACTAGTTGTGAGATCATGCTCATAGAAAGAAGTGTATGGGTCCGTTTTGTCTGCAGGAAATTTTTTTAAAAAGATATATTTTAAGAAATATCATTATGTGCTACATTTATGTTCTTTAACAATGTAAAATAAATAAGAGTTGTTTTAAAAGGAATGTTTGTGGTACTGTGTATCTTTGAACATATGTATCACATGGGTTATTCTAGAGGAAACAAGAACTGTTGCTCATAATGGAAGTAGTGATGGTTTATTGCAAAAACACTTTTTCATTCTATTCCATCTGTTCTGCCTTCCTTCACTCGGTCTCCTTTTTCTTTTCTTTTTTGTAATTTTGTTTTTTTAACAGGTGATTTTTTATTTAGAAGTTTTGAAACCAAAGTTATGGTTAATTCTGAAAATATATTTAACAATAATATTAATAGATAACATTTATTTTCTGCTGATTACATGACAGGTACTGGTACACATGCCTCATAAATAAGACCTTATTGAATGCCCACCAGGATCCTCTGAGCTCAGCAACATTATTGTCCTCATTTCATAGCAGAAAGAACAGGTTTAGAGGTCAAATTGAAACTCTGCATTCTGACTTCAAGTACTAAGCTTTTAGCTATTATGCTAAGCAGAAAATGCCAGGATTTACTGAATATTATGAAAATATACTTGAAAGTAAGTTTGTAAGTTTTTAAATTTCAGATAAGAATAGTGCAATTTGGGAATGATAGACTTTGCCATTAACATGGCTAATAGGAAATAGAAGTAAATAACTCCTTAGCTTCCATATTGAATTGTAGAGAGAAATTTCATAGATAAAATATATTTAACATCCTCCAGAAGCAAATATTTAGAGAAATAGGTGAAAACTGTATTCACAAAATTAGAATGAGCTGAACGATTATAGTCAATTATTTTCTGAGAGATATGTCCACAGAAACAACAAAAAGAATGTACTTGTTTGACTTACTTGTTTAAGAAGTACAAATGAGATCACAAAAATAACTTTATTGTATTTTACTTCTTTTGTATTCTAAATATTGATCAAGGTTCTATATGCAAAATTTCAAAGTCACTTCTTTTTTTTAAAAAAAAACTAGTCCTGTGAATTTTTTTCATATACCTATTATTGGTAAAAATCAAACTCATTAGAAAATTATTATTGACTTGAAGAAGATGACAGATGTACATAAATCCTTGCTATCTTTTGGGGATTATATTTCATGCTGAGTTAATGGTCTAATAATTCAGAATGATATTTTCATAACCAAGTGGTTAAATGTCTGATTACCTAAGATACGATTTGTACTCTGTGAAAAATCTATGGATTCATTATTGAAGTTAAAAAGTAGGATTTTACTCAGAGTTTTTGTCTAAGTTTCCCTTTTCAAGTCTGTCCTTGGTCCGTCCTTTCTGTTTAGGATTTATTTTTTCACATAAGAGACATACTCCCTTCCTGTTACTCATCTGCATCCATCCCTCTTTTTCTGTAAGAACCAATTCAATTTCTAATTACAATCTCAGTCCTTATGAGAAATACGAGGCTCTTTTTTATAGCTGAGTTCAGTGGGCACTATTCTCTTCTCTTACCATCATAGCACATACATGTCACTCCCATTTATCTAAGGATCATTTAACCAAAAATAAAAAACTAGGACAGAAAAAAAAAAAAAAAAAAGAAGAGAGCTGTCAAAGTTTTCATTAGGATATCTACCATATCAGGAATCTAAGAGCCACAGGAAGTACCATAATATCCAAACACCATCCAAATGGTAGTTTTGGAATTCTCCCATAATCCTTGCTCAAATATTTGCCATTCTACATTCTACTTCTAGAATATTCTAATTCTAGAATATTTCTTCTCAATTTTCCCTGGAACTTGCCCATTACTCTTGCTATGTGTTGAAATGGCCCCCAAAAGAACTATGTTTAAGTCTTATACTCCATATCTGTGAATGTGACTTTATTTGGAAATAAGCTCTTTGCAGATGTAGTCAAGTTAAGATGAGGGCATTAGGGTGAGTCCTAATCCAATATGGCAAGTGTCCTTATATAAGAGCTATATTTGGACATAAAATATACACACAGAAGAATGAATGCCATGTGAAGACAGAGGCAGAAATTGGAATTATACTGCCAGAAGATAGGGAACAAATGAAGGTACAAAAAGATGGAGGAGTCAAGGAAAGTTCCTTCTCTATAGGTTTCAGAACCAGCATAGCCTAGTCAACTACTTGATTTTGGAATTCTAACCTCTAGTACTCTGATACAATACATTTCTTTTGTTTTAAGCCACTCAGTTTTTGGTACTTTGTTATGGCAGCCTTAAGAAGCTAACTAACCCTTGACTTCAATCATAAAATGTAAACACTTTGAATAATATACCCTCTACTGAGGTTGACAACTGTCTTAGTAGGGTTATTGTAACAAAAATACCATAGACTAGGGTAGCTTACACATTTACTTCTCAAAGTTCTGGAGTCCAGGAGATCCAAGATCAATGCACTGGCATATCTGATATATGATGAGATGCCTTTTCTTGGTTTTCAGATAGCTATCTTCTCCTTGTGTCCTCACATTGCAGAAAACAGAAAAAGAAGGAACAAGCTCTCATGTCTCTTCTGAGAAGGACACAAATACCATTCATGAGGATTTCACTCTCATGTCCTAATTACCTCCCAGAGGCCTCCTACTGATATGACATTGATGGTTAGGATTTCAATATACAAATTTTGGAGGGACATAAACATGCATTCCTATGACCAAACTTTTAGCTAGCTCACTCAATGGATTTGTCTCTGCCATTAGAGGCACATTAGTAACAGTGCACACCAGTCCAAAAACTAGCATACTCCTCATATCATGAATATGGATATAAAAAGTTCATCAGCTGAAGCTCATGAGTTTCATTCTTAGATTGACCTTTATGTCCTTATCATTACCCCACTCTGCTTTTATATTCAACTCTAAGAAAATAAGTTCATTTGATTCCCCTGCTCCATAGATGATTAGAAACAGCAAATTGAGTGGGAAGGAATGGATTCAAGAAATAGAATAGGAATTATTACAGAGCCATGTAGTGGCAAATTTAGAAACTGCCTTAGAATGTAGACTCTTACTGATAATGTTCTGGAGATTAGGAATCTGACTTAATCTTCCAAGACTCACTTTCTTCATCTGCTAAATGGAAAACCATAACACCATTATTATTATAATTAGTGATGTAACATTTGATGAGTACCAGCACAGATATGTAGTAAGAATTATTGTCAGTTCAATTTTTCCTCATTTTGCTTCATAATGTATACCAGTCTAGCAACAGTAATTTTAAGGAAGAAGCCTTTTCATTTATTTCCATTTAGTGCTGAAATTGCTAAACATGTATTTGACCTTGAATCTTCAATAAAACGATTTAGTTATAATAAATAATTATCAAGAATTTATGCAATCTATTTTGGAGCTAGTATCAGATTTCTAATGCTGCTGTAACAAATTGCCATGAATTCTGTGGCTTAGAAGAATACACATTTATAACTCTAACATTTGGTAAGTTTGAAATGTGATACAGGTTTCTCCAGACTAAGGTGCAAATGTCAGTGGATCTGTGTTCCTTTCTGGACACAGGGTAGGATTTTTTCTGCCTTTTCTAACTTCTTAGAGGCATTCTGCATGTCTTGGCTCATGGACCCTTTCATCTTCAAAATGAACATTGTAATTCCCTGACTTCCCATAGTCACATGTCTTTCTCTGACTACATCCAGGAATGATTCTCTACTTTTAAGAAATGTGATTTGACTGGTTCCAAGTGGGTAATTTAGAATAATCTCCCTATCTCAATATCTTTAACTTTAATAACAGTTTGAAAGTCCTTTTTTATCATTTAAGGTAGCAGATTCACAGTTCCGTGGATTAAGATGTGGACATCTTTGGAGTGTGGAGTGGGAGATGGGAACATTATTCTGCTTACCACAAAATTCTTTAATCCCTACATGAGTTTCTAGATTACCTTGAATATTCATTACATATAATGGCTATTTTTAAGAAATTTTAGCTAAATAATGTTGAATATTATTTTTGGAATCTATTTGATGCTTGATAATTAGTGGAATCTCTGACATCTATTAATATTCATGAGTGTACACTAGACCCATCACATACCTAACTATTCCTGTTAGCGAAGCCCTCTTAAATATTATAGTGATGTAGTAAATGTTAATTGCCTCTATAATTTAGACTATTTTCTAGTTGGAGTACCCACTGCTTTTATAATGCTTCCCAGAGTTGTTAAATTTATTTATTTTTTGTGCTAATTCTAAATTCCTATTCCATAAATGGAAATTTGTGAAATGTATTACCACAAATGTCAAAGCCTCAAAATAGAGAGTAAAAATGAGGAAAAAAATAAAGTTGATTAAGGCGACATGTAAATTTTTTCCAATTTTACTATATTTATTATTATTTTTAAATGGGAATAACATTGTCTTTTCTCCTACATTCTCAGAGTTCTAAACAGATTAATCAAAAACTAAATCCACTAAGGATTTACACAATGCCTATAACTTTTTATATATTTGAACTCTAAGACCTTTACAGACAAAAAGAGAACAATAGTTTCTAGATATAGCTAGTTTAGTCCTTTTAAAACAAAGATATGTTAAGAGCTAGACATAACTGAGTTCTAGAATTATTATATTACTTCAACATAGTTATAAAGCTGGTTGCCAAGGTAAATTGAATCCCACCTTGGACAAACTAAAAACACTTAGGGGAAGAAATCATACATTGAGACTGGACTGGTGTGTACTCATCTACAATTTATGCAACCAATATTTATTTGGTGCCAGGCATTGTACTAATCACTGCAGAGTGGAGGATAAAAAAAGATCTTCTAATGTCCTCAGAGTTTACTAATAAACTAAAGCAAATTTGTCATATAAATATGCTCCTATCCCTTTCAGAACCCTTCTACTATTTCCCTGATGTCCCCATCATTTCTTTTCCCTAATCAACTTTGCTCTCCTTAAACAATAATTCACTCAACTTAGGAGTTAACTCTAGCTTTTATTATCAAATGTATCCTTAATAGAATTCCACTGAAATGGGAAAAATCTAGAAAATTAAATAATGTCAAAAGTTTAGTGAAGAATTTAAAAGTGTGTGATTTTAGCAAGAAGAAAGATAGGGTAAAGAGGTCTATAATAAGCATATTCAGAAAGTCCCATTTTAAGTAAATTCAATACTAATTAATTTTAGAACTTGACAAATTTAGACCTTGTTTATTATAATATACAATAAATTTACTATTATAAAATGACAATTATGAGTAAAGAGAATATGTAATATTTATTCTAATTTCAATTTTATGAATGCTTGTGTATTCTCTTCTAGAAATAATATTTCATCGAAATAAAGGAAAAGAAGGTATTAAGTTGACATCACCAAATTGGGACAACCCCCACCATCACCACCACTGCCATCAAAGAAATAGCTATGGACAATTCATTTCATAGAAGTAGAGAGTTGAGAAGCAAATATTTTATTTTTATCAACTGGTATTCCATACTGCCTCATTTTGTGAATTAAAAGCAAATCATTCATTGATAATGATATATGCCACTTTTTTCTTCTAAGAAGCTAAGAATATTTAATTTCTTTCTACTTCAGATTTTTTATTACAAAGTTTAAAGAAAAAGAATCATAATGCCCACCATTGCCCCACCATGCCCACCATTGCCCCATGTTATAAATAAGATCTGTTAAAACATTTTGATCTCTTGTGATAAAGATTATTAAGTATACAATGCCATTATTAACCACACATTGATTTCAAGATGCCCATATTGAATAACTTTAAACTTTAGAAACCTTCACTGCTGTTTTGAACAGAGTATTTGTTTAGAGAGAAAGCATGCATTTTGAAACCTCAAAATTGAAATGTCAGATAGTTACTTATAGTGCATTCATTTGAGCCATAAATGAAAGAAGGAAAAATGTGCATTCCACTTACACTACTCAGTACTTTCTCCTTACCATCTATTCTATTTTTTAATGCATTAAAATTACTCTTTGGGTAAAGTGTCCATTTAAATGATTGCTATGTTTTAAACAATTTTTTAAAATGTGATGGAATGGCCATTTCTCATGCAGTCCAGGTGTTCTGGGCTAATTTTATGGTTTAAGTGACGTCAGCAGCAGGGAGAGTGACCGTAGGAAATAGTACCACTAACCATAGAAGACCAAAAAGCCAAAAGTCAATATTTGTTTTTTTTTTTCCTTTTTCTTCAATTAAAGTAGTTTTTGCTATATTCAGAATGCTTTCTTTCATTCAACAAATGGTTGGTCTACCTACAATTCATCAGTTGGCTGTAATATATCTTAAAATGCAACATGGCTTGTTAAAGAGTCAACCTACATTTTAATTTCTTCTTTGACTTTTTTTTTTAATTTCTTAGAGCCTTTGAGTCACTCTAGCAAAGAAATAAGTGTTTTTTATCCACCAAGATTAAAATGGTTACTCTCTTTAAGGGTATCATTTAGACCATGTCCCAAACCAATGTTTCAGACTTTGATTTTAGATCTCATTTTGAAAGACAAACAAAATAGCTGTCATAGATGCACATAACTATATTGTTACTGAGAGAAACTGTGTCTAAGAACACATAGATCTCATTGTGGCTTTACTATTAAGCTCATTAGCATAAATATCGATCGTCTATTTCTTCTAACAACCATTGTTATTACCACTATAGTTGGTAAAGTAACACTTGGCAACTCTATGATGATATCTGAATGGAATGCGTAGCTTTCCAGTCACACAAATCTCATGATAATTAAGACCTTCTTCTCTTATTTTGTTTTATTTATAATTTCTATCTCCATCTCTATTTAAATCTTTATTTCCTTCTCTCCTGATTACAGAGCAGAGAGGTCTAAGCAATTTGGATTGAAAGGGAAAAACATTCCCTGGGCTATAAACTTAATTCCCTCTTCTAATAAACAGCCACTTCATTTATTGTTACAGGGAGGAGGGGCAGGAGGAGGGGAGGTAAATATGTCTTAACCAAAGTCAAGTGACAGGCCTCCTTCTTGGTTGATCATCCTGTTTCTCATGCTAATACTACCTGGTATACAGTCTCCTTTCTGGGATAAGTTTCATAAGCAGCCAGCTATGTTGCTGTGCTTGTGAGGGTGGTTCAGAAGGGATCAACACACACCCTCCCATTACAAGTGTTGCTGGTTTGTGAGACTCAGTGCTGCTAAGCTGAATTCCTGCACTTTCCCAGTCAGTGTTGATGGCCAGTTGTCTTTCCTGTGGTTACAATCAGGTCTCTCTGTCTGGTAAAATGTTCTGTTATGTAATGTATGGGTCACATGGCTCAAGTTTAGGTGACTACTTCATTCAGCCTCATCATGCTAAATAATGAGAGTACAGGTATCTCTGTCCTGCCATGCTGTTAGTCCCAGGAAATCTCCCTAATATATCAGTTTCTAATGGAACAGGGACATATCAGTAGGTCTCTTCACTAATAGTTATACAACATAGCAGCTGAACATTTATTTTTATTTTTTTAAAGATTTTTGTTTATTTATTCATGAGAGACACATAAAGAGAGGCAGAGACACAGGCAGAGGGAGAAGCAGGCTCCCTGCAGGGAGCCCAATGTGAAACTCGATCCCAGGACCCTAGGATGACAACTTCAGCTAAAGCCAGATGCTCAAACACTGAGCCACCCAGGTGTCCCAAATATCAATCTTTAATTGTTGTAGGTCCAACTGATGTATATAGTGATTCTCTTATGAACTCCATTCTGTTGCCTTAGAGAGAATAAAGCAGCCCCTAGACTACCTCTCCCTCTCTCTCTGTCCAGGAATACTATACCCCTAAACAGCTTCCACATGACTCCTCATTCTCTGTTTTTTATAAGTTTTTGTTTATTTAAGGAATTCCTACACCCAGTGTGGAGCTCAAACAACCCTAAGATCAAGAGTCGTGTGGTCTTCTGACTGAGCCAGCCTGGCACCCCCTCATTCCCTTTTTGAATAAAAGGGGGACTCTGGGATTAAGTGTGTTGATTCTACTCAACAGTTTATGTGACCATGATCTTCCAGGATAGTAGGCTTCAAGACCATAATATTCTTAGAACTTAAAATTGACTTTGCAAATATTTTTTTAAGATTTATTTATTCATGAGAGATAGAGAGAGAGAGAGAGGCAGAGACACAGGCAGAGAGAGAAGCAGGCTCCCTGTGAGGACCCAGATGTGGGACTCGATCCTGGGACTCCAGGATCATGCCCTTGGCCGAAGGCCAGCACTGAACCACTTAGCCACCCAGGCGTCCCCTGACTTTGTATTTATTTATTTATTTATTTATTTATTTATTTATTTATTTAGATTTTATTTGTTTATTCATGAGAAACAGAGAGAGAGAGGCAGAGACACATGCAAAGGAGAAGCAGGCTCCATGCAGGCAGCCTGATGCAGGACTCAATCCTGGGTCTCCAGGACCACGCCCTGGGCCGAAGGCAGATGGTCAACCGCTGAGCCACCCAATGATTCCCTGCAAATATTTGTTGAAGACCAACAATATGGAAGGAACTATTCTACATGGTAAAACAGTATGCTGGTAAAACAGCATGAACAATTTTCCCCTTATGGATTGAAATTCCTATAAGAAAAAAAAAAAAAAACTTGAGTAGATAAAGATACAGTATTTTGAAAGTGATATATCTGGAAGGCTTTAATGGTGGTGGTGCTATTCAAAATATAGCAATTACTCCCCTCCAGCAACCATCAGTTTGTCCCCTATAGTTAAAAGTCTCCTATGGTTTGCCATCCTCTCTGTTTTAATCTTTTTTTCCCTGTTGCTTGAAGGGACATGAAGTAACTGGGTGATGAGCATTAAGGAGGGCACTTGATATAATGAGCACTGGGTGTTATATGCAACTGATGAATCACTAAATTCTGAAACTAATAATATGCTGTATGTTAACTAACTCAAATTCAAATAAAATAAAATACATAATTACTGAAAGCCATATGGATAAAGATTATTTGGGTAGAGGCATGAGGAAGGTAAAGGATCATGGGTAGGGGTAGGAAGGCTAAAGGGGAAGGGAGATTCTAGACAGATGAAAAACAAAGTGCAAACCCCCGATACAACAACATGGGAATTTGTTCATGAAACTTAACATAATATGGGGTTATTTCCTGGAAATTTTTGTTTTGTTTGTTTTCAATTATTTTCTCCAGTACAAATGGAGGTGCTTGACACCATCACACTGCTCCACAATATTAAGGCCGGCCAGCCTTCAACTTTTGTGGACATGACAAAACTATTTGAGCAGAATCCTGCTGTTTTTTTTTTTTTAAGACTATCCTGCTGTTATTTTTTTAATAATAAATTTATTTTTTATTGGTGTTCAATTTGCCAACATACAGAATACCACCCAGTGCTCCAGGCTGTTGTTTTTTTAAAGACTTTATTTATTTAGTCATGAGTGACCCAGAGAAAGAGAGAGAGTGAGAGAGAGAGAGAGAGAGATACAGAGAGAGGCAGAGACATAGAGGGAGAAGTGGGCTCCCCACAAAGAGCCTGATACAAGACTCAATCCTGGAACCCAGGATCATGCCCTGAGCTGAAGGCAGACACTCAGCTGCTGAGCCACCCACGTGCCCTAGGATCCTGTTGTTATTAACATTAATATCAAGCCATGTTCTTTAACACATTGAGAACTTTTTTTAACTGAGATATAATTCACATGTAGCATGATATTACTGTTAGATCTATTGTTTAGTCATTATTGCAGCATGATCACCAGGTAATTCTAGTTAACATCTGCCATCATACATAGTTACGTTGTTTCGCTTGTGATAAGAACTTTTAAGATGGTCTTAGTGACTTTCAAACATGCAATGCAGTATTATTAGCTATAGTCACCATGCTGTGCATTATAAACCTGTGACTTATTTATTTTATATAAACCCTTTTTTTGTTTTTTGTTTGTTTTTGTTTTTTTATAAATCTCTTTTATATAGAAACTTACACTCCCTACTTCTTAGCATACAATGGATGCAAATAAACACCTGTCTGCTAAATATGCAAATTAAAACTATATATTAGAGCTGGATAATTTATTTTGAGGATGAGTAATTGGACCATTTTTTTCGTTAAGTCTCCACAACTGAATTTGCTCTGAATTTCTTGTTCATCAAGATCTACCCAATGAGCCTCTTAAAGGATGGGGCCAAGCCATACATCCAATAATCTTGTCCAGGAAGTAGTTGGTTATTGAGAGCTTTTGTAAAGAGTTTCCAGGCACTATGAAAAGAACTGTACATATAATTTCATCTTAACTTTAGTTTGGCTTTTAATATCTTCTAATGACAGGAAATGAGATTTTTAGAAATTATTGTACTACTGTAGATTAAAATAGTATTGGGAAGGTATAGAGTCTGTTGTTTTTTTTTTAATATTTATTTATTTATTTATTTATTTGAGAGAGAGAGTATGAACGGGTGGGGGTAGAGGGAGAGAGAATCTCAAGCAGACTCTATATGCTGAGCACAGAGCCTGATATGGGGCTGAGTCCCTGAGATCAGGACCCAAGCTAAAATCAAGAGCTGGATGTTTAACCCTCTGTGCCACCCAGGTGTCCCTAAAGTTTGATGTCTACAAAGAATCTTGATTCTGTTATAGACAAACCAATCACACATTCAAAGAACTGAAAAAGAGAGTAAGGGAAAGGATTTGATGTTCCAAAAAATTGGAGGCCTATACTATGACATTTTCAATGCTTTTTTCCTCTAAATATTTTGATCATTTCTTGGTTAAGTTTTGGGAAGGGGAAAGTAACAGAGCCTGTTCTAACCTAGATTTGCCATTTGTTAGTTTTGTGACATCAGGTAACCTCTCTGAGGCTCTTTCAGATTTATCATCCATATAACAACAACACCTATCTTGTAAGTGAGTGAAAGGGGCAAATAAGAAAATGCAAAGACCTGAGCAAAAACATATTAAGAACTCAGCAAAATGTAGATAGCACCATACTTGATTAGCAGAAAAAAATCTTAGATATAGAATCTAGAATCCAAAATCAGATCTGCCTCATTCTAAAGTCTAGACATTGAACCCTGCACACAAAGCCACCTACATAATTTTTCAAGCAGTTCACAGTGATTTCCTGGTGTCATATACATATGTCTATTTTTGTAGTGCTTCTCTTCTTTATTTTCTTGTGTCTTTTATAGAAAATGAGGGATAACAGCTGCACATAGGTGTTCCATTAAGAGACCAAGAGTGTTTACTGCAGTGTCTTGAAAGCATCCTCTCTTTTTGTTTTTAATATCTTGTGAAAAAAAAAGAAAACATTCAATAATCCAATCCCTCAGGCAGTCTCAACTTATTCAAATTCTTGAGGGACATTTTAAGGTGAAAACTTCACTAGGGTGTGTTTCTTTCAAAAGGAAATGGTGAGGAGCAAGGAGTAGATTTCACCATCCATACTTGCTAAGACACCTGCAGAAAAATAATTCTCACCATCCTTGACTAAAGGCTATCGCTTTTACAAATATAACATCTGATGGTGGTTTATTTTGGCATCTGTTCACAACTGGGAGTTAAGTTCTGAAGACACAGTAAGTATTTACAGGTCATGGCAAAGAAGGGTTGAAATGGGTCAGGTGGCCCTAATTCACTTAACTATCATGTAAAGGATCAGTCATACCCAAGGATTCACTATCATGGATTGGATAAAAATGAGACCACTGAATTTCACACTGTGTTTTCAGCAATGACAGAAGATTTCATGGAAAAAAAACTTGATAATTATTTTAATGAGTGAATTATATAAAACTGAGAACTTAGTAAAAATTTACCCCTTCTTAAACCTTTCACAGTTTATAAACTGATGACACAAAAATTAAGAAACTTAGCACTAATGAGGTCTAAAGATGTCAATTTCAAATATCTTTGAAAGTAGAAATATTTTTTTCACATCAAACTTGAGTAGTCCTATAATATAAAATAGATTAAATGGATGTTCCTTTAGAATAAACTTGTTTTATACTTCAAGTTTAAATTATGTTCATATGGGATGCCTGGGTAGTTCAGTAGTTGAGCGCCTCCCTTCTGCCCAGGGTGTGATCCTGGAGTCCCAGGATCAAGTCCCTAATCAGGCTTCCTGCATGGAGCCTGCTTGTCCCTCTGCCTATGTCTCTGCCTCTCTCTCTGTGTCTCTCATGAATAAATAAAATATTTTTTCAATTAATTAAATTATGTGTGTATGAAAAGTCAAATGAAAATAATAAGCCTTTTGTGATGAATGCATGTTACTGTTTTTTGTTATGGGTGACGATTGCAGCTTTATACTAGTTTTAGTATCCAATTATTATTATTATTATTATTTTAGTTACACAATACTGAAGAACAAGAATCTAAAGAGACAACTCAATGCAAATGGTAGTAGCTTTCATAGTACTTTTGGCAACCTCAAGGTACTGTTGAGTAAAACAGATGAAGTTTGAAATGGAAGTAGGAGATTTTTGTATTAAACATCAAGATTTAGTGACTCCTCTCATTCCCATTTAGTAACATAGCAGAAAATACTCAAAGCTGACAAATAAGCACAATAATTATATCCTAATATTATCAATCAAAAAGAATGAAAGAAAGTCTTGTTAATTTCAACTAGCAAGTGGCAAAGAGCACATATCCCTGAGAATGAATTAACTAGTATACAGTTTAATAATATTTCATGTGCTTCATAGTGAGCTTATCAGTACAGGTTTTGGTGACTGAGCATACAGTCATCTGTCTTTAAAACAACCAAATACAAAATGCCACCCTTTCTTCTCCATTATATATTTATGAGAAATAGTATTATGTGCACAGAGATAGAAAGGAAAGACATCTAATTTCTAAAATCAGCACAAAAATACTCAGTAGCTTAAGCGAAGGTTTACAAAATTATTTGTTATATAGATATATATCAGAACCAGTCTTTTCTAAACGTTTCACTTTTACACTTAATATTACTTAAAAACATATTAAAAATTATGTTCAAATCAGATTTGTGGGAATGCTGAATATCTGAAAAGCATTGTTTGAAAAACATTGCTCTAGTTCAGTATTATCTTCCAAGTGAAGCAACAGAGAGAGAGAGAGAAAAAGAAAGAGAAAGAGGGAGAAATCATATTCAAATATATTTTAAGTCAGAAACTGAACAAGAATTGACATTCTCTGTACATTTATTTCAGCTTTTTTAAAAAAAAGTTTTATCCCACATTGCTTTAGACCAAAGGTTCTCAACTGACATGATTTCGACCCCAATGGTACATTTCAGAATGTCTGGAGACATTTTTGGAGTCAAAACTGTTAAGGGGATAGTGCTACTGGTCCTGGTGAATAGATTCCTATGAAACATCCCAAAATACACAGGACATCCCCTACAAGAAAGAATTATGCAGTGCAAAATGTCAATAAAATCCCAAGGTTGAGAAACACAACATTAGACCACTAGTGTTCAATTTAAAACATTTATCATTATGATTTTCTACTGGAAACTCTATGGAAAAATCCCATGCCATACATTCTCACATTATGTAAATAGGAGCTCAGAGTAATCCTAAAAACTATATAATATTTGATACCTAAATGTCTTTAAATGACAGAGATTACATATACCACAAATGTTTTAAAGTTTCTAAAAAAGCTTGGAATAATTTCCATATAACCATGGAGTCTAATGATAATGCCATATTTGAAGATACAGAATAACACATAATTACACTGTCCTTATACAATATTTGCCATTTTGATGTCTACTGCTCAGGCAGTTTCCAGGCACTCTATTCTGAAGCAAGGTCATAAACCTTCATATGCTCTGGCATTTTGTTTATATGAAGGTTTTGACTTAGATGTATCAGTAACATGATTTACTCTGATTGTCCTCAACTTCAAAAATTATCTAGATTATTTGAAAATGGCCTTCTTAAGCATGAGACATTGTAGGTTATTTCTTGCAGTATGCATTCTTGTCCCAAATTATATCTCTGAAAATAGCATCTATATTGTAGTTATCAGGGCCTTTGACATTTTTTTAAGTAAAAAACACCACCACAAACACTCTATAAGTGTAGTTTTATATGATGAAGGTCTGCATCATACATAATTACAAAACTTCATAAATGCATATGCCACGTTACCCTTAACAGTAATTCAAGAGAGGCTTCTCAGGCATCACTGAGCTATGGAACACGGGAAGTCAAAATTCTCAAGTTAATGGCTTGCCCTTTTCTGACAGCACACCAGATTTTCACACTATAACTAACACTTTGCCTCATTCAACAACTGAACTGTTGACAAGGGCACTTAAGCTAGTCAGAAGAGTAAAAAATACCAAGGACATCAAAAGCTAGAGAATATGGAAGGAAAAATAACAAATTAAAGAAAACAATGAAGTAAAGAACTCTGGGGTTTTCATAATGCTGGTATCAAATACCCCAGTTGAGTTTTCCTATATCATTTATGTTATATATTAAATACAGTATAATTTTCTCTGCTAAGGTATATATTTTCAGCTAATTAAGTGGAAAAATTGATAATACCAACTGTTCTAAAGTTCTAAAGTCTTACACTCATTATTTTCATATTTCACTGTCTTTGTATTGACTGATTGACTTCACTAGAAACCCTGTCAATAAAGATATTGATATATATGTAAAAGCAACAAGGAAATATTTTTCATATATCACAGCCATTCTCAGAAATGGGGGCAACATTTCAGGTGGACTAAGGTTCATTAGCTAATATGTTTTATTTTAAAACCCAGCAGTCATTTCACTTATCTCAAATCAGAATATGTTCTAAGCCAAAGCCCATTTGCAATCCTGAGTCACTTGCTCTGAGGCTGGCCAGCACATTAAAAAAGAAATAGATCCCTGACACATTGACATATGCTTTGGTTTATGAATTTGAGTCTCCTGGCTTAACTACCCATATCCACCTTACCAACTCACCCTACCAATAGCATTATTGTTAAGCATTTTAGAGTTAGCTGGAGATTTGAAAAGTCAAATACTTCAGCACAAGCAAATACAATATTTTAGTGTTAAAAGTACTGTTAGCGTATTTGATTCAAGAAGAGTAGAGAATACTTGAAATTCATTTATATTGAAAGTTAACCAATGTCCATATATAATCATATTTAATTAGAACTTAGTGTATTCAACATTCTCTTTTTAAATCATTCTGTAAAAAAAGTACCTTGAAACTGTAAACCAAATATATGATTTGAATCCTTCAAAGCCTATTGAATTATATTTTATTTGCAAAAAGAATTGCATATTTAAGATGACCTATAAAGTTCGCAATATGTAAGCAATAGCAAGAAAGATTTTAAGAGAATGAATTTCTTTTTTTTTATTTAAAGATTTTATTTCTTTATTCATGGGAGAGAAAGAGAGACAGACAGAGACACAGGCAGAGGGAGAAGCAGGCTCCATGCAGGGAGCCTGATGCAGGACCTGATCCCTGTTCCCTGGGATCACACCCTGAGCTGAAGGCAGACACTCAACCACTGAGCCACCCAGGCATCCCAAGAATGAATTTCTTTCAACGTGTACCTAGAATTTCTATGTCCTGTGGACCCTCTTATTCTAGCTGCATGACCCTGGTTTTCTTGTCCAGAGTAGATACTTTGATTCTTTAAAAACTACTTTTGTACATAAATTTTATTTTATACAATTAATATCATTTCATTGCTCTTTCTTTTAACTTTGAGACAACATGGAATAATGATTAAAAGGATGGTCATATCTGGATTTTAGACTTGTTTCCACTATTTCACTCAACTGGGAGTTTCCTCATCAGTAATATAAGACTATTAATAGTGTCTGGCACATGGATTTGTTGACAGAGTAGATATGATAATGCTGTAAAGCAGTTAGCACTTTGCTTCTAAATAAAAGGCTCAACAAGTGATGGTTATTACTGTGTTAATTTGAAATTATTAGAAAATTTAGAATTCAAAGATATTAAATAAGAATTATTATATTCTAGATAAATGGTAAATCCATTCTTTTATGGGGCTTCCATTGTAAATGGAGAGAGCCTTTTTAAACACACACACACACACACACACACACTCACACACACCATCACCACCACCACCACCATCACCACCACCAAAAACATCATACACATTTCTAGAACACCCAGAAAAGGAGACTGACTTTTTCCTGAAAGAATACAAATATATCCTATTTTATTTAGAAGAAAAGAAAGTATTATGCAATTATTCTAAGGGCACAATGGAAATTTATAGAACTATATATAATTGATAACAAGGACCACAAATTAAGAAGAAATTAATCCCTATTTTACCAATCTATGTAGCACAAAGGAAAATGGAGATGTTAAAAAGAATCTCTGGAGCCTTTAATTATAGAGATACACTCCTAACTACACTTATTAAGCATTATTATCATTAATTTAATGAGGAGACACCAGAGACTGATACCAGATAGTGGTATAGTCTTTATTTTTCATCATATAAAATATACATCCTAAGCTGTACATAACTCTATTTTGGATATAGGTAAACCTCAAGGATTTTTTTAAAATTTTATTTATTTATTTGAGAGAGAGAGAGAGTGTGTGTGTTTGTACACAGCAGGGGGAGTAGCAGAGGGAGAGGGAGAAGCAAACTCCCCACCAAGAGTGGAGCCCAATATGGGGCTAGATCCCAGGATTGTGGGTTTATGACCTGAACAGAAGGCAGATCTTAACTGACTGAGTCACCTAGGCACCCCTCAAGGATTCTTTTAGTTATCCTTATTCAGTACATATCATTGAGGTTTTAATGTGTCCCATCTCTCTGCTAGAAGCACTGAGAATATATCAGTAAATGAGATAGACTTAGTCCCTGCCCTTGCAGGCAATGCAATAAGGAGATAAATATTGTTCTAGAGATTATATGTGTGTTCAGTATTAAGAAAGAAGCTAACAAATCAAGATTCTTTAGAGAGGAAAGAAAATATAGGAGGAGCAGAGAGACCTAACAGTGTGCAAAATATAGCACATGGGAAAGTAGGAGTGAATGTGGCTCCATCAAAGATCTGAAATAATTAGTCTGCCTAAAGATAGATACTAGTGAAGTTGTAGTGAGGTAAGAGGAGAAGGCAGGTAACAGACCAAGGAAACAGGTTGGTGGTGATCTAAAACCAAGTTAAGGATTATCTTCATCTTGGGCTGCTATAACAAAGTATCAGAGACTGGTTGGCTTGTAAACAACAAAAATTTATTTCTCATAGTTCTAGGGGCTGACAAGTCTCAGACTAGGATGCCAGCATGGTTGAGTGAAAACCTTCTCCCCAGTGGCAGACTTCTTATATCCTCACATGCTGGAAGGACCTAGGATCTCTTTTATAAGGATACTATTTCCACTCAAAAGGGCTCCACCTAAGCACCTCCCAAGATCCGTCCCCTTACCATCACATTGGACATTAGAATTTCAACATATGAATTTTAGAGGGACCCAAACGCTCAGATTATAATGATTTTATAATTTTATGTCATTTAGTTAAAGGTCCAAACTTATTTGTATGAACCCAGCCTACCTGTTGTTAGTCAATCATTAAAAAAATACATTTACTGAACACAATACTTCCAAAGTACTGAGTTATAGGTCATGGGTACAAAAGGTTGACAACAGACATGGGCTAAACACAGGCCTAAGTAAATCTAATGGAACTTAACCTAATAGAACTACCATCTAGTGGTAAGAAAAATAATTAAACTAGTAATTATATTAAAATGTAATATAAATGGGGACACATAGAAGACACATACTGTAGTCTTTGAAGTATCATAGTATCCTAAGAACATCTATTATTTTTTTAAAGATTTTATTTATTTATTTGAGAGAGAGAGAGAGAGAGAGAGAGACAGCAGGGAGTGAGGAGGGGCAGAGTGAGACTGAGAGTCTTAAGCAGACTCCTCACTGAGTGTACCTGAAATTACCACCTGGGCCAAAACTAAGAGTTGGATGTTTAACTGACTGTGCCATGCAGGCACCCCAAGAGCATGTATTATTTATTTAGTTAGTTTTAGTTATTTATGTTTAATGATTTTATTTATTCATAAGAGATACAGAGAGAGGCAGAGACACAGGCAGAGGAAGAAGTAGGTTCCCCATGGGGAGCCCGATATGGACTCAATCCCAGGACTCCAGGATCATTCCCTGGGCTGAAGGCAGATGCTCAGTGGTTGAGATAGGAGGAAGTCACTAATGGGAAAGTAGAGTATAATTGTTGAAGAGAAGGATACTTTTTTTTTTTTGCCATCTGCATTTTTGTTTTTTTAAAGATTTTATTTATTTATTTATTCATGAGAGGGGCAGAGACATAGGTAGAGGGAAAAGCAGACTTCCTGCAGGAAGCACAATACAGGACTTAACCCTAGGACTCCTGGGTCATGACCTGAGCCAAAAGCAGGCACTGAGCTACTTGGGTGTCCCTGAAGAGAAGGATCTTGACACCACTGAAGTACTGAAAATAGTTAAGTATCTCACTCAATGGGAAGGTTAAAGAGAAATGAGGTTGGAATGGTGGTTAAGAGTGTGAAGGATTTATATTCTAATTTCTGTAGTTTAAATCTAATCCTAAAGATAAGGGGAAGATATTGAAGGACTTTCAGAAGATTAGAGATACTCTAAATGTTAAGAAAGAGTTGCCTTGTTGTGTAGAGAATGGAGTGTTGAGGGTAGGGGAACAAGATCTGAGGCAGGAGATCCAAAAGAGGCTTCTGCAGCAAGACAGCCCAAGAATACTGAAGGTTTGGTGTAGGGTGGTGGCTATGATAGGAAAGGAGAATATTAGAGAGTTATTAAGATCAATTTATGAAAGACAGTTTGTGCAAAAAAGGGAAGAACCAAAATTTTAATATACAGAGTTTGTAATATCAAGTTAGGCTTTCTATTTCATGGTTTCTCTCTAAATAAAACATATATATTTAAATAAAACATTTTCACATATTACAGTGTTTTCAATAATTTATGCCTATAATTTGAAGTTCTAGAGACAGAAAACCTGTATACATGCAACAGTCAAAACACTATATATCATAATATGCTTACAATATGGCATCATTAAGACTCTTCACATAAAAAAAACTAAAAAATATTAAATCATCTTTAAGGGGGAAAATATACTGTGGACATGACAGTTGTAGACTATTGAGTTGCTAAGGGTCAAACTAATTATAATGGAAGGTTTTTTATTGCAATAGATACCAAGGATATGGTCTTAGCCAGTGTATGATATTTCAGTATCTCATACACTACTTTCAAAATCAAGTCACGTTCATTTGCTTTCTCACTGTGGTAAATATACATAAGAATATTTACCTTTTTAACTATTTTTAAGCATACAGTTCAGTGTCATTATTTACATTGATTAAGACTTGTTATTTTCCACATTTTTATTATAGTCATTCTATAATGGAAAATTTCACATATATAAATGCAATTATATTATATATATTACATATATATATAATATAGAGAGAGAGAAAAAAGATTAAGATTTAAATGGGTGTCTTCACACTGATATTAAAAGAAATCATATAATTAAATAGCCACCTTTATCTTCTGAGAGAAAGATTTCTTTACTTGTTTCTTAAAGGTATTGACATAAGTCCACAAGTTTGTAAATTAGTGACTGAGGAACTTAAAAAAAATCTGTCTGGCTTTATTCTATGCCATAAGCAGGAAACAAAACAAAACAAACCCTGACAAAAAGGAGTGTGGATATCGGAAAGACTACACTTGGGAAACCGTAGCTAGACAGTCTTATATCAGTTCTGCCATTAACCACAACCAATAGTGTCATTTTGAGCAAATGACTCAATTTCTCCATATCTCAGCTCCACCATGTGGAAAATGTGAGTGCTAAATTAGATAACTAATTTAAATTTTAATTAGACACAAAACTAGGACATATTACATTTGGAATATAAATTAAAAACTATAAGATAATTTAATATATAGCTTTTAGTGACTACATTAAATTCAGTTCTTCCTTTGCCTGGGTTGGCAAAGATCTTGAGCACTGTCCACTCTCACTACCCACCTAACTAGCATCTAATACTCACTTTAAGTTCCTAACGTAGTAAGGTAGAGGTGACTGGAATTACTGTTGTCATAGACTAAGGGATATATCCACCAAAGTGTTTTAAGAAATCTTATCTGGGCTTTAAACAAGAAAACAGTGTAGAAGTGGATGCTGCTGGGCGCGCCCAGACTTCCTTCTTAAAGCCTTACGACCAAGGCTCTCATTTCTCTAGCTTCCAGGAATGGTAGTAGTTGACAATTCACAGGCATACATTTGCCTGGTCTCTAGCCTTTAGAGACCACTTTGTGGCATCTGTGTGGGAAGTTATTTTTTGTTGGCAGCATGATGCAGTGGTTACAACTGCAGGTGCCCCTGGGTTAGGTGCAGTTACAATGTGTCTGTTCACATTCTGCACACCCACCCAAAAACTCTACTTAGTGGATGAATGAATCTGGACAGGTGACCTCATCATGTTGTGCCTTAATTTCTACCTACAAAATCAGAGCAACGATACTACTCTTGTGGTAGAAAAAAAGGAAAACACAACTCCTTGGGATATAGTAACTAATAATTTGATTTTATCAAATACATCTTTTTTAAATAACATTTAATTCTAGCTAAGTAGGTGAGGCTTATTTCATACATATATGAAAATATATATTTAAACTTAACATCCCAATATAGTACACATGTTGAAATGATAGCAAATCATTCTGCAGGGATTTCATTTTTTTTTCTTTTCTCTACTTAAAACAACCAGGTAATACAATACTCAGATGGTTCCATAACTTCTGCAGCCCTTAAATTGTGAGATTTCTTCACTTTTATAGATGGCCCAGCAGATCTAAATTAACCTACACATTATATTGATCAGCAAAAGGCTAATCTACACTTGCAACAAGGGGTACTTAGAATGGAGTAATGGCTAAGTTTTTTCCACACCCTCTCCTGGGGATAGATCATGCTTTCTTTCCTTTTTTTGAGGTGGATTCAAAGGTGGATTCAAAGCCTCTGCTCTTTGTAGTAGCATTAAACAGCAAGGTCTTTTGGACAACTATGCTCTTAAGAACTTTAGAAATATTATACTTTTTATTAGCAAGAATATGAAATTTATCTTTCTGAAAAATTGTTACTCATTGACCTTGAGTTGTACCCAAAACTGAAATGTAATAGTTAAAGGTCATAATTTTTCTATATTTTCCCTAAGAGATTGAAAAAAATCATAAAATTTTTAGAGCAGGTAGTTTTAGGGATGATTTTTGGGTCTGAAAAATAGGCTTGAGACCAAGGAGCTTTCTATTCCACATAATGTTTTAACCTTAATACATAGTAACCTTATGTGGATGCATTGATACATTGATTGTTTAACACAGAAAATGTTTGTTTATGATTTATATTAATTTTTTTAATTAGCACAGAAAATAAATATGAGGTTGTATCTTCTTAAATAAATGTAGAAAATTATTTGTAACAAAGTATTATTGGCTTCTTATATCATTAGTTTCTTTTTTTTATTTCTAAATTTGATAAAACTTTCATCTAAGTAAAAATTGAATGGTAAATGCAATCAAGATACAGATATAAAATTAATGTGAACATGTGAAATATTTTTAAATAAAAATTTTTCAATGATTATGTTATTTTTTTCTATACCAACCATTTCATATTTGCTTCCCATTGAACAAATCCATATTTTTACATTATAGATATAGAGTATGTGTTTGATTTGGTAAGAACTAATAATTAATCAATATGCTTTCTTTACATTTAGTGATTATCAGATCTATTGAGTTATAATCTATTGGTAAAATTGTACAACAGTGGGCAGCCCGGGTGGCTCAGCGGTTTAGCACCGCCTTCAGCCCAGGGTGTGATCCTGGAGGCCCAGGGTGGAGTCCCACATCGGGCTCCCTGCGTGGAGCCTGCTTCTCCCTCTGCCTGTGTCTCTGCCTCTCTCTCCTCTTTCTCTCTCTCTCATGAATGAAGACATAAAATCTTTAAAAAATTGTGTGATAGTATTTCTTATATATCAGAAAATAGAAAAATAATAAACCTCTTGTCAGTATATGGTCTGACCAATTCAACACTTAAAAAAGATTCAGACATATGCATCAGTTTACTTAAAGGATTTGGGATTAATTCTGTCTTTGGCAAAATAGCCATGGATTGATTCCGAGTGAAAAACCGTGTGTTCAGCACATTTCCTATATCTCCTTTACACACACACACACACACACACACACAACCTGCAAACTAGCTGTTCCAGATATATATTTATATATAAAATATCTTACTTGCTCATGCTCTTGGATGAACTCCTTTGTAGAGTTTATAATGAAAAATTTTCCTTCACATGAACTTCACTACATCAGTTCTCCTGTATTTTTTTTTAAAGAATTTATTTATTTACTCATGAGAGACACAGAGAGGGAGGCAGAGATGGATTGCTTAGATTCCAATCCCAGTTGAGCCAACCTTACTATCTGTATAACCTTTAACAAATCAATTTCCGTATTCCCTAATTCCATCATTTGTAAAATTGTGAGAACCATAGATTGCTATGAGAATTTAATTCATGAATTACTTAGTTTTTTTTATCAATGTTAGCTTTTAGCAGCATCACATTCAACACCATGTTATTTTATTTTATCAAAATTTAAAAAGTAGACATTTAAACTCTAATTTTTTAAATAAAATTTTGACATGACCATTACATTCAAATTTTTGCTAATATTAAAGTAATTAACAAGCTATGACCTATATCATTTTGCATTTTAGTGACTTCAGTATTCCTAAGATATATATTTATAAATATTGTTCCTTTTAATTTTAGGGAAAAAAAATCCATAGCCTTCTTCATATCAAAAAAAGCATAACCCACAAGTTAATATCCCAAACCAAAATGGTTTGTGGTCACTCAGTGACTTGGATTTAGTTCAAGTGCAGCATGAAATAGAATAGAGGACTTGAGTAGTGAATGACCACACTTCACAGTATCTTCTGAATTCACTTTGTCACTTAGCATTGCTAAGAGACACAGCTTTCTAATTGTGCTGATCAAAATAATGTCAAAATTTAAATAAAGATATTTTTTGGATTATTACTGAAAAGCCGTCCCTTGAATATGTCTACATCCCAATCCCTGGAGCCTATGATTATTTACATTATCTGGCAGTAGAATGAATTTTACTTGATATTGCAAAAGATATGACTAAATTAAAGATACTTAGAGGGTAGGTTCTGGATTTTCTAGGTGGGCCCTAAATATAAGGACATACATTTTATTAAAAAGAGAGAGAGTGGGGCAGCCCGGGTGGCTCAGCGGTTTAGTGCCGCCTTCAGCCCAGGGTGTGATCCTGGAGTCCTGGGATCGAGTCCCACGTCAGGCTCCCTGCATGGAGCCTGCTTCTCCCTCTGCCTGTGTCTCTGCCTCTCTCTGTATCTCATGAATAAATAAAATCTTAAAAAAAAAGAGAGAGAGTGAGTTTGAGAGAGAGAAGAGGAGAGGTATGTGCCATGGGGGCAGAGTGTTCAGTCATGTGGCCACAAGGCAAGAAATATCTATAGCCATCAAAAGCTGGAGGATTGAGGATTGATTGTCTATTAGAGCCCATGGAGGGAGCATGGCCCGCTGTTACCTTGATTCCAGACATCCGGCATCCAGAACTATGAAAAAATGGTTATGTTGTTTTAAGGCACCTGGTTTATGATAATTTGTCACAGCCTCAGGAAACTGATGGACTGTTCTTCAACAATAGTGATCCCTGATAACACTATAGATGTGAAAGCAGCATGATTCCAGATGGAATCTTACCTTACTTTAAATACCTAGATTTATTCTTTGATAGAAAGTATGTATGCAACCATTGCTACTATTAAAGCTTTATTTATATGTAATATCTACCTTGCAATAAAATATATTTTATTTTATAAAAATAAGGTAGAATATTTCATATTTTAAATATAAATATAGGGTATAGGGGATATATTGGTGGTAGGAATCTATGATATGGGGCCAGGCATAAAGTGAAAAACTGAACCACTAGATCCTTATGGAGATTACTGAACTGTTTCAGGGTTATAGCTAGAAACTCTTCACAAGCAAAACAGGTTCCAATGACCAACAATAGTACTACTTATTGATTTACGCTGGCTCCTTTGTCTCCTTTTAGTTTGTTTCTGTCTCAAATTCTGAGAACTCAAACTTGCAATCAAATTATCTTTAAAAAGTAGTTTTAGGGGCACCTGGATGGCTCAGCGGTTGAGCATTTGCCTTTGGCTCAGGTTGTGATCCAAGGGTCCTGGGATGGAGTCCCACATCAGGATCCCCACAGGGCATCTGCTTCTCCCCCTGCCTAAGTCACTGCCTCTCTCTCTCTCTGTGTCTCCCGTAAATAAATAAATGAAGTCTTTAAAAAATAATAAAAATAAAAAGTAGTTTTATTTATAGTCAAATTTTACCTTATAGTTAAGTAATAATTATTTTCTTTTTTCATAAATAAATACTCTCGATTGACCAGTGATCATGAATTATGAGTAGAAATGAATCTAAATGACACTTTTATGAAATTATTTTGAAAAATCTTTCTGGGGGTATCTGGTGGTACAGGTTGTTAAGTATAGGACTTTTGATTTTGGCTCATGATCTCAGGGCTTCAGGATTGAGCCCCACATGGGGCTCTGCATTGAGTGCAGAGTCTGCCTGAGATTCTCTGACCCTTTCCCTCTTCCGTTCTCCACTTTCTCTAAAACAAATACATAATTCTTTAAAAAAAAAGGAGCTTTCACATAAAAATATGGCTTATCATCAAACTAGTATATTGCCAAATTATGAAGGCTAACTTATCACTATATTTTTCCATCAAATACTATTTCTGAAATATACTGTTGGAAAAGATGTAATTATATTCTAAGTATCTTCAAAACAAAATTTGGTGGCAAATAATATATAAGGCATAATTTTCTAAAATCTGTTAAAATAATTTGCATAAAAGAAAAAGAAAAGGAAGTGTAAGATATTTTATAGTAAGGATAAAATGTTTAGAATTTTGTATTCTTATTAGTTAATATAGTGCCTGGTGGTCTCCAGGCTGCTGGAATCTATTTGTTTTATGGTTGAGCTAATAAACAAAAGCTGAAAATGGACATGATCAAAGTACATGAAGTGAAAAATGGTAACATGATATGCACACATTTTTAATAAAGGAGTCTATATTGAAATTGGAGAGTGGAATTTTTAGGGAAGAAGGGATATTAATCTATAAAAAACTTAGCCACACAATAAAACTTACTATCCATGAAATTTCTTCAGTCATAAATAGCTACACTTTTTATCCAAGATGAGATCACAAAAGAATGATTATTTAACTGCCTGTTCCCTGGTGGCCAAACCAGATAGAGGTCTGTTTAGACTAGATCACTGGCCTGGTCCAGCACGAATAAGTCTAAATGAATATGAGCAAATGCACTCATTCATTTATTCACATGCAGTTAACTTACAGAGCTTATGTGTCAGGTGGGATGTTACTAACTACCCTATGGAACCAGTGAGTAGTGAGAGTGACTGATAGGTAAATAAACAGCTATAAATCAAAGCGAAAGATGTAAAGGCTAGCAAGCCTCTAAATCAGCCTGGCGGACATGGAGCACAAACATTATTCACTGCTCATAATGCACTAAGGTTATTAATTTGTGCTGCTTAGCCTGAGTCTAGAAGAAGTATAGCACATTGTGCAGAACACGGGCTTTGGGGGGCAATTTATAGTTTTGAGTGATTTAAATATTGTTTGAGATTATTTAAATATTGTAAGGGGTGTCTTTTAGATTTGAATCCTGGCTCCAGCAGCTGGAAGACGTGTCCTCAAACAAGCTCTTTAAACAACTGGTGATTATTTTACCTATAAATTGAATATGGTACTTGCATCAGCTATTTCATTGAGTCATTTAATTGAGAAAACAAATGTGAAGCACAACATTGTACCTGGTCACATGGCAGGTTCTTGTTGCGCATTTGGGCTCTAAGAAAGCCAGCTCTGAGACAGAGATTAGCATTTAGGAAGCATATTAGGAGGTGTTTTTAGGATGAACATCTGAGGGAGAAACAAAAGTTGGGTAGTAGTCAGAGAAGGGCCTCAGCTACTACACTAGCAGGGGTTGGTATTTCATACCCCAACATCAGCCAGTCAGCAGAGGCTGGCTGCTCCTGTGACATAGACACATCATCCCATTGGGCAAGATGGGCTTCCTGCCACCAGAAATTCTCAGAATAGATTAATGGCCACGAGGTCTTGCTGGCAACATCCCCAGCAGCTGGGAAGTTAGTTCTGAGGTCCTGCAGGGAAGATCTTGGAGGCTCTGCACTGGACCCACTACAGAATTCAATGGATGTTAATTATTGAGTATTAGGTATTGCTACTATACTATCACTTTAAGTGGACTTCAACTAGATAAGAGGAAGACTGACGACTGAAATGTAGGAGTGCTCAAATTTTACCAATAATATCACCAACTAGAAATGTTAAAAAGTTCTGAAAACATTGATCTGCTTTGACTCAACAAATGTATCCTAAGGAAATAACGAGACACGAGAATCTTTAACTTTAAAACTGTTTGTAAAGCATAATAGTAGAAATAAAAAAATATCCAACAGTAGTGAATGTATAAATGATACATCCATTTTCAAATATATTATGGTAAATTCAAGGTTAGAATACTCTTTGGTCATTAACATAATGCTGTTACCAAATGTTCATTGACATACTATAGGGAACAAAGTGAGGGTTGCTGGAGGGGAGGGGAGTGGGGGGATGGACATTAAGGAGGGCACCTGTTGTAATGAGCACTGGGTGTTATATGCAACCACTGATCAATCACTAAATTCTACCCCCAAAACTAATATTACACTATATGTTAACTAACTTGAATTTAAATAAAAGCTTAAAAGAAAAAAAAAAGTTCATGGCATCCAGAGTGGGAAAAAAAGCAATTTACAAAGTCTATATACTATATAATATTTTTTATGCACACACAGAGATTTATTGCAAAGTGTCAAAACTCTGAAAACTCTGAAAACTCTGGAAATTATATTATTTTATTCATTTGTATTTTATTTTCTTTCCTTTATTATTAAACATAATATTCACATGATAGAGTATCTGTAATATATATATATATATAGTCTCACCATGACTGGCTCCAGCAGCTGGAAGACGTGTCCTCAAACACGTCTAATATATATATATAAATATATATAGTTTACAGAAAAGTGAAAAAAGGAAAACACACACACTCACCTTCAAACCAATATAATAATAATAATAATAATAATAATAATATAATATAATAAGTTATATATTCTATATACTATACTACACTAGCACTAGCATAATAATAATATAAAATAAAATTATTATAATCCCAGTACATTTAACATGCCTAGATCATCTTATCAAAATAAGAAATATGAGTGTAGTAGAACACAAACAAAAATTTTTGGAAAACTCTTAGATCAGTCCAGAGGTGATTCAACTAAGGTTACATCTACTGAAGGTTTCAGATTTGGACTATTCAAATTTAGAGATAGTACGGTCTATGGTTAAGAGTGCGGTCTCTAAAGTAATTTTTCTAGTCTTAGAGTTTATTCCTTCTAAAATGAAGGGGTATTCCATAAATGCTCTGACTAGAAGTATAGAAAGAGAGTAAAATTCTTAAATATGAATGCTGTATTGCTATTCACTAAGCATAAATTTGTAATCTGGATGTTGGCCTCCAGTACTTACACAGGATTTTGTTTTGTTTTATATTCTGCAATTAAGCTGTCCTGCTTTGCAATTTAGTTTTTCAAATGAAGTGTTACACTTTGCATTACATTTATTAATTTTCATTTTACTAATTTTAGCAGCCAACTAGATAATTGTTTTTTTGTAATAGTATCTAGTATGCTCTTTGATTGATTGATTGATTGATTGATTGATGATTATCTGAGCTCTTTGCAATCTGAACTTTTTTACAAATGAGGTGTTGGAAAAAGGTAAGACCGAGCCTTGGAGGCCATATGGAGGATGTGGTGAGACTGTCTCTACTATATGCTCTATAAAAACTTGTCTCTCATCAATCTGCTCTCAGGTTCCAGGGTTTCAACTACATAGAAAGCTGAATGTTTCTCTGGGAATTGCCTTTGTCTAAAGGAGCTACTGGTCCCAAGGTTACAACCTCCTCCTGAGCCCCCCACATCTATGACTGGTTGAAGTGGGATTAAAAATCCCTCACCCCGCTGTCTCAATTCAGACCAACCTTGAAGAGCCATCCTAGATTCAGAGCTCCTTGTGGAATCAGGCCAAGGCCTTGAATGAAACTGTATCACAGGAGTTCTACTTCCTCCTCTACTCAACCCCGCTATCCTCCCTCCTCACAGCTGTCTTTTCTTCTATACAATCTCCAGAAAGTCACCTTCCCTGAAATTTGTCTCAGAAAGATTCTCAGATGATCCAACCGGAGACAACCCTATCAGTCTACTCATAGGCTCACATTTTTCATTTATAAAGATAATATTATAGTCTTTAATTACTTCAATCAAATACTTCCATAAAATTAAGATATCCACTTCTTATAGCATCTCTCAGAACTTTTTGTTTAATAAACCCATTACATAGTTTGTTTAGCATGGTTTGTTCTTACTCAACCCTTGCTATTGCCTAGGAATCATAATTTCCTCTTTCAAAAGTCTATACCCCTTTGCATCACCAACATGCTTCTCAGAGTGTAGTTAATGAGATCCAAATGTTTTTCTTTTCTTCTTTTTCTGAATATCAATAAAATATTTGCATTAGTGGATTGCAACATTACCATTTTTATGACTCTCAGAAACCACCCAAACGAATTCTGCAACCATAAGCTACTAGAACTGCTACTCTATTATCACTACTTATAAAATTCTAAAATCATACCAGATGTCAAATATTTTTAGAGCATTTATTTGCCAGACACTATGTTGAGAGCTATATATGAATATTTCATTTAATTCTCCAACAATTATTCATGGTCACAATCATTGTTTCCATTTTGGAATTGAGAAAAACCAAAGCACAGGCAGATTAAATTATTTACTCATGGTCATACATCTACCAATTGTATTTCAAAATCTGCAATCTTGACCACCGGTGCAACTCTGCACTTCAAATTTCTTTCCATTTATTGGTACCCATCTGGATCCAAAAAAGTGGCCTTTTGGAAAGCAAATAAGTGTTCCCTTTTTTAGAAACCTAAGCATATTAAATTTTCCATTCTTTTGAAATTCCCAAATCAGTAACTGGCTGTAAGAGTATAATCACTAGTCAGCCCTATCTTCCACTTCTCCCTTCTCCATTCCTGTTCAGCCACAGGAATTTTCTGTCTGATTCTTGGACATGTCACACATGTTTCAGCTAGAGAAATTGATATTTTTCTGTTCCTATCTGGAATGTTCTTTGCTAAGATATCACTATGGGTCAACCTGCTTCATATTGGTATTTATACAATGATCACCTTCTTGTGAAAATTTGTCTAACCTTTCAAAAATTCTTCCTTGAAATCTGTTCCCAACTCTTTCTTCCTTTCTTCCTTTCTTCCTTTCTTTCTTTCTTTCTTTCCTTCCTTCCTTCCTTCCTTCCTTCCTTCCTTCCTTCCTTCCTTCCTTCCTTCCTTCCTTCTTTCTTTCTTTCTTTCTTTCTTTCTTTCTTCTTTCTTTCTTTCTTTCTTTCTTTCTTTCTTTCTTTCTTTCTTTTCTTTCTTTCTTTTCTTTCCTTTAAAGATTGTATTTATTTATTCATGAGACACAAAGAGAGAGAGGCATAGACATAGGCAGGGGGAGAAGCAGGCTCCCCGAGGGGAGCTGGATGCAGGACTTGATCCCATGACCCTGGGATCAGGCCTTGAACTTAAGGCAGATGCTTAACTGCTGAGCCACCCAGCCACCCTTTCTGTAATATATTTTTCTTCCTAGATATATCAGCACCATTCTTTTTTTTTTTTTTTTTTGCTTTGTTTTTGTCTATAGTCCTGCAATAGATTTTAAACTCTCTGAGGTGTTTGTCAATTTAAATCGGCATTAAATCTCCAGGAATTACAAAAGTGAAGACCCAATATATTTGCTTAAAAATGCATCAATGGAGAGGGGAAAAAAAGTAATTGGTCTAAAATCACTTAGTGACAGAATTATTTTAAAAGAAGATGCATCAAGTAGTATTAATCAAGAATATACTTGAATACATCATTTTAAAGAAATAATACCCCAGTAGCATTTATTTGGCACTTATATTCCTGGCGGTATTTTAGATATTAATGATGCCACATTGAAGAAACTAGGTAAAGTCTCTGCTCTCATAGTGATGGCATGTTAGCTCAGTTTCCAGAACTATGCTTGTATCACTGTGCTCTTTGAACAGGTTTTGGGGATGGGAATGAAGTAGATAATATACCAACATTGTTGCAAAAGAAAATCAGTTTTGCAGCTAATTTTTCTTTGAATATATTTCTTCTTGGAAATAGGTTTGGTACAAGAAATCTATATTATAAGTTATTTTCAGGACTTAAGTGATAATATTTGCTGACCATCTAAACTACACAACTGCAAATAAAATTATGTTGTTAATATATTATTACTATTTAAAAAATGGCTCCAAATCTGAGAACCTTTCCCTTATGTCTCATGATAAAGTATAACACTAAATGAAGCATTTACTACATGTATGTAATATATTACTACATTATCTCAAAATAACAATACTAAATGGAGGATTCTTAGAGGAAAATGCATACTGATGAAATGAACATTTCAAAGGAAATATTTTAAAAATTATTATTTTAGCTAGCAATATTCATATTTGCATAAACTTAGCATAATAGCTTAATTTAAAAACGTCTTGCATTTTTCACCCCATTTAACAATTTCTCATATTTTTTAAAGGATAGTGTGGTGAATTAATGTGGGAATATTTGCATTATCTTATAAATAACATAAGCATTGTTAAACAGAGGAAGGAAGCCAAGTTCTTTAAAAATTTTGCACACATCTATTAATCATTTGATTATGTCTTTTCATGCTCTTGCTGCATTGCTTCTGTATACTTGAAGAAAATGACTACTACATGAATACATAGTGAATTATTGCTGCCAAAAACAAAAGTGAGTTTCCTCAACATAATGTTTTTATTAGTATATCTTAATAACACTTAAAATTTTTAAAGCATTATGAATGCACTCTACTTTTGATTATTTAATAAAACAAATGCATAACATTACATATATATGCATATATTTTATATACGTATAAACTCTAGAATCACTGAATTGAATTGAATGAAAATTGCTATAGAAAACTTGTAATCGATACAAAATTGGAGAAATCATAGTAAACATAATAATATTAGAAAAATTTTGTATTGAAAATGACCCATAAAAATGTTTATATGGAATTTTTCAGTTATATACAAAAAAGAATCAATTATTGAAATAAATTATTATCCATATCATTGAGCAATATCATAGAAAATAATCCTATACTAAATTGTTATCAATAATTTGGAGAAAATTGTCACTATCCAAGAAAGCTTGCAAATTAAGTAGACAAAACTAAGACTGATAAACTTATTCTGGAAATAGAAGAGACATTAAATCACCTAATTGGTCATATGCACATCCATTGAGTGTTATATGAATTAACAAAACTGATGGGACTTTGATTCCAGTGAAGATCTAAAGTTTATTAGCAAAAACAGTAAATAATGGTAAAATATTAGCATACACAGATAAGTTTAAATTTTGAAAGTGAAACTGAACTTTGAATAAGTAACTCAATATCTGAAAATATTGTGAAATGAGGGTTATTATCACATATTAAATTAAATAATGCATGTATATGAGGTACCTAACACAGAGCCAAATAAAGACTAACTACCTACTAAATTTATCATTACTATCATTACATCCCCTTGATGGATAAGAATCCCTGTTCTTCCCCCTTGTATGAAAAAAAAAAAAAAACACAGAAGGACACATCCTACACTAATCCTTCAAAGTCCTCCCTTGGATTAATAAATTCCATTTGCAAACAGTGATAATTTGCTTGCTAATGTCTACCTTCCATTTTGTACCACTTTGCATTCTCTACTATTGTTTCATTGGTCACTTCTCAAGTATTACACTACAATCATTATTTTAAGGTCTTCTGCTTAATAAGCCAAATAAGAAAAAAAATGGAAAGATAGCCTTAATCCAAGTTATGTAAATGAAACATTGGATTTTATTTAATGTAGAAGTATAGAAGAATTCTGAAGGTGGGACGATGTAATATGAGTAGCTTTGGAGAAAGTGAACCTCGAAGTAGACTGGGAGATGGAATTAAAATATGAAATACTAGAGAAAGGAAAGCCACTTAGGAGTCCAGTACAATTGGGTAAAAAATTATTTGGATAAGGATTTGAACCAAACTCAAAGTAACAAGAGTAAAGAAAGGAAAAATAAGAAAAGTAAAAACAGCTAACAGGAAATAAAAAAATAATAATGGTAAGTTGGTAGGGTTAGGGGTCAGGCAATAGTTACCATTCATGCATTGAATAAATTAATATATGTCTAAAATCTGACAGAAGAGAGCAGAGGAGTCATCTTTTGTGATGACTCACATGTATGAATTATTTATTTCTAAAAAACAGTGAAAGAATTTTTTTACTGAACTAAAAAATAGAAGAAGGAAAAAAGCATACAAGCATACAAGTTTTCAAAATTACATAAAAGAGCAGGAAATGAATGGGTGTAGAACTTGTCAGTCACATCTGGTCACCTACAATAAATTATTTTGCCTTTATTCTGCTACATGATTTGAGGTTTTAAAGTCTTCTACTCATTAACTGCTTGTATGCAATTCTGTTCAAACATTGTCATTTCTAAGTTAGCATGCTATGGTATTCAGTGCATTAAAAGGCACAGGTATGGTGGTAATAATTACATTAAGACAAATAAGAAAGAGAAAAACAAATTCTGTGATAGTTGAAGACTAGTCCACATATCTGATTTAGGCTGAAATAATACATACAGGAAACAAAAATGCAAACATTTACCGTATGGCATAATTTCAGTGATACAATAAATTTAATTCAAAATATCTCTCAAAATTAGAGATAGCAATGAAAATTTTAAAACCTAGTTGTTAACAGTTTATTTCTTTAGTTATTATTTTTTGACCTTATTGCTTAAAAACTAAATACCCTATTAACATGTCATCAACTGCTGGACTTTGCAAGGGACAGAGGAAAATAGGACCATAAATGGTGCTGTAAATTCCATTCTAGACAAACTAACATAGGAAGATAATCTGAAGCCCAACTGCAGGGTTCTGTAACATTAAAACGCTGCAATAGAATGAGACAAATATAGCAGCATGTGGCAGGGGAAGAGCTCACATTTATGAAAGAGACATAAAATTTGCCAGGACTTTTTGGAACAAAAGATAAATAGCAAATGAAAAGATGAGAAGATAGTATCTCAAAACCTCTCTGTGTCTCAGAACTGATAGCTTTTTCTTTCCTGTGTGAAGAGAAGTGTTTTCTATACTTTGCGCATTCTCCGGAAGTCAGGGAAGGACTTCATGTTTCCCTTTTTCTAGGCCATTCTTTATCTCCTGTGTCCAAGCAAAGATAACTTATACTCCTTAAATTGTTAAAAAAAAAAAAAAAAAAAAATCAGTGCTACTTTCTTGTTAATTAGAAAGAAAAAAGAAAAGAAAGTTGGGAGGTGCAGGGAAGAAGGATATACCAAGGTAAGAGATAAAGAGGACAAGGAAAGAAACCAGCTGTGTGGGGGCGGGGGGGAGGGGGAAGAATGGGCAACAAAAAAGGACATTTAACATTGTTTTGCTAGCTAAAATATAGAATATAGAATGTAGCAGACATTATAACTTTTTGAATTGACCACTTCACTTCAAAGGAGAAGACAGAAAGCTTGAGATATTAACTTCTATGGTTGGTATCTATGAGTTCATTCATTAGGGTTTATTTAGTGCTTAATACAGGTCAGGTTCTGGTCTAAATGCTATGACACAGCAGTCAATAAAACAAAATCGCTGTTCTCAGGAATCTTCTTAGCAGAAGTAACATTCCAGTGCAAACTTTCCAATTCCCAATTATACTCATGCCCTCATGAAAATAACTTCACTGATGCCATGAGCTTAGGTATATTCTTGGAAGAAGTTGCTGTATTTAGCATCTCTTCATGCTAAGACTCTCTGATCCTAAAAGTAGTTGCTAAAAGCATCAAAATATTAATTAGATGTTTACACATTTTTGTTCATAATGTGTAATATACTGGCGGTGTGATTTACTCATCCAAAAAAAAAAAAAAAAAAGGATAGGTGACTTATGTTTGGTGGATAACAACAGCAAAGCCATCATTCTTAGGCAGTTATATTCTTTTTGTTTATTTTTTCAATCTTTTAGAGTGTCCTCATTATTCTGACAAAAAAAAATGCCCTTAAAAATAGTTACAACATATAAAAAATGCTTAGGAGAAAATAAAGGCCGAATGAGAGGGCACTTCAAAATACATGGAAATAATGCATATGCAAAAAGGATGGAGACATTTTTAAGCTGTCTTGATTGGCATACATAGAGGAAAGTGAGTTGCTTGGGGCTCATCCAACCATGGTATGCAACTCAAATGTATTCCAAGTGATCTATGAGCTAGACATCTTGTCACTAGAAATTTCTGTTAATTGTTGAATATGTCTGTTTAGGATTGTATTGTTGAAATATCACTTTTTATACTACATTAATTTAGTATGGTTTGGGTGAAAAAAACATTTTGGAAAAAGAAAAAAAAAAATAGTTACTGCCTCCCAAAGAGGTTAAAAACAAAAGATTCAGGCCAGTTGAGAAAAAAAAAAAAAGCATTAACTGAACAGACATATGTCAGGGAAGTCCAATCATTCTCTTGATTTAACCTTTATTTTCTTCTTTATCAGTGTCTCTACCTATTCCTCCCCCTGCCTCCCCACCAGCAAGTGTCTATTCATCAAGGTCAAATTCAAATGCTAGCATATCGTGAGGCTGCTCTTACTTTCAATTCTGCTTTACATTGAAACTCTTCCTTTCCTGCCATCTAAATCTTCTACATTTAATTTTTTTTTTTAAAGTTCTTAATAAATGTGCTTTAGAAAGTCCAGTCTTGGAAAGCATGCATTGTTGACTGTATCAGTGTGGTGAGATGGGGAGGCAGGAACACTAGGTAAAAACTGATCGCATAATCCAAGCAAGAGCTGATAAATTCCTGACATAAAGCAATACAGTTGAGATGGACAAAGATAAAAATAATAGATATTAGGAAATATAAAATAAAACAAGTAAAACTGAACACTTAAGTAAAAAAAAGAACAGTGAAACAAATCAAACAGAAAATCTTCTTTCATGACTAAAGAAAAATAGAAATATATAATCATCCAAATTAGGGAACACTTTAGAGTTAAAGGGGTGCTAAAAGAGAGAGACAGAGAGAATGAGCCCCAAATGGCCTCAATTGTGCTAAGCCTCATTATTCACAAACCAAGACTTAATACTGAACCCAATTACAGTTTCAGCCTCTCTTGAGAACATATAACATTTACGAGTCAGTCTGGAATTAGCTGGTCAGCACTAGGGAGGTAATCCACTCAAGAGACCCCTTCCAACCACCAAAGGAAGGTGACTGTGGCTAAACCACTGTACTCTTTTCCTTGTCTCACTCCCTTTCTGCCTATAAACACCTTTCATTTTGTACAGCTCTTCAGATATCCCTTCCATTTCCTAGATGGGATGCTGCCCAATGCATGAATTGTTGAATAAAGCCAATTAAATTTACAAATTTATCCAGTTGAATTTTGTTGTTTAACAGGAGATACTACCGATAATTAAATGAGAGTAAGAACTGCTGACCATGGCAGGCTCAGATAAACCAGGGCATCTAATCACTCCAAGTATAATGGAATGAGTTCTAAGTTATGAATTGAAATGTATATAAATTCTAATCTAAATGCAACACTACTCACCTGGGAAACTTCTGGAAAATCAGCTAAATGATTTGGGGCTTAGTTTCAATTTGTCAAAATTATTTTAGATATATTGATGGAAAAGATGAGGACTGAAATACAAGTATCTTGCTATTTTTCTAAGATTGTATGGAAACAAAGAAGATAAAAGCTCATTTCTCTCCCCTCTTTGCCCCTCACAGCCCAAGCCCTGAATACAAATAAACACTCAAACCTCATCTAAAAAAAAAACAGGTGCTTTCCATGATCTGACTGCCAACACACATGGAGATGTTGCTCCTTGCTATTAAAAAAAAAAAAAAATCACTATTTGATTCAGTTTCAAAGCTTGAGCACCATACTTTTACTGATGTCTTCAAAATGTATATTTCCAATCTCAATCTCTTTAATGAACTCCAAACTTAATATATCCTATGGTCTACTCAACTGAAATCTTTAAATTCATGTGTATTTTACACATAAAAGACATCTAAATTCAGATACTAATTGTTAATTACTTGATTTGTATTTGTTTTTCATAAAATGTATACTTAAAAGTGTAAACTCACAAACTAAGCTGATCCAAACATACCTAAAAGTTTTCCGTTACTGAATTGATTAGCAACTTTAAAATTTAAATTTAGTGCAGGCTATCACAGTAAACAGTTTAGAAATAACAGGTGTATCAAATTTATAAAGTCCCAAATTAAATGTTTACCCCATTTCCTAATCTGGTCCTTCCTTAGGCTTTCCCACAGTAGTACCTACCCCTGCCATATGCCTATGAGCCAAGCTTAAACAAACAAAAAAACCACCAAAAGAAGTCAGCCTTGATGCCATGCTATCTCCACCTTCCACATCTAGTGACCGGGAACTCTTAATCTCTACATGCAAATGTCTGACCACCATTCACCACCTCTATTGTCAAAACCCTAGACATCCTCTTGAATCCCTGTTGATTTTTCTTGTTTCAATTTTGATGCCATTATGTTATTTTCCAGACTGTCAGTCCAATTACTCCTTTTAATCTATATGTGTCATTCCTTTGCTCAAAGTTCATCTAAAATTTTTTACTACACATAAAAAATACATTAAAATCCATAGTCCAACAACACCTTGTTTTTGCCCATTCTGTTAACTCATCCACCATTTGCCTCTCACGCAGATCATTCAGATTTTCTTTGTTCTCTGATCCCAGGAAGCACATTCCCAGGGCAAGGCTTTAACTTTTCGAGTTCCCTCAAAGTTCTTTCTCATCTACTTTCCTGTTCACCTCTGTTATTTTCTTATTGAGGCTCCCCTTAATTAAAATCCCCCCACATACACATTCACAGCTATTATCTCTTAAGTTCTGCTTTCATGCTTTTCAGAACTCTTATCACACCAAGGGCTACCATAGCATAGTGATCAAGAGCACAGATTTTGGAGCTACATTTCCTGAGTATCACTGTTTACTAGCTGTGTGACCCTGAACTATTTTATCTTGCCACTCTGTGCCTTACTTCCTTTCACCATAAAAATAATAATAGCACCTGATAGTAATGATCTTACTTTATCTAGAGTGTTGGAACAGTGCCTAGATCCTTGAGAATGCCTAACATTGTTATATATTTATTTGCTATTATTTATTTTTCCCATTAGGGTAAAAGATTCATGAGAAAGAATCATTTGTCAATTTATTTACTGCTATCTCCCTAGATCCTAGAACAGTATCTGATCTCTATATTTGCTAAATTAATAAGTATATGAATAAAGAGAACAAAATTAAAGAAATGGAAATAGACACAAGAGGAAATTAACCACAATTAGAATTAAGTAAGATAACACTAGGAGGAAATAGGAGAAATGGGAAAGGGTAGATTAGAGAAAATTCACTTGCACTGTTTTGAGTTAAATTAAATTGGTCTATGAGCATCCCTCTTTTTGTACCACATTTATGCCTCTTTATTTAATATTTCACTTGGCTAAGGCTAATTTGCTTTGGCTTATCAATGAGGCAAAAAAAAGTGACAACCAAGTTATTCTGTTTGAAAACATGGCATATAATGCGATTTAGACAGGACCTTATCAATAATTAGGAACCTCGATTGATTTCTTGACTCGACCACTAGCAGTTATTGACATCACTTTTCCTTTCTCATCCTTAGTCTTCTCATGAATAGGGTAAGGAAATCAGAGTAGGTGGTTCCTGTTACCTTCTAGTTTGATAAATTGCATTTTTATGATATGCTCTGGCTTTCCTCGTTTTCTATATACCTCTGACTTTTCCCTGTCCTTGGTTGGCATAGGTAGAAGGGGTCCAAGTGATGCTAATATTATAGTAAATATACGATAATTGCAAGAATAAGTATAATGCATACAATTGTATGCCATACCTGTATATTCAATGATAGTTGAATTTTCTGCTATTTGGGTTAGCATTGGTAATTAGTTTTTATCTTGCACAACCAATATGGAGATATAAATTGCTGTTAATTGTTAGGAAAGGCAAATGATGTGAAAATGAAGCAGGAAAAGTAAATTAAATAAAGAAAAGAAGTGTACCAGGCAAGATTAAAAATGGGCAAACAGGAGAAAAAGAAAGACTATGGTCATCATTTATATATATCCTACAGCTTCAAAGTCTTTCTGATTTTATGGATAAACAGAAAAACTACTTGCTGGTGGAATGAGGGAATGGAGAGAAAAAGCAAACTTAATTCTGAACCTGATTTTTAAACTGAACGCCTGATCCAGTTAAGATGTGTTGTTTTCGAATTACAGCATGTCTGAATAATTTTGGCTTAAACAGTAGACACTTGTAGGTTTTCCTTTAACAGAAATTCTAGAAGTAGGAAATTCACAAAAGGTACTTTTCAATTGTCCTGCCCAGAGTGCTGGCTATTCTCATGTTTGTAAGATGTCATCAGATTTTAGACATTGTGTCCTGAGTCAAGAACATCTGAAAGCAGCAAGGAAGAAGTATGAGGAGATATATTTTCTTGCAATCCTTTATTTTCATCAGGAGGGATATTGTTTCTCAAAGCCTATGATGTTTTCTCCTTAAGGTTTTTTCTAAGCCAATCACTGGCAAACTACGCAATTTTGACTGAATATGTCTCATTCTCTTTAATTATGGTGTCATCTTTCCTAAGCACATTGGCATTCCTTATTACAATATTTGGGGCTTTCTTAGCAAAGAGCTATGAGGAGCAGGCTGTTGGGAAATAGTCCAAATGTTTTTGTTTTTGTTTTCCATACATCCTAAATAGCTCTAAACAAGGCCTGTATTACCTGTGGCCTTCACATAAGGTTATGGTCTATTTCTAATCATCTTCACCACTTATTTGTATACTATTTTTCCCAGCCCTCTCTCCTTGCAGGGGCCTGCGGTTAGGAAGATAGAGCCCTTCTCTGGATGGTTTTGCTTCAGGTTTTTATATGAATAAATCTGATGATCACACATGGACACTCATTTTTGAACTCACTCTGTGGTGGTACACTTAATGCTTTTCATGACATTTAATTACTGCAACTGGTGAACTTTTTTTGTTCAGCACAAAGTGAAAAAGAAGTAGGTACAAATCTCTTATAAAGCATTCTAGGGGGAAAAATCCTGCTTTTTAGCCATAGGTTTATCAATCATATTCCTTATAAAAATGTTTTGGGCAAATATGGGGCTTTTGTTATCTTTCGTCAGTGATACTTGCCACTCCTTTCAAAAATAATATCATTATATAATATATATATATATATATATGTAAAATTTAGCTCTCTAGTAACGTGAGTCCTACAATATTGTACGTGGCATATTATTATTGTGATGTTTTATTAATGTAAGCTAAATGTTTTCTATATTTTAATATCTCTGAAATTGGGATGTTTCCTTTACTTGATTATCTCTTAAGATAGTTCTTGCTTATTAAAGGTTATTAATGTTATTTCTTATCACCTGTGCGTGGGTAAACCAAGTTGTTATTTCTAGGTTTACAAGTGGATATTACAACTATTTCAAGTTTCATGACATACAAACCACTTAAAGACTATTTGAGAAAGAAATATGAGTCTTGGTTGTTATTATCTGAAATCTTACACTGATGCTCTTTGGTAAAATACAGAAAATGTCAGCATCAATACTAGCAGAATTAGTGTCATCACAGTGTAAGAAAATGTGGAGACACCTCCCTGATGGAACTGAGAACTATACTGTGAGAAAAGAAACCTGAACATGGACTATTTTTTCATCAGAAATAGTTATTTAGACTAGTTGAGCTTTGAATGCAAAGAATACTTAGGAACACCTTAACAGAGATGCCTGGGTGGCTCAGTCAGTTAAGGGGTCTGCTTTCTGCTCAGGTCTTGATCCTAGGGTCCTGGGATAGAGCCCTGCGTCAGGCTCCTTGCCCAGCAGGGATGCTGCTTCTCCCTCTCTTTCTGCCCCTCCTTCCGCTTATGTTTCCCTCTCTCTCTGTCAAATAGAAATAAAATCTTTAAAAAAAGAAAAGGAATACTTTAACCAACGTGCTTTTCTTCTATGTTTATTTGTATGCACATATGAATAATATATGGCATCACTAAGCACATCAAAGGAATTCTTTCAAAAAATATAAAAAAATAACTTGGGATTTCTTAGGGTTTTTTTTAATGATTTTTTATTTATTTAAAACAACATATAGAAAATAAATCTTGAATTATTGAATACCAGAAATAGTTATAAGCTCTGAAGATAACATAGAAAACAAGATAGAAAATAATTCATAGTCTTGTGAAACTTACATTATAATAGGGAACATAGACAATATATATGTAATGTAGTTACAGGAAGTTATAAATCTAATGACAAAATGTGGATAAAAACTGATGAAAATAGGGATCCCTGGGTGGCGCAGCGGTTTGGCGCCTGCCTTTGGCCCAGGGCGCGATCCTGGAGACCCGGAATCGAATCCCACATCGGGCTCCCGGTGCATGGAGCCTGCTTCTCCCCCCGCCTGTGTCTCTGCCTCTCTCTCTCTCTGTGACTATCATAAATAAATAAAAAAATTAAAAAGAAAAAAAAAAAGAAAAATTCATTAAAAAAAAAAAAAAACTGATGAAAATAGACATTAAAAATGTAGTTTGGGAAAGCCTCTGTGAAGAGGTGACATTTATACCAAGAGCTCAAATGAAGATGCATAATGGCATGAGTGTTACAGTTCAGATTTACCAGACTTTTTTAAGGACAAAGTTTTTACAAACTTTAATTTTTAAACTAAAAAATCAACAGTGAAAATCTTTCTGAAATTTTCTTATACTGATGTCAAACTTTTGAAAGACTGCAACAGTTGAAATTTAAGGTAACACAGTGTTAATTTGCTGATATCATTGGTCTACTTCTCTTTTACATTAAGTGGACTATGTGCTAATGACATTTGCAATATAAATGTACAAATAAGATGTATCTCTAGATATGCTTTTTTTCTTTTTAAGGAGTACTTAATGGTGCCAAATTTCATTTGTGTGTGTGTGTGTGTGTTGTGTATGTGTGTGTGTGTTGGAACTAAATTATTAAATATCAGGCTATCATTAAAATATTAGAATTATTTAATTAATAATACAGAAGTAAAAAAATAATAATAATACAGAAGTATTCTATAAAAGTAAAACATTTGTTATAATTTTTGGGGTTTTATTAAACCATAATAATTTATTGAATAAATAATAATATAATTATTTTGTTAACTATATGATTTCTAATAACTATATAAACAACTATATAATTTATTTCTAATTATATTTTTAGATTTGAATTTTAAAATAATTTTAATGTGTTCAGAAGTTTTATTGTTTGAAATATAGAAAGATTATCATTGGATATTTAGAAAAGGGTTATGAGAGTAAAAAATAAATGCTTAAGTGTGAGGTCATATACAAATTGCATGCTGTCATGGTAACCCAGAGTATCAGAGATACTAGAATATCTTACAGAAAGGCAGACACAGATTTAATACATGTGTTTTAGGATTTTTGCTTTGTGTGTTGATATTTCATAGATTCAATTGCAATTGCATTCATATCTTACTATCTAATGAGTGATACAGATGACTGATAATGAATCAAGTATGTTATTGTAATATAATCTCTATCAATATTCCAATGTATTTTTTAACAGCAGTGGAAAAAACATTCCTAAAATTTATACAGAACCACAGAAGGTCCTGAATAGCAAAGAAAAACATAATTTTAAAATACATGAAATAAGATGCATATTGTATGACAACCATAAATGCAGACTTCCTTGTCACATATTAGTTATTCTAAAAATTCCATCAGTATAGTGATTTTAAAACAGAAGAACTCATATTCAACTCTTACAATCATCTTCATATGTGCATGCTATGTTATTGTACAACTTCCAGTTAAGTGATTATTTTTTCCTTTCCTTGTAGTTGTCAATCGGGCATATTTGAAATATATGCCTAAACCATCAAGACTTCTTCAAATGAACAGCCCATTTGAATGAAAACAAACACAAATAATTATCACAAGCATGCTGTTTTTAAATAAAATCAGCACAAAATATATGAAATTATTTAATTCTAAATATATATTTTAAATATAATTTTGGTGCTTCAAAAGTTAAATAATGATTCAGTTTGGAATTTTTCGTATGCCCTTGGTTAAGGTATTTGATCTATGTATGTATTTAACTAAAATGACAATTATAATGGATAAGAAGCAATCCTCTTTTTCATGATTGTTAGTTGTGCTACCATTGTTTGAGAAGCAGTATTTTGTTAATATTTTCTAAATAACCAAAAGGAATGCCAAATAAATGTAAGGTATTCTTTTTATTATTATGTTTTCTATCTCATAAATGCTATGTTCCCTGTGAGAACAAAATTCCTTTTAAAACTACTATATAATTTCAGCATTATTGAAAAGCCTCATACTGATTCTAGATACCTGCGATTTTAAATCAATCTGATACATGCCTTTGGGAGCAGGAAAATAAGCATGTCTCCCCTTCAAGGTCCTGAGGGTGATTATAATTGCTAAGATGACAAAAAGCAGAACTCATTGTCCTAGACGAACATACTAGTAATTTGCTAGATGACAATCTGTTTTGAACCACTTGTTTGGGATATTGAGACTGAATGGTATTGCATTTCTACATGAATGGAATTTTATTAACTTTTATTCTCCATCCCCCATATTCACAAACAAATGACAGAAAAAATATTGAATCAATCAGTGATTATAGATTATCTCATTTATATTGCATTAATGGATTTCACAAAAACACATAATTCTGATACTCTTTTCAATTAAGTCTTGATAAATGCTCTATCCTTGGCCACACTCTGGAAAAAAAATTACCAAATTATTGTGAGAGAAGTCATTGGTATTTACTCATACTAGCTTTGCTTTGCAATTTGTATCCTAAATGCCATTGTTTGTACTTTGATGCCAGTTTATTAGCTGTATCATCTTAGGTAATGTCCTAAAATTTAAGGTTCATAATTTGTAAAATAGTGAACTTACTTGTGTTCAATAACCCAAATATGTGCTCATGGATCTTTCAACTTTATATCAGAGAATCTTAACTTTCAACTTAATTAAATATGACTTTAAAAATAAGCAAGACAAGTTTTTAGGTTTATCCAATTCCCTATAACTCATAGGTTATTAAAAATGGGTTAATTTGGAGAAAGTGTACAAGAGTTATTTCATCTGGATTATTTATCTCTATTCAAGAAATGTGCTAATAACACTTTAAAATAATAGTAACATTTTAGAAAGCCCAAAAGTAAAACCCATGCTTGTATGATCATTTAACCTACAACAAAGGAGACAAGAAGACAGTCTCTGCAATAAATGGCCCTGGGAACACTGGACATCTACATGCCAAAGAATGAAATGGGACCACTTTTGTACAACACACACACATACACACACACACAGGCACACAAAACTCAAAATGGATTAAAGACCTATATATGTGATAGGAAAACATAAAGCTCCTAGAAGAAAACACAGGCAGTAATCTCTTAGACATTGGCCTTAGCAACCTCTTTCTAGATGTGTTTCCTCAGGCAAGGGAAACAAACACAAAATAAACTACTGAGACTACATCAAAATAAAATCTTTCACACAGCAAAAGAAATCATCAACAAAACAAAGAGGGCACCAACTGAATGGGAGAAGATATTTGAAATGATATAACCATTTAGAAGTTAATATCCAAAATATATAAACTTGGAGAATTCTACACCAAAAACACAACAAGCACATTGAAAAGTGGACACAGAACCTAAATAGACATTTTTCCAAAGAAGACATACATACACTGATGGCCAACAGACACACAAAAAGACACTCAACATCACTGATCAATCATCCGGGAAATGCAAATCAAGACCACAATGAGATATCACTTGACCCCTGTCAGAGTGGCTAGAATCAAAAGTATTGGTGAGGATATGGAGAAAAAAGGAAACCTTATGCATTGTTGGTAGAAATGTAAATTCTTACAGCCCCTATGGAGAACATTATAGAGGTTCCTCAAAAAAATTAAAAATAGAAATACCATGTGATCCAGTGATTTCACTACTGGGTATTTACCCAAAGAAAATGAAAACACTAATGGGAAAGGATCTATGTACCTCTATGTTTATTGTGGTAATATTTACATTAGCCAAGGAGACATGATAGATGTGACCATTGATAGATGAATGGACAAAAGAAATATATATAATGAAATATTAGTCAGCCATAAAAAAGGATGTGTTCTTGTTCTTTGTGATAACATGGATGGACCTAGAGGATGTTAAGCTAAGTGAAATAACTCAGAAAAAGGCAATAACTATATTATTTCTCACATGCGTGGAATCTAAAACAAATAAAACAAATGAATTAACAAACAAAAAAAAACCAGAAACAAGCCCATAAATACAGGCAACTGTTGAGTGCCGAGAGGAGGGGCCTGGGAGGAATGAGCAAGAATGTGTGAAAAAGAGTGGGAGATACAGGCTTCCAGTTATGGAATGAATGTCATAGGAATATGAGCTACAGCAAAGGGAATATAGTCAATGATGCTGTGATAGTATTGTATGCTGACAGACGGTAGCCATGATTTGGTGAGCATATCATAATGCATAGACTTGTTGAAGCAGTATGTTATACATCTGAAATAATGTAACGTATGTCAACTGTGCTTCAGTTAAAAACTAAAAATAAAAGGTTCACAAAAGTGTAGTCTTTATACTTAAAAGATTGAACTAAAACAGGCATTAGAAAGAAAAAAGAGACTGATAGTAACTAAAGTTATATGTCAAGAAGTGAAGATAATGATCACTCTTAAGTACTAATATTAAAATACTTTTGATGATAATAATATAAAAGTATGGTATGAAATTCTAAAGACAATGAAATTCTAAAGACAATTCTAATGATTTTATATATTTTATGTTGTTAAGTCTTCCTAATAATCCTATGAGGTAGCGACAATTATTAATCCAATTTTGCAACCAAGGCTACAGACATTAAGAAGTTAAGTTACCTGCCCAAGGTCATGCTACTTACAAGTGACAGACATAGTATTAGAATCAAGGGAGCCCTGCCTTTTTACACTATGTTGATACTTCCTTCTTGTGTATTTCAGTTTTCTCTAGGCCTGTAAACATCATAACTTTCTCACTCTGCTCTTTGGTTTATACCTTGCTTTTATCCTCTAATCCTTTGAATTCTCATGAACCTGAGTTTAGTTCTAAGATATTATATTCTTACCTGCATCTAGTTTACTTATTAACTCTTAGACATAGTATTGTGCTTCAAAGGAACAACGGTCTTTTGTGGATTAAGCTATTTCTGCTACATATTATTCTGCAGCTCCTGGAGAAGACTTCTTGCCCATGGGATCACATCTTAAACAAGCCTGAATTCTGAAGTCACCACTGAAGGGAGTGCAGGCAGACTTAAGTTTGCATGTTGTTGAGCCTAAGTCTGTTTGGAAACATGTAATCTTCTACTCTATTTGCTATTAAGTAAAATCCGATATAAATCAAACCCTTCCAAAGCTTCATCCAAAGAGATTTTAAAAGCCCTGGTATGTGTACTTTTTTTTTCTCTTTAATGCAGGACACTTGTAAGCATCCTGGGAATGTGCCTGATGGCGAGCTATTTTCCAAGGCAGGGATAACTTCCTCAGTGAGGAAATTCATTTTACACAAAGCACCAACCAATAAAAAGGTCACTTTATAACATGCTATCTTTAACAAAAATAACTATGGAATATTTAAAGTTTTTCCTCAATGCTTTCGTCTGCTGAATGTGGATAAATTGTGCATCACATCTCTTTCTAGGAACCAAAGGATGAGCTTTCATTCTTTAATTTACTAGTTCTTGCCATCTACTTTCTCCCACCAACAGACATACTCTACTTTCTCCTTCACAGGACCGTAGGGAAGAATGGTCTGTATCTAGAAATCATGGAATAAAGTCCTATTTCCGAACAAACAAACAAACGAATCAATGATCACTTAGGCTCATACATGTGGATATATGTAACATAATCTTTTTTAGATGAATAATTTGATTTAAAAATAGGATATCACTACGATAGTAGCCCTATGAAAAAGAAAAGTTTCATATACAAATTGATAAATATATATAATGGATGCTTTGTGTGTTTGTGTGTGTGGGTGTGTGGATGTGAAAATAAGAAAATGTATGTATATACAAATGTATATATACACACACACATATATATATACTTAGTGTTGTTCCAGAAGGTAAACTATTACCTACATTTCTAAGGCATGTTATAGGTCCAAGATACACTAATAAATATATTTCAAGAACATTAATTCAAGCATAATATTCCAAAATATAGAAAGAAAAGCTTACTTATTTGCTTACATTCACCTTTTTTGTGAGGGAGGGCTGTGCCTAGTGTCAGATATGGATGCAGTTTGGTCCATTGTGACAGGCCATGGATACATGAGTCTTATTTTCATTACCAAATATTCCCAGCACCCTGGTCAACTCTTCAGTTAGTTACCTTGTCATCTTAATTGTTGACCACAAGGAAATACTGAGAACTTACTTCATTGTGCATTGTGAATTGGAGATTAATTAGTTGAAGGGTTTTGTGACTTACTTAATAAAGTTTGTGATCTCTACAGTTTTATATACTATACATACAGTCACCAAGCAGCCTTAGGAAATACAGATAAGACATGCTAAATAAAGCAAGTATGTGGGCAGCCCCAGTGGCCCAGCGGTTTAATGCCCCGCCTTCAGCCCCAGGAGTAATCCTGCAGACCTGGGATCAAGTCCCACGTGGGGCTCCCTGCATGGAGCCTGCTTCTCCCTCTCCCTGTGTCTCTGCCTTTCTCTGTCTGCACCTCTCATGAATAAATAAAATAAAATCTTAAAAAAATAAATAAAGCAAATATCTTTGGATAAGTACTAGAATAGCAGAAAACAGATATCCAGGTAGCTTTTCATACAGGGATACCTTAGGAAGGAATGAGAAGCAATTTAAAAGATTTAGGAAAATTGAGAAAATTTGGTGGGAATTAGATGTATTTTAAAAGGCACAGGGAAATTGACCTAGAAGTGAATCAAGCATCAATTTCATTAAAATATTTATTTTATAAATTTATTTTAAGGATTTTATTTATTCATTTGAGAGAGAGAGAGAGCATGATTGTACATAGGAGAAGAGGGAGGGGCAGAGGGAGAAGCAGACTCCCCGCTGAGCAGAAAGCCCAATGCAGGGCTCTGTCCCAGAACCCTGAGATCATGACCTGAGCCAAAGGCAGGCATTTAAAATACTGAGCCACCCAGATGCCCTCATTACATGATTTAAAAGACTTTTCAGCATTGCTTCTTCCATGGCTTGATAAAATTACCATAATACCAGTATCCAGCAACTCTGGTTAATTCACTGAAGAACTTCATTCTAATTCAGCTATTAGTTTGTATGTGAGATATCAGTTAATACTCAGCAAGCCAGCCAACCACTTACAAGAGCTACTGTGCATTATATTTTAATCTGGTAAATAAGGGACATAGAGGAGGGACATAGAGGAGAGATAAATTTTGTGAAACATATTTCAAGTTTGCCCTCCTCGAGGGACAAGAGAACTGGGGTGTTTGCACACCCAGGATTTTCATCTCAGCACACTGATGCAAACACTGACAGCAGTTGGTAAGACCAACTAAAATTCTAAAGGAGAAAATTCTAAAGGACATGGGTGAGCTACTGACAACATTGACTCTAAATTATAAAATGGGAAATGATCAAAGCATAGCATTATGTATAATATCTAATTATAATTATCTGAACTAGAAAAGATTCCAAAGCCATTTTTGGGGGTTGGTGATGAATTTGTTAATAGAGATTTCTTGTCCCCAATTTGTATTTTCATTTATATGAGTACAGTGTTCTTGTAATGGATATGTTTGGCTTTTAGTAAGAAAGATAAATCTTCTCATCCAATGATTAGTGTTTCTAATTATCATCTGGTACTGTACTTCATTATTCAGCAAACGAATATTTGTTGATCTCATATTATACACCAAGTACTATTAAGGGTACTGGGATTCACCCATGAACATTACAGGGAGCAATGAAGAAACTAAACAGAGAGATGTGATAGAAAGTGACATGAATAGTCAGAAAAGGCCTCTTGGAAGAATTAGCATTAATTTGACCTTTACAGGATTAGAAGAAGGAGCATGCCAAGCAAAGGTCTGGTAAAATCTTATCCCAGGCATGGAGGTGGCATTCTCTTAGCAAGTTTTATAGCTTGAACAAGGACAGTATCATTTGTGGCACTGGCTAACAACCTGAAGGTTTCTGGTCACCACTGTAGATACTGAATCAAATTTCTGAAATAAAAAAAAAAAAAAAATATATATATATATATATATAAAATAAAAAAATAAAACAAAAAATAAAACAAATTTCTGAAATAGAAAGTATTAGCACTTTTCAAGAAGCTTTCAATACAATTTTTACCTATGCTGAAAATCTAAAATAACTTGATTGATTATTTCAGAAATTGTTTTCTAAAAACATTTATATTTCATATAATAGAACACAGTTATAACAATTTTAAAAATAGGTGATACATAAGAAAACTTAGGTTATTAGTTAATTGATCATATTTTACACTATGGCTTTGTAGAAGGAGTTAGACTATTCGGTACAAGAGGATTGTATTGAAATGGTCAAAATTTATTGCGATTTCTTATGAATTATACAAATTTTGCTTTGATAAAAAATAGATTATTTTTGTTTTATGGGTCTTGCAATACACATATTTTGAAGAAGAAAATTGAACCACTATTTAATGTGCTTACCACATTTTTCATGATGTGAATAATATCAAGGCAATCAAACCTAAAAACTCGAATTTCTCACTATCTCTGTTATAAGTAGCTTTTACCCGCTAATGCCATGAATCATATATAATATTTAATGCAAATAATGAAGAGTAATACAGCCAGTGGTCATTTTGTTGTGACCACAAAGAGAGTTAATACATTTCTTTTGTAGAGACTAAAAAAAAGAAAAGTCAGATGAACTTCAAAGTATTTTCCTACATTTTCCTCTATTGCCCAGCCTCCTGGATATCATTGTCCCTCCTTCTGACAGCTGTAAAATGCTATTTAAGGCTTAGAGAATTTTATATTTCATTTTATATTTTTTTTCAAAGCTTGAAGATGAATATCAGAACAAGAGTGAGATGTCGCACTCCGGATGTGCTGACCACTGTGATTTCCTCAAATGTGGGAAATTCCACTGCATAATTTGTAGTAGTGGAGGACTGTGGTCACGCTTTCCCCTGGCAAAAATAAATAAATAAATAAAAATAAAAATAAAATAAAATAAAATAATAAAATGAAAGAGTGAGATGTCACCAGTGAGATATTCCATGTGTTTCCACCTATACATTCTGTAGTTAGTCATGAAGCCATGATAATTCTGCTTCAGCCAGGCAATTAGTTTAAAAGTAACAGTCCCATCTTCCTTTCTCCTTGGCTTCTAGATTTGCCTGAAGTTATATTGGCTCCACTTTCAAAAAATCCTTTTCTTGGTTTATGGATTTTTCGTAATTTGGGGGGGGGGGGATAGGCAGAATTTAAGGCTACCAGACTCTTATTGTAAAAGTTGGTCCATTTTCTCAGAAAAAAAAAAAGGAATTGGAATGTTTTTCAGAGTACATATAAGAGAGAGTTAAAACTGTTTGAGTGCTGGATCTTAGTTTAGTATTTTATGGGTCTCCATTCCCTTTTTATGTTTTCTTATGAAGAGACATTAATTAGCACTCTTATTTCTCTCTACTCTCCCAATCGTTACTTAAAGGTAAATAAATTATACTTTTGGTAATTTGGGATCAGGTCAGAAGTATCCAAATTCAACCCATTTTCTTCCTTATTTTGAATTATCCACACAGTTCTTGGTCATAAAGTAACTTTAAAAAGTAAAGGTGACAGACACCTCTCTGACGTGTCTGTCATTATCCATGCTTGCCTGTAATCAGACACATATTGTTTCATGAAGCCCATTGATGCCACATATTTATAAAACATCCTTTGATTTTGTGCTCTCCATAATAAAGATTCCATTTTAATTTACTTTTTGTCTGAATCCTGAGTGTATCCCAATTAGTTTCAAATATGGTAGGAAATAGAGGTGGCATTTATTGGGCTGACTCAAATTCCAACTATAGATGATATTGGGAGGACTCAAATATATAAAATCAGAAATGAAAGAGGACAAATTACAAGAGAATGCACATTAATGCCAACAAACTGAAAAAATCTAGAAGAAATAAATTTCTAGAAACATACAACCTTCTAAAACTGAATCCATTTCTATAGAAAATTTTAAAAGACCGACTAGTAGTAACAAAACTGAATCATTATCAAAAAACTATTAAAAAATAAAAGTTCAGATCCAGATGAATTCACAATGATTGCTTCCAAGCACTTAAAGAAGAGTTAATACTTATTCTTCTCAAACTATGTTTTTAGAAAAATCGAAGAAGGAGAGCTTCCAAACACATTCTAAAAAGCCAGCATTACCCTGGTACCAAAACCAGTTAAAGACATTACAAAAAAAGAAAACTATAAGGAAATATCACTGACAAATTAGATGCAAAATCCTCAACAAAATATTAACAAACTGCATTCAATACTACAATTAAAAAAAAATCATTCACCGCAATCAAGTGGAATTTATTTCAGAGATGTAAGAATGGTTTATTATTTGCAAATCAATCAATATGATACACATCAATAGAATGAAGGCTAAAACTCACATAATCATCTAAATAGATGCATAAAAAATTGACAAAATTTAACATCCGTTCAAGATAAAAATTCTCAGTGAAGTGGGTTTAGAGAGAATTTATCTCAATGTAATAAAGACCCTATATGAAAACCTACACCTAATATCCCACTCATTGGTGAAAAACTTGAGAGCTTTTCCTGCAAGATGAGGAACAAAACAAGAATGTCCACTCTCATCACTTTTATTCCACATAATACTTGAAGTCCTAGCCACATTGGTCAGATAAGAAAAAGAAATAAGAGGCATCCATATAAGCAAGGAAGAAGGTAAACCCTCATCATTTGCAGATGACATGATATTATACACATAACCCTAAAGACTACACCAAAAAAAAACTATTAGAAGTAATAGATAAATTCAGTAAAGTTGTAGTATACAAAATTAATACCCAGAAATTGGTAATGTTTCTATATACCAATAACAAAGTAACAGAAAGAGAAATTACTAAACAATTTCATGACTATTGCACCAAAACAAACAAATAAATAAATAAAAATACATTGGAATACATTTAACCAAAGAGGTGAAAGAACTGAACTCTGAAAACTATAGAATGTTGATGAAATAAATTGAAGACAACACAAATGAATGAAAAGATATTCTATGCCCATGAAGGGGAAGAATTTATATTGTTAAAAAGTCCATAGTATCCACAGAAATCTACAGATCAGTGCAATTTGTAGCAAAATACCCATTGCATTTTTCACAGAATTAGAACAAATAATATGAAATTTGTATGGAATTACAAAAGAATAACTAAAACAATCTTGAGAAAGAAGATCAAAGCTGGAAAGATCACAATTCCAGATTTTTTTTTTTTTTTTAGGAAGCTTTCCCTGAATCTCAGGGAAGATATTTATGTTTTTTTTTAGGATTCCAAAGCCGCTGCCTTCTTTTTTTTAAGATTTTATTTATTCATGAGAGACACAGCACAGAGAGAAAAACAGAGACATAGGCAGAGGGAAAAGCTGGCTCCTTGCAGGGAGCCTGATGCAGTACTAGATCCCCAGACCCGGGATTATGCTCTGAGCCCAAGGTAGATGCTCAGCCGCTGAGCCACTCAGGTGTTTCTCAATTCCAGATTTCAAGACATACACCAAAGCTGTAGTAATCAAAAAAAATATGGTCTGATGCAAAAGTAGACACATAGAACAGAATAACAAGCCCAGAAATAAACCCATACTTGTATGGTCAATTATCTTTAACAAAGGAGGCACGAAAATACAATGGAAAAAAGATTTGAAATGATAGCCAATTAGAAGTTAATATCCAAAATATATAAATTTAGAGAATTCAACACCAAAAACACAGTCACATTGAAAAGTGGACACAGAACCTAAATAGACATTTTTCCAAAGAAGATATGCACTGATGGCCAACAGACGCTCACTATCACTGATCATTCATCAGGGAATGCAAATCAAAACCACAATGAGATATCACTTTAGCCCTATCAGAGTGGCTAGGATCAAAAGTATTAGTGAGGATGTGGAGAAAAAGGAACCCTTATGCATTGTTGGTAGATCAAAAAATTTAAAAATAGAAATACCATATGATCCAGTAATTTCACTACTGGGTATTTACCCAAAGGAAATGAAAACACTAATCGGAAAAGACCTACGTACCTCTGTTTATTGCAGGAGTATTTACATTAGCTGAGGAGACATGGAAGCAACTCAAGTGACCATTGGTAGATGAGTGGACAAAAAAGAAGTGTATCTATGCAATGAAATATTAGTCAGCCAATTAAAAGGATGAGTTCTTGCTTTTTGTGGCAACATGGATGGACCTAGAGGGTGTTATGCTAAGTAAAATAAGTCAGAAAAAGACAAACATCGTATGATTTCTTTCATATGTGGAATTTAAAAAACAAAACAAATGAATTGAAAAAAAAAAACACAAGTAAAATGCTGAATCAGACCTATAAATATAGAGAACAAACTATTAGTTTCCAGGGGGGAGGGGGCTGAGGGGGTGAACAAAATAGATGCAGTGTAGTGAGAGATATAGTTACGGAATGAATATGTCATGGGAAAAATTAAAAATAAAAATAAAAAAAGAATATGTCATGGGAATGTAAGTTACAATCTAGGAAATATAGTCAATAATATTGTAGTGGCATTGTAAAGTGACAGATCCTAGCTACATTTGTGATGAGCATAGCATAGTATAGGGAGATATTTTTTTTTTTTTTTTTTTTTAAGATTTTATTGGGCAGCCAGGGTGGCTCAGCAGTTTAGCGCTCCCTTCAGCCCAGGGCCTGATCCTGGAGACTCAGGATCAAGACCCACAACAGGCTCCCTGTATGGAGCCTGCTTCTCCTGCTTCTCCCTCTGCCTGTGTCTCTGCCTCTCTCTCTCTCTCTCTGTGTGTGTTTGTGTGTCTCATGAATAAATAAATAAAATCTTTAAAAAAAGATTTATTAAAAATAAGATTTTATTTATTCATGAGAGACACAGAGAGAAAGGAGACAGAGACATAGGCAGAGGGAGAAGCAGGTTTCCTACGGGGGAGCCCAATGCAGGACTTGATCCTGGGACCTGGGATCACCACTTGAGCCAAAAGCAGATGCTCAACCACTAAGCCACCCAGATGCTCAGTGTATAGAGATGTTGAATCACTGTGTTATATACCTGAAAGCAATGTCACATTGTGTGTTACCCATACTCAAGTAAAATAAAAAATATATATATATATATTTTGGACTTGAAGTTGGACCTAGAAGACTCTCAGCTGACCTGGCTTTCATCTGGGAGCCTGGGTTAACTGCTACTTTGGTTGAACTTACATTAGGGAATGAAGAGAAAGAACATTAAGACTTGAAAGTCTCCTGTTTGAAATGGCTCAGGCTATTTAGATTAAGGTATTAAAAATATGAGTAAAAGAGAGATTATCTGCCTCCCCCACAGCACTATCTTCAATCTTCTTTCCTCTAAACTATGGCAATGAGACAGGGCGCCACCATCAATTGGCTTATTGGACTTGTTCAGAAATCTTTGTGTTTTTATTTGTGTTTGTTTGTTTTCTGACTTAACAGCTGGTGTCCAAAGACATTTCTATCTCACTCATTTGGACTCTTTCCTCCCTACAAAATGCTTCCAAATCTTTTCACATGTGATTTTACATAGATGCAAATTAAGGGTTACCACTTTGGCTGCTTTGGGTGCTATGTGTTGGTGTCATATCAACAACAGAACTGCCCAGCTTCTTCTTAGACCTAGAGTTGTTTGGATGGACAGCTAATATAAGAGATGGTGTAGATAAATCAGCATCAACTAAAGAAATAATTTTACAACTATTTAAATGTTATAGCCTACAAAATATGTTCACTCTTATAATGAACCTTAAAACAATGCAGTGCAGTAGAGAGGACATGATATGTTTTTCCAATTTTGCAGAGGAGAAAAGTGAGACTGAAATCCTGAATCAAACATACTTGGTTTCAATTTCTGGCTACATAATTTACTAGCAATATGAATTTCAGTGAGTTACTCAATATCCCCATTTATAAAATGTTTTGAGCAGTTAAATACAAGATGGAAGTTAAAGCTGTTAGCAGTTTAGCAAATTAATAATCATTTAAAAGCCTTTTTGTTTTAAATTTAACTCCAACATTTCTCGACTTTCTCAAGTTGACCACTAAATCTCAGTCATTCAAATATTTTAGAATTTCTGTAGATTGGACAGTGTATTCATAAATATTAATGTAATTTAACTTATTAAATCCTAAACCATATGTTTTGGCACAAACCTTATTCCCAATGTAATAACAAAGATATGTCAACCCCATTCATCAAACATAGGTGGAGAAGGAAGAAAGAGAAATGGCACTGATAAATAATTTCATGTAATTTTTGTGAATGACAGATGTTTAAGTAGAAGTGTAGAAATAATTTCATAATTCACAATAAATCAATTTATTGCAGCTTATCACTTCCAATAGTTTTATAAATCAAAATGTTAAATTGTACTTAATAAATCATTTTATTTCTCTGAGCATATGTAGAAAATTTAGCTGTTACATCAATCTATGTTTCATGTCTACAAAGGAAGTTTTTTATAAAATCTAACTATATACTAAGAAATTTCATATATCAAAAAACAGACAGCTATTCAAAATATTTGTACAATGCTATTACATAATATATTTAAAATAAACTTCATCTTTTCCACTTTATGAATCTGATTACGTTTATCCAAATAGTGGCCAGAAGAAGAATCTTGGTTTGCTATCTTTCTCCGATCTCCAGCTCTTGCCAAAGTTTTAGTTTATTTTCTTTAGCGACCTCTGTTGAAGGTACCTATCTCTTTTCAACCATCTTTTTCCTTTTTTCTATATAGTCTCTTCTGATATTTTATTATTTTGGTTTTTTAAATTATTTTTTCAAAAATACTATAAACAGATTATTCAGAATGTATTTATAATCAATTAAGTTAATAATTTATGTTTGAATCTGACCGGAAGCAAATCTAAAAACTAGAAATGCTGTTAAACAATTGATTCCCTGTCTTAAGTGACTTGCTCAAATTGTGATTGCTAATTTTGTTGGAAGTTTCAATTAAATCTCCACTTAATTAATCTGTAGTTATTCTGGTAGTTTCTTCTTTCTCCCCTTAATTTTTAAAATGATTTTCTAAACAAATAGTTCACTAACTTTTTCTATCTATTGATTCCTTTCCTTTCTCTGGACTTCATATTTCACCCATCATCCCACCTTCCCTGTTTCCATCTATTTTGTGCTGAGTCGTGTCTTCCTAAAATTCATATGCAGTCCTAACTCTTGATGTCCCTGTATTTGTAGTTAGGACTTTAAGGGAGATAATTAAATTCAATGGAATCAAAAGTCAAAAGTGTGAAAAAGTGTGAAACCTTAATCCCACAGGACTCATGCATTTATAAGAAGAGGAAAAGATACCAAGTCTGTCTCTCCATGCATGCACAAAGAAGCCATGTGAGAACACAGAGAGAAGGTGATGTTCTACAAGCCATACAGAGTGGCCTCACCAGAAACCAATATGTTGGCACCTTAGACTTCCAGTATCTAGAACTATGTCTGATGTTTAGGCCATCCAATTTCCAGTGTGTTATTATTATAGCAGCCTGAGTAGAATGACACATTACCCTTTTTCTCCTGGTCTTTCAGATTTCTTCGTGTCACCTTCCCTAGATGCCCCTTCTGTCCCATCCAGTTTATCACCACCTTATTACTAGACTAGGTGCATTATTATAGGTTCTCATATCTCACACTGTTTTGGATTTCTGTTGCCCTGACTGGATTAGGAGCTTCTGTAACTCAGTGACTATTTATTGTCAACTCAACATCTGTAAGGTCAATCACAGGGATTGGTATATGGTAGGATACAAGAAATGCTTATTGAAGTATACTTTTAGAGTCAGATTGTAGTTCATGGAAGATTGGTTGCCAAAGATGTCCAATAATTTTATACTTTCAATTTAATTTGAATTGAAATTACAAAGTGCTCTTTTATGTAATAAAATTGTGGATATATTTTCTTCAGTGGAGTAAAATATCTATCAATGAGGCTGTTAAATATAGATAATGATCTATCAAGTAGATGGACATTAATGCAGCCTTTAAGAATAATAATTATAAACTCTGAGTGACCTTATGGAATGATTACAACAAAATCTATGTAGACTGCATGTAACATTATGGAAAATTATAATAAAATGTACAATGAAAAGTCAGGAAATGGATTTGCTCATGTACTATGATTGCAAGTGTTTATAGATTAAAGCATATGAGAATATTTAGAGAATAATTGTTATAACATGGTGTTAATATGAATATTTTCTCCATTTTCCAAATTTCTTCTGATCTTTATTTACTTATTAAAATATAAAATTTATTTTAAAAACACAAGGATGCATATGAAAAGCATAGCCATATTGGAAGACAGTACACTAAAGGGGCAAAAGAGCATGGCAGCTAAATACATGGGTATGGGCAAACCGTGTTTACATTTCACTTTTAACACTAACTTGGTGACCTTGAATAAAAGTAATTTACATGCTTAAGGCTTAATTTCCTTGTCTTTCAAATGGAATTAATATTAACCGTAGTGTCCACCAAAGCACTTAGAAACCAGAAATATAGTAAGTGCTCTTAAAGGCCAGCTAATAATTTCTGACAGAAAGTGACATTAGGGACTTGCTTAATTCACCATTGTAGATGAGTATCTGGTATTTGGTAGTTTTATAATAAACATTTGTTAATGAATGAATCAATGAAAGGGAGAGTATAATAAACCTAATAAAAAAAGCCTAGGAAAGTTAAAGAAAAGAGCAGAACTATATATAATGAAAAGGTTTTTTAAAAATAAATTTCATTATTTGGAAAATGTCTAAGCAGATAACTATTATAACACTTTATATGTCTTGAATAAGACTAATCCAAATCTCCTACTGTATAAGTTGTTTCCTGAATAAAATAGATACTTTATTTCAGAAACTACTTTGACCCATACCTTGTAGTAATTTGCTGTGTCTCTGTTCCAAATTATTTCCTTGTAGATGATTAGCTCAAGCTCCAGCAGAATCAGCCACAGTAAATAAGTAAAATAAAATTACTGTAAGAATGGTGAAAAACATTTGATAAGATAGTTCAATATTTTGGATGAGAAAAAGCAGAAAGTGCCTGAAGCTGAGAATGTTCCTATTGAAAAAGCTGTATTTCTAGCTTTCAGAATTCATCTTGCTACCTCAGCTCAGTGATGTCACTGAAATTCATTGATACATCCCTTTCCACACATACACATTTTTTTAACCTTACATCATATCCTATATCCCTGCGATACATCCCAGAGTATTGATTATCTCTCAGATTTAAATTTAAAAAAAATATAACTGTGGTGGGCAGTTTTCTTTATCTCTTTTTCTATGACTAGCACAGTAGCTCTCTAAACTTTTTTTTTTTTTTTTTTTTTTTTTTTTTTTTAAGGACAAAAGGAGATCTGAGTGAAACATTTAGTGATGTGATAATAAACTTTGCTCCCAAACACACAGGAGAGCGTAGCACTGACTTAGATGCATTCTGGGAGCTAAACCACTCACCCATTCTTTGTTTGAGAAATAATTGTAAATGAAATGAGTCAGTTTTCCTATCCCTACTTCAACCCATACACCCCATACAAATGTGTTCATCTATTGATTCAAAAGGTTAGTCATTCAAATATATGCAGGTATGTACATATTCACTGAGCATTTACTCTATACCAAAGGTCTAGGGAATTTATCTTCTAAGAACTTACATTATATTTGATGGAGAGGAACTCAAAAGGCAGTAAGTAAGGTAATTTCAGAATACGGATATGCTGGTTAAGAAATAATGTAGCATTGGGATAGTGATTGACTTGAGGAAGTTTTCTACTTTAAGTGTTCTAAATGGCTTTTCTTAGGGTTCTATTTTTAACTTGAGATGTTACTAATGAATTCAGTCATGACCATAGGGAAGAAGAACACTACAGGCTTATAAGAAATGTTGCACAAGTTTCAAGAGCATAGTGGCTTGAAGTTTTCAAAAGTTTGAGGAAAGAAAGAAAGAAGGAAGGAACAAAGAAAAGAAGGAAGGGAGGAAGAAGGTTAGGAAGGAAGGAGTAAGAAGAGAAAAATGTTAGCTAGACTGAAGAAAACAATGAAGAGCTGTATGGGGGACTAGTGGAGTAGGGAATATGGACTCAAGTTGTCCATGAAAACAAAAAGTCTGAGTTTTCTTCTAACTTCAACTGGTGGCCAGTTGAGCATTTTCTCCAAGGCAATGATATTATCTGACAGATAATTTCTACTCATGTGCACACCACTCAATATACTACATCTTAAGGTAAATTTTAACATAGTGTCTGGACACAGAGGACACTAAGCCCCTATTGAGGTCAGAGAAAGATGTAGAGGAATCAATGTGGGAACTAAATTTTGAGAGCTTTAATGAGATAAAGGAGTGGAAAAGAGGTAGTTCCAGTCCAAATGAGCAAGAGGAAAAAATCACTGAAGCATGGGATTCTTGTCACAGGGATATAGATTTTAATGATTTGCAATCATCTAATTGCTGCACTGAAGTAGTATTTTCTTAGAGTCAGTAACCAATCCTTTTATCTCTTTACCATGGCACTTGGCCTACTTTAACCATTGTCTCTGTAATTGAGAGGGTGCCGAATAATCTTTTATTCACTTTCTAAGAGTATTTATAACATGTTTGGCAAAATGGAATGTACACTGAGCTAAAAAATTAATGTAAGTAGTTTATTCTTAAACATCCTTTAAAATGTACCAAATTAAAGCTATAATTTAATGTTTCCTAAATTCAGATGCTATCATATTACAATTAGAGATGTGTCAACACATATCAAGTATTCTTAATAGCTCTATACAATGCAACTCTTGGCTTCATTTCCTTCATCATGCTATGAGAGGAATTATTAAATACTTGCTATGTGAGTCATAAAAGTATAGGTTGTGTTGTTATCAGTAATACTGATTAGCTTTTTAATTACTTTTCTTTGTTGAATCGACTTTACATTAACATTTTTAAACGCTTGGTTTTGCCAAAAATATGTAAACACAAGTAAAATGAAACCAAAACTCACTGGCATCCTGTAGCTTTAAACAACCTAGCCACAGTTGCTTAAAGAAAATACCTGAGAAACTGATTTTTTTTTATGTTGTCTATCAGACATATATTTTATTTACTACAAATATAAAAATATTCACATATAATAGAGATAGCATAGAGGGTGGTTCACTAGTTTACAGAAAAATATTACTCTACATTTATTTGTAAATCATCCACCATTTATTGGATTTTTGTGTTGTTTAGTAAAGATTTTAATTTTTCAAGAATATGAAGTTTTATATCAACATTGATAGCTTTTATCATATCTGATTTACTGTTGAAGAAAATGAGTGGGGGGCACCAGAGTGGCTCAGTCTGTTAAGGCTCTGACTCTTGGTTTCAGCTCAGGTCATGGTCTGAGGGTCATGAGATTGAGCCCCACATCCAGATCTGTGCTCAGCACAGAGTCTGCTTAGGATAGTCTCCCTCTCCCTTTGCCCCTCTCTCCATTTCTTCCTCCCTCTCTCTCTCTCTCTGTATCTCTCTTTCCCTTTCTCAGATATAATTTTAAAATAAAGAAAGAAAGAAAGAGAAAGAAAGAAAGAAAGAAAGAAAGAAAGAAAGAAAGAAAGAAAGAAAGAAGAAAGAAAAAGAAAGAAAGAAGAAAGAAAAAGAAAGAAAGAAAGAAGAAAGAAAGAAAGAAAGAAAGAAAGAAAGAAAGAAAGAAAGAAAGAAAGAAAGAAAGAAAAAGAAAGAAAGAAAGAAAAAAAGAAAGAAAATTAGTATCAGTGAGGATTATCCAACTCATCTCAGTTGGTAAATGTGGGGAAGGGCCAAATCTGAGCTTAAATTCAGGTAATCATGTTGTGTTCCCCCAATTTAAACCATAGTTAATTTCAGAACATGCTTGAGGATTCAAGAGCAGAATATAAGTTTCTTTTATTATGTGACTTTTTCTGGAAAGAGTAAAAGCAAAACTATGAAAGAAGGGGAAAGTAAATTCAGACATAGCTTTTTTGTTATTTTTATTTACTACCCTGTGCCTTTCCTCTCCTCTTCATCCTCTTTTATATTGTCCTTCGTTTTTCAAGGTATGTCTTTCTCCTTTGATCCACATCCTTGTAACTCAAGCACCTTTCTAAACATATATTACCTTTTCAAGAGAAAAGTATATAATATACCATCGTAGAATAACAAACTTAGGATGTTTATAATTTTATATGAACATTTTAGTCATTTTAAGCTTATCAGCAAAATCTCCATGTGAATAGCATGTTTGGAAAAATGAAATATGCAGATACCACACGCAAAATGATGTCATTCTGATTTTTTGTTTATCTTAAAAGCTCTGGATGTAAGCCAGAAGCAAAGTGCTTATAATTGGTGACATGGCAGAGAGAAAGTTATGTAGTTAACATAGCCTCAGAGCCTCTGCTGTCTGAATATGAATCAAAATCATTTTTTAAAAGACCTGGGCATATTAATTCAACTATGATTCCCTCTAAAAGGAAACCAATCTATAGACAACTATTACAATAAACTGCATAAGGGTACATAGAAAAATATTTATTCAATTTCATAAAAAGAAAAATACTGCTCTGTTCTATCATCAGAAAACATCAAGTATGAGAATTAGGGGTTGGGGTGTAATGCAGAGAAAAAATAAGTACAGAAAAGATTAGTAGTCAATTTTCCAAGACATAGTGCCCTTTTCCAGAGTTTGCCAATTTGCAAACATATAATTGTGCCTGCTTTTCAAAGAAAATAATTTATAAACATTGTGCAATCTTAAATTGTAAATTCCATATCTCCAACACTCCAAGGTCTGCTAGAAGTAAGGATATTTTTCTATCTGAAAAACACCTAGTTTAATTATTTTTAACTGCAAAATACGTGAAATAAAAAAAAAAAAAACACCTGTGATAACTTACAAAGGGCTAAAAGATTTCATAGCACCTCATCACCTATCAAGAGATGAAATTGAGTTGAATCTGGGCTTGCTGTGACTTCCTTTGACCAAGAGAATCAGACAAAAGTATTCTGGATTTTCTTAGCTTTGGACTCAAGACATCTTGCATGTTCTTTCATGTAAAAGAACATAAGCAAAATTGTTGAATCCTGAAAGAAGTGTGCCCATTTGCTCCTGTCACCCCAACTTATAGCCAGCTAACCCCCAGAAGAGGACCTGGCTGACCTGCAAATGACCAAAAATGAGTTACCCCCATGTATAAGTGAGTCCAGCTGGCACCAGTAGAAGAATCATCCAGCCCAGTTCAGCCCAAATATTCAATCCACAGAGTATTGAGCTAAATAAATATTATCTTTTCAAAGTCATTAAATTTCTGGGTAGGGATCCCTGGGTGGCGCAGCGGTTTAGCGCCTGCCTTTGGCCCGGGGCGCGATCCTGGAGACCCGGGATCGAATCCCACGTCAGGCTCCCGGTGTATGGAGCCTGCTTCTCCCTCTGCCTGTGTCTCTGCCTCTCTCTCTCTCTCTCTGTGACTATCATAAATAAAAAAATAAATAAATAAATAAATAATAAATAAATAAATTTCTGGGTGGATCTTTCATTCAGGACAAAATAAATGATACAACACCAATAAAGAGGGATAGGGCAAAATTATCTCAATATGCTTTTCCTAGAAAAATAAAAATCAAGTAATATGTGGATATTAATTTCACTACCTGTCCCTCTGCTGAATGTGGATTTCTTCACTTGTCTGGAAATTCTGGAGACTCAGAGTTGCACTTGCTTCTATAGTAATGGGGATGGATGAAAGTGGGTTAACCTGCTTGTTGACCTGGCCCTCGATCAGCCACATCTGGAGGTGGCTGGCTCCTGTCTAGGTAGGATGGATTATGTCCAGTTCCTATTTTTTATTTTTTCTAGGACAAAAACTTTGGAGCCATGGGTACAGGTGATCACATTTCTCAAATATCATTTGGCTACAAGAAGGACATACCACCATGGTGTTTTAAATAGATGTAAAATGTAAATATTCATGGCTTGTTAACACATAAACATCCTTAACAGGGATTGAGCTCTTACTTCAAAGATGAAACAGAGTTGTTGGAGGAGGTCATCTAGAGGATGTGACCTCCAGTTGACTCTCCAGCTGGATCCAGATAGTCAGAGGCTCCTCACTCTCTTCCTTGTCCTTGGAATGTGGTTTTGGCTCATGGTTCCCACAAACAGAGCCTTTTTTGAGGACATGGCCTTGAGAGAGTAAAATGCTGTTGAGACTATCTGGATAGAAACCAGTTAAGGTCTCTATATAAATTTTTTAACATTCTGGCAGATGGCCTCTTGTGCCTTATAAGTATATTCCTTTGCTTATTACATCTGCCATCTACTAATCAGGAGTGATTTATCTTATTCTTAGGTCTGTCTCTGATATCTGTGTCTGGGGGCTGGTTTGTGAATCAACAAGAGCGTAACAATAACAGAAAACACAAAGAAACTGTTACCTTGGAGGAGGAAGACATAAAGGATAAAGAATTTTCCTGACTTGAGTCCCATGATTTTTGTAGAGAAGGTCCGGTTACTGCTTGGTAGCCAGTTCCTGGACAGGGTAGCTTAGCTTAGTTACCTTAGACAAAGCCAGAACTTTCAAGAAGGGCTTCCAGCATGGGCAGCAGCCCCGGCACAGGTAAGAAAGCGTGCACTGTTTCCTCAAGATTTATCTGAAGACATACACTTTTCAGATGGCTAGTGATGTTGCTCAAGGAGTTTTTTAAAACAGTTCTCAACCTGGGGAATTTCTCCGCTGGAACATTTGGAAATATCTTGAAAAAATTGTGACCGTCCTATGGCAAGTGCAGCACTATTGATAGCAAGAGATGCTACTAAATGTACTAAAATGTAGAGGTCAGCAGCCCTCCACCCTATAATTCCATCCAAAATGTCAATAATGCCAAGGTTGAGAAGCTCTCCTCCAGAGGATGCAAGACTTCACAGAATGAGTGAAAACTCAGATACTTTTTTACTCTCTACCTTTCAAACTGTGTCATCAAAGTCCGATGATACTCTTTTAATTGAAACATAACTATTGTGCTTAACTTTAAACTATTATAACGAAATCATGCTGTCCCATTTATAATTTACAGACTAAAGGTTTCAAATGATTTAGGGAAGAATCTTTTATTTGAAAGGAAACCTAGGCCCAGGCCCCAATTTGAGATTACATGAATCAATTTACCACGATAAATTTACCATTTACCATAATAAATCCTACAATTTTAGTTTTACAAAAGAAACTTTTATGTACCTTGTTATTAACAATAGCCAAAATCACTACTTATGAATTACATCTGTTACCAAGGTCAAATAATGAATCATTTCAAGTCAGCATCAGGGGTCTAGGGACCCACAGAGGCTATTTTTCTAAGTGTCTTCCATAGCACATCATGAAACAAATATCATTAAACATATGAAGACCAACAGAATGCCCTTGCTTTTTGAGATGTGTTAGAAGAAAAAACTTTTTCATGAAATCCTCACTGAACATTATACTAAGATATATACAGCTTAATTAGGACTGAAGTTAATCTGTTTTTAAAAGTTACAATTTAAATCATGTTTGTGTATTATTTCTTTCTAAATCTATTTATATTATGTTTATGAAACTTACTGAATTGGAGGAATATTTAATTATGTAAAATTTATTCCCCTCATTCTTTCTAAAATAAAATCAGACTGAGAGTTGTTTATCATTTGGAAGTCAAAACCCAAACTGGAGATGATTATTTTGCTCCTCCTCATGCTCTATACTGTCTTCCTTTCTCCATTGTGAATTTTCCAAAAGATAGCAGTTAACCTACAAGTCTTTTCCATCATCTCATGGAGAGAAGGGAAAGAAACATAACTGGGAGTGGAGAAGCTGACCTAAAGCACAGATTTTGAGAGGAAATAAATGCCAAAACTGTTGTAGGAAAGTTTTATAGTTGGATATATACTGCATGAAATGACAGAAAACCAATCTTTATAGAAGTTCTGTGTCACCAAATGTACACTTTAATTTTTTGAAACTCTTGCATTTTGCTCTTGTTACTTATTGATCAAAGTTTAAAATATGAGTGTTTTTCTTTATTTTTTCTCTTCTGTGAAAGCCATTCTGATGGTTAGTACACTTATTACGGTGTTCCTTGATTTTTAAGTTATTTCAGGCTTCTTCATTATCTTGATTACATTATCTTATACAGTGACCCAAAAAAACTGTTTTTATTTCTTGTATTTATTGACTAAGACAGTGAATATACTTAGCAGAATTTTTGTAGAAAATAATGTTCTACTCATAATGTATATGGAAGAAAAAAAATAGTTTAATTTTTATCTTGAAAGTAAAGCCCAACATTTATGCTGTCATTCAAAATTAAGCAATGACTTTCAAATTTTTCCATTTATTCTACAAATATTGAACATATACACATGTCAAAATGCCCCTAGACAAAGATATATAATGGATAAAAACAAAATGTAGTTGCCTTCATAGAGCTTGCATTATAACATGTTTACTGTAGTTTATTCTCCCTTTTTTCCTTTGATTATGGTGTTTCTCTTGACTACTTTCTATATATGCATTCGTCTTTTCAACAAATATTTATAGGGCTCATATTTGCTTTGCTTTGTGCTTCATGCTTGGTACATAGTGGTGAGATGATTACCCTCTTCATGGTTCTTAAATTATAACGGGGGAATAAATATTATATAATAAAGGCAGCGATGAATACAAATTAATGATATTTTAAGTGCTAAGGAGACAACTACATTCTCTGTAAGAAAACAGCTGTTTGAAAGTGGATTCCAGTACAGATTGGACAGACCAATATCACCCTTAGAGAATCAAAATTACACTGACAGCTGAGTGAAGAGAAGGAGCTAGCTATGCCCAGGAATTCAAATTTGCATTTTTCTGATAGAAATGCATTATGCATAAGTACTGAGGTGAGTAAGAGGCACGGTGTTGAATACATGAAAGAGTCCAGTGCCGCTGAAATTCAATGAATGAAAGGAGAGAGAGACACTGATGTAGCGATGTCAGGTAGATAGCTGAATAGAAGTCAAACCTCAGAGGAGGCAATCAAATTGGAGTCAGACATATAACAGAGGACTCTTGGGCTGCAAAAGTCATAGAACAAGGCTAGATTCACCCAAACAGAGTACAGGGAAAATAAATCCAGTCTGTACACAACAGTAGGATTTGGGTAAAGGACCAAAATCTGGAAGCATGTACTCAGTGTGGGGATCTAGAATAAACAGACAAAACTTTGCCTTTTAGAGGATTCAGGCCAAGTTGGAGGAATAAACCAGTACCTGGATTGTTTATATGGTAGAGGGGGATACTAGGTACTAATGGGGCACAGTGGAACAAACATTTAATTCTGTTTATGGCCAGTTCAGAGGAGACTTAAACGATGACGTTGAGCTCTTCTAAAAATCTTCAAAATACTTCAAGTAACAAGCTAATAGGGCATAGAGAAGATGATTCTGGGCAAAGGATTTGAGATAAGAAAAAATTCAGAGCATTTGAGCCACTGTAAGCAGTGCAACTTAATTACATGGTTATAGCTTCCTTTGGAATGTAAGATTTAGGTTAACCTTCACTGATGTACTTTTTCTCCTTTATTTTACATTCTTATAGTAATTAAGAAATCATATTGCTTTTGTCCTTTAATTGTCTGCATTAATATGTTCTCTCCTGACCTGCCCTTAATCTACACGGGGAAAAGAGGAGAGTCATTCATTTTACATAAGCCAAGCCATCATGCAGATCTATGCACAGAGCAGGTGGTCATCAAATGTATTATTTCCTGAGCAACTGGCGTCCTGTCCCTCTAGCCTTGGTGGAGATGGAAATAAACCTTTCAACTAGTGTGAAAACCAAAATAACTGTATTCAAAACATTAAAACGTATCATTCCATCCGTCTGTGATGCTGTGATGTAAGTAAGGCAATTCAGTGACCTGAAATTAGCCTCTAATTAAAGTGTCAAGAATCATCCTGTACAATTTAGGTTTCATTAAATTCAAACACACTCAAAATTGAATCAATTTATTAAACTTACTTATTTCCAGATCCCCAACAGACACAATAATACCAACATGTAACAATTTCAGACATATAAACAGTTTCCCTCTCCCACTTACTGAAGTGAGACTACCACTTCCCAGCTAGACCGTGTGATACACTCTAAATGCAAATTAAAAGCAAAACAAGACTCTCCAAATCTGAGAACTGCTGGCTGTTGGTTAGAAAGTCTTAAAGTATTGTTCTTGATTTCTGTGCATAAGTATAGGAACACACGCTTATAAAACAAGAATACAGAGTTCAATCTATCTTGTCCTGGTCCTCCCGTTGTAAAATGGGTAAAGCATTTTGATCAGGAATTCAGCAGTAATATCTTAACTGAAAAACAACAAAAATACCTTGCTGGCAAAACAACAACAGAAAAAACAACAATAACAACAAAAACACCTGAAAGAGTTGCCTTCTCCCCTTCAATTTTAATATGTAGATTCTTTCACCTAGACTTAGAGTAACTCTTCTAGAGTCATGAATTGTGAAAATGAATTACACATGATGCTACTAGCATCCAGGAGTCGGAAATTTTCCAAATGATATTTGTCTAAATGATATTTCCATTTGATATTTGATTTGTCACAACATTTAACTAACTGCAACCATTGTGTAAGTGGAAGATAATCGTCAATATAGACTTTTCAGTAGAGTATAGTAGTCATGTTGGGTTTTTTACATTCAATCATCCATTATCTGTTACATGATAATGAATAATCCATCAATTATTTGTTAACAACAATTAAAGTTTATTAGATTTTCTGTTGTACCACTAACATAATGATAATGATTTAATGTGCTTTTATAAGGATCAAGCAACCAGTGGAATTGAATCCACAATGCATTAGAGCATCTCTTTCCCAAACCTACAGAATTCTTTGACAGGTGAAGAAAAATGTAATTGAAGTATACTAAATGACAAGAATCTTACAAAATAATATTAATAAATATCTACACAAGTATTGTAGTTAATTGCTAAACTTAATATTCAATTGAAAAAACTCCATTGGTTACAGATCTCTCTGAAGTGTTAGAAAGAATACTCAGTGGCTTCTAAGAAATGATGGACAACCTGAGCTAAATAGCCAATTAACGTAAAATCAAAACTATAATAAATTACATGTTTTATAAAAAATAATCTGCTAAATGTGTGCTTGTCATATATTATAATATTGAATGAGATGGCCAAAACTGTGGGTGACTAGGGCCTAATGAGGTGATAAAATGGTGCCAGCTGGTGACATCAGGCAGGGATAAAATGGAAGCAAGAAAGGGTAGGAGAAAGGAAGAGGTGGACAGAAAAGAGGAGGAAGAAAGGAAAGAACCAAGGAGGAAAAGAGGACTAGGAAGGAGGATTTGCAAACTGTTACATGCCTGGCATTAAACTAAATTCTTTCCTTTTCTCCTTAATTCCCCAACACTGGTTCAACTATCCCCAGAATTTAGTTTATTTTTTTTTTCAAGGTGAAGATACCGAGGTTCAGAAAGATTAAATAAATTTTCCAATGAACACATGGAGAAAAAGGGAGAATCAGGGTTTTAAGCCATTGACATTTGATTATTGCTGGATAAGACCTTACTTAAACATAGACTAAGTAAATAATCACTGCTCTTTATTTTCATCATTTACCTACTTCCCTGGTAAATATTATAATCACCAGCAAAGATTCAGCACACAAGGCCTCTTTAATATCATTAGTAATAGGAGTTATTGAAAAAATAATGTCTATACAAAATATTTTATTTGAGGATGTTTTCTACTCAGCGTGCTGAATAAAAAGTCAATTAATAGTAGTTAAAATTAATAAGGAAGAAATCGAATGGGACAAAGGGTCTAATTGTTCCTTAAAATATTTATTTTATAGTCTATTGTAGATGTCATTTTTTTTTTCATCACACCTTGCTGGAATATCTCTTAACAATAAAAAATAGTTATTTTTTGTATATATTTTTTAAAAGCTGTGATAATATAATGTAAATAGGATAACGCTATTTTTACTAAATCACATACAGGCAAATTCTATAACACAAACATGAGGTCAGCTTTGTTTCTCAATACCAAATTAAACCATACTAAATTAAACCATACTAAAGGGAAATGCTTGGCTAAGGAAGTTTAGCCATCTCAATAAATGACTATCATTTATGCAGTTTGCTCATTTCCCTGCAATGCTTTTGCATGTTCAATAAAAATTGATATGAGTGAAAGGATATGAAATCTCTACCAACAAAGTAGAAAGAAAAAAATAACACACTAATTTAAAATATACTTCAGCTACCTGTCATGAGCAAATTAAAAAAGCCTTTAATGGAAAGAAGTGCAGCACTTGGCAGCATCATTACTTGCTCCTGGAGATGATTCAGCTTATTCAAGTCTTAAAATGGATTCAGATATCTTCGTATCCTCATATCTGAATGCTGTGTGGTTTCTCTGTGGAACTCTCTCTGAGTTTTTTTCAGTTTAAAACTCTCAAAGTGAAGAGCGAGATATTTCCATATATAAAATAGTGTCTTTTGCCACTGTCTGACCTCATATTTTGTTTTTATTTATGTTGTTTTAATTTCAAGCCATCTTTTGCAACTATTTTTGCACAGATATTTCTTGTGAATACCTAAAATGAATCAAGCACAGGCATTGTATCTGAGGCTGAGAATTGAAGAGGAGGGGGGTGATAAGAATTCCTATCATTTTATGAGGGATTGTTCTGTAAGGCTGATTGCAGAAGACTTTCAGTTGCTTACCCAGGCAAGGTTTTATCAGTAAACTGACAATTTCAACTGCCTTTATTTACAGGTTCCTGTTGTTAAACATCAATAAACTCATTGATTGAATCCAAGTGATTTTAAAGGCTGCCACATAGCTAAGAACCTAACTACAACTACAAGGAGTGTCTTTGAGAAATTGCATCAAAAACTAAGAACTTGCACTTTTAAGGGTAGGATTTATTTACCTTCTTTATGTCTCCTAGGCAAGCATAGCCATTGACAGGCACGTAAGTGCTATGCACTCACATTTGGTGTTATTTGTTAAGAAAGTGTATGCCAAATAGAAGGCGGGCAAAATAATAAACAAAAAGGCTAAAACTTTGGTTATCCCATCACTTTTAATTCAGTCAACTCTCTACTTAACCATATATCAGTTGATTATGGGATTATTTTGAATATCTACTGTGGAAATACTAATACTTACTAATTAGCCAAACATTAAGTATTTGCCCAACCTAATAATTCATATGTAATCAGATATAGTCACATACTGTAACATACATTCTTTTAAGGTGTACAGTTCCGTGGTTTTTAGTATGTTCAAAAAGTTAAGCAACCATTACCAGAACATTTTCATTACTCAAAACAAACAAACAAACAAACAAAAACAAAAAACAAAAAACAAAAACATATAGGGATGCCTGGGTGGTTCAGTGGTTAGGCATCTGCCTTTGGCTCAGGGCATGATCCTGGGATCGAGTCCCGCATTGAGCTCCCTGTGAGGAGCCTGCTTTTCCCTCTGCCTATGTCTCTGCCTCTCTCTCTCTGTGTCTCTCATGAATAAATAATAAATCTTTGAAAAAAAAAAAACATACAGTAGTCACAACCTTATACTTCCCTCTTCCATGTCACATTTTGTTTATGCATTAATTAGTTGGTAGACTTAGGTTTGTTTCCATTTGGGGGCATTATTTAGGAATAAGGTTGCTAAGAATATTTGTATATAAAATTTTGGACATATTTTTAAAGTCACTTTGGTATATACCTAAGAGTAGAATGAATGGATCATATGGTAACTCTATTTTTTTGAGGAAACATTTTACAAAGTAACCTCAGCATTTTATCTTTGTCCCAGGACTATATGAGGGTTCCAATTTTTCCACATCCTTGCCAACAGCTGTTACTGCCTGTCTTTCTTAACACAGCCATCTAAGTAAATGTGAAACGGTATCTCAATGTGAATTAATTTTCTTAGCATGTACAAATTGTGTGATATATGGGTAGATATGAAAATAGATTCATGGAGACATAATTAGATGATAGGCAAAAATATGTAAGGTGTATTTATAGATATAATATAGGAAAGAAGGAAGCTTCCAAAGTTCTATATATATTAAAAAAAATTTTTAAAGTATTATATATATATATTTTTTTTTTTTCCTGAGAACTAGCATATTCAAGGTCAGATACTCTTTTGTAGAGGTAGTGACTCCTTCAAAGTCACTAGAATTGACTGGCTTTCAAAGGATGAACTCTATTCATACGAAAGAGAGAGAACACATTTCAAACAGAATACTTAAAGTAATATTTCTGGAAGCTAAATTGTACAAAGTATCATTGTGAAGCATTGAGTAGATCAATTTTGCTTGAGCATACAGTTTAACAAATAATCTCACTGGGACAATGGGATTGGGAAAATATATAACTATTACAACTGAAACAGAGAAACAGAAATAATTAGAATGATTACACATACAATATTTTGAAACAATGCAAGATGTTAATAGGTTTAAATGCCAAAATGAGTGGTACATAGTAATTAATGAGACTGTGATCTGAAACGTCCATGAAAAGCTTCATAAAGAGAGGGTAGTTGAGTCGACAAGGACACCAGTGTCATATTGGTCCAATGCTAGAAGGAATTACCTGAAATTAGGTAAGAATTGGGCAAACCTCTACCTCCTATTTGACTCCCACCACAAGCTTGATGCTGCACTGTGGTATCCCTTTGGATCCTGGCTTTCTAGGGACTCTGGAGCTGTGATTGCTTCTGGACTCTTTGTCTTTCCATTCTTTTGAACCTAGCTAGACTACCAGCTACATCATGTTTATTAAAAAAAAAATCACATGAAGGTATTAATTAGCTGTTTTATAATCAGAAGCAAATGTTATTTATTGGCTGAAGAACTAGGGAGTGGTGACATTGAATCCCCATGCTCTTTAATGTGACGATTGCTTTCTCTCACTGTGGGAGCAGAACCCTGTCCCCAGATGCCTGTTGAAACTGAAGTTTTAGGGAAGTATCTGCCAAGGATAATGTTCTTTCTACACAGAAGATGGAACTGGAAATCAAGAGAACGGTTATGATGAAAGGAAGTGGGAACAACCAGACAAAATGATGAGGAAGGAATTTGAGACAGAATATGTGAAAGGAAAGAGATAGGATTAGGCTAATTTGATCCTGGTCACTCAGAATAATAAAGCCAACGTCAGAATGCAAAAATCAGAAGGTGAGGATTTCCTTTTCCTACAGAAGGAGATCACTAAACTCACTCATAAATTGGGCTTGGAATGTGGTGTCATCATCCGTAGGAATTTAAGTGGTATGATGAGATACATGGAGTTTTCTAGTGAGTAGACATGGGGATGACCACAGTTGTAATGACAGCTCCCCTGTGCGTAGTGTCAGGAACCAAGATTTTCTCTCCCCTTGCTTTGCTGTGGAGAGGGGCTACAGAGGGGTGGGTAGTGGGATTGCATTCTCCAGCTATCTTGAGATGCCAATAGTTCAAGCAACTGCAGATGTATTCCAGGAGGCAAAAAGAGGAGGAGAAGAGGAAGTCACAACTATCCTTTAAAATCATTCTGAAAAAAACAAGATAACACTTTTATATTTTACCAACTACAATTTAGTCATCAAGTCTAACTGCCAAGCATGCTGAGAAATCATCCTGGGGTATATAAGTATCATTTCCACCCAGAAAGATGACAATGGACATGGGGTAAGAGATAATGCCAGAGTCTCTTTCACATCTCCTTTGATAGAGAATCAGTGTATATCCTCTTACAACCTGGAGTTCTGTGACTCTCTTGTCTTACAGAGTAGAAAACCGAGATTCCTAAGAGAGAGTAGCATCTTTGTCCCTGCCTTATGCTGCCCCACTTCTTTTACTCTGAAAAAGTCAGCTGCTCATGACAATGAGAAAATGTTTCTCAGAAATGTAAAGTTGATCTATTGTGAAGAACTGAGAGATGTGTTCTATAGAAAAGTCTAGCTCAACCCTAGACACTGAAGGTCCTCAGGTTGTTCTGTGATGGTTGTAAATATTACTGATTCCTTTAGCACCCTGAGCTTGGAGTGTAGGATATTTAGTTATGTCCTAATTTTAGATATACTTACATGATGCTATTAATCGAGTATTTATTGAACTAAACGCATGTCAAGAATTGTGTTAGTCTTGAAAATTCCTTTAACAGAGAACAGATATAGGGGCACCTGGGTGGCTTAATTGGTTAAGCATCTAACTTTGGCTCAGGGTTCTGGGATCAAGTCCTGAGTCAGGCTTCCTGTTCAGTGGGGAGTCTACTTCTCCCTCTCTCTCTTTCTCTCTCTCACTCTCTCTCTCTCCCTTTGTGTGCTCTCTCTCTCTCTCTCAAATAAATAAATAAAATATTTTATTTTAAAAAGCAAAACAAATATAGGAACAATGAGTGGATGACAACTGTATCAACAGCTAGGGAATATTGCAACATGAACAGTGTCACCACATACACAATTATATCATATTTAATATATGATATTTAATATCATATTATATTTTATATTGTTTCATTACCTTATATCATACCATATGTTAGGGTAGAAATGAGCGATATATTCTTCCCATTTTCCAGGAGGTAAATCTTTAGTAACTTGCACTTAAAAAGGAAATAGAGGAAGAACTGCTTTTACCTGTTTTGGAAAAGAGAAAAGATGTAAATATCTTAAAAACAAAAACAAAAACAAAAACCCTAAGGCTTGAGGGTAACTTCTTCTTTTGGATATTCCTCAAGGAGTATAAGTATAAGTATGTCTTCCATTTTGATCCCTGACCTGCATATCTTAAGATGATGCACTGCAGCGTACGCCACTGGAAGATTCTGTCCCTGGCCAGGATGACAAGCTTAGGGAGATTGCCTATCTAGTGCATTAACAATGTTTAATTTTTCCTTTTGTATGTGCAAAATGGAAGTGATGCTTGTTACATGCAGCAGGCTTGCCGGAGTAGGCAGAGCAGTGTGCCCGTATGATTAGCGATAGCTGAAGGTAGCATGACGCTGGGCACAGAAAGCTGTGCGGTGTGATGTGACAGGTTAGGTGCTGCTCTTCTTAAAGCATGCATCCCAAAATGATAGCAGAAGCTACTGATTGCATAACACAACATATACCCTTAAATATTTAGTTTAATTAAATAAAACCTTTGGATGCATTTTGCATTTTTATAAGCTGTCAGAGGGTCTGGGGTTGCAGATGAACAGAATATAAATTTGACACATTTCGATACCCTGTGCTGGGGCAAATAGGGCATTTAAAGATGAGAAAAGGGATCCCTGGGTGGCGCAGCGGTTTCGCGCCTGCCTTTGGCCCAGGGTGCGATCCTGGAGACCCGGGATCGAATCCCACGTCGGGCTCCCGGTACATGGAGCCTGCTTCTCGCCCCCGCCTGTGTCTCTGCCTCTCTCTCTCTCTCTCTCTCTCTCTCTCTGTGACTATCATAAATAAATAAAAAAAATTTAAAAAAAAAAAGATGAGAAAAGACACAGTTTCAAAAACGTAATATTAATCTCTAAGTGGCATGTCTGCTTTCAGGTTTTGGAATTAATACCTAAGGCTTTTGTGATTGAAACACAATTGTGGTTTCCCATTTACTGCATTTCATCAGTTTCATTACTCATACACTTCTAATTTAATCAATCATTCTTATTAGAGTTTTCTGATTTAAGAAAGGATATAAAATTACATTTTGTTGAATTACAAATGTGAGTACAATTGCTATTAATATTTCTTGAGGTCTGGTATCCATCTGCCAGAATGAGATTGCGGCTATTTTATTAAACCCAAAAATGTTTCCATTTTCACTGCCTTCTTCGTTTTGCACATTCTGTGTTTCCAGTGTCGTTCGTGAAGGTTTCTTAAGATTTGTTGCTATCGTCACCATTATTCAACAAATTTTTTTATAGTAATACACTCCTTTAATATTTTAAGGGAAAATATGTTGTATTTCAGATAGATGGAGGTTTCTAACAATCTTCATTATGTTCTGGCAATCAGAAGAAATGTAATTTTGCATGCGCTAACTTTCCATAAATGCTTTAGAGCTACCACAAATAATTTTGAAAATGGAGGAACTAAGACTTTGAATACAATGAAGCTGGTCATATAAAAACAATATCCAATATATAATATTTGGGGGAAAGAAGCACTTTTGGCAAACATAATCATTTAATTATCATAACATCCTGGTACAGACAGCAGTGCTATGGTCTACAATTTAGAAGTCAGAGAAATGAGTCCCAAAAATGTCAATAAATTCACTCAAAGTTAAGCTTAGGGACTTGAGATCCAAAAGCACACAGTGATCTTGTGACTCCAATCTTTTGCTCTCTCTACTATACCAACTTGGCATGCAGAAATAGAGGTCTTCCAGATAGGCAAGGTCTACCTCCAGGAGACTCTTTTTCAAGAGCAACTTCATGGTAAGCCAAATCAAACACCAAAACACCTATATTTTCCACAGTTTATTAAGAGAACAAACACTCTCTTCTCACTGTTATTTTATATTTGTCCTTCACTTCGTAGCCAAGTGCCTTTTTAAAAAAGAGTTTGGGAGTTCCTGGCTGGCTCAGTCCATAGAGCATGCAACTCTTGATCTCAGGGTCACTCAAGTTCAAGATCCACACTGGGCATGAAGCCGACTTTGAAAAAAAAAATTAAATTCATTCTCTCTAGTTTATCATTTAAACTAGATAAACAATATCAGGTTTCTACCTCTATCACCAGTTGAAACTGGTTAATAAAAATAACTTTCTTAGTAGTCACATTTATTATACACTTTTAACCTGCACTCCACTTTGAATGTATTGTTTTGTTTTTTGTTTTTTTTTAAATTTGACAACTGCCTTTTCTAAAACCGTGCTATGGATTGAATTGTGTTCCTCTAAAATTCATATGTTGAAGACCTAATCTCAATTACCTTAGAATGTGACCTTACTTGGAATAGGGTTGTTCTGTTCTGCTCATTCAGAACCTCATCTTCTGTTCTGCTGGGCCTTGCACCTGAGTGGCTCCTTACAATATGCTAACATGGGCACAGGAGGAATGCCTTGTGAAGATAAAGGCAAAGATTGGGGTGGTTTTTCTAATGCTAAGGAATGCCAAGGCCTGCCAGCAAACCATAAAAAGTTAGGAGAGAAGCATGGAAGAGATATTCACTTGCAGCCATCAGAAGGAACCAGTTCTGCTAAACACTTGATCTCAGACTTCCAGCCTCCAGAATTGTAAAAAAATAGAATTCTGTTGTGTAAGCCATTCAGTTAGTGGTATTATCCTAAGGTACCCCTAAGCCAACAAACACTTATCATTTTCTTTTCCTTGAGAAAACCACTATTTTTTCCAGGCCATTCCATTTGTAATAATGTGGGTTTACTATCCTTGGTCAATGAGTAAAATGCTGGCCTTCCACTATGATCTGTTCTTATGTATTATTCTCTACACACTTTAAAATATATATATATCAAAACCTTGTGGTTTCAGCCATCACCCATTTATATATCCAAACCATGGGTATGTTCTAAAGTTCAGGTACAAATTATTCAATGCATCTAAAGCTAAATTTATTCCATTTATTCCACTTCCCTATCTTCTTACCTCCTCTCTGTTCAGTGTAAACAACTCCTTTAACGCAGTTACACAAGCAAAAAAACTGAATGGTCAACCTATATTCATCACTTGACTTCATGTCCTACATTTAAATAGTAAATAAACTCAGTTGTATTTCCTCAATAGTTTTGAATAAATCCATCTTTTTAACCATTTAAATTCTCTTCTAGTCAATGCAGGAGTTTTGTAACCTGTCTTCCTGCCTCCTACCTTGTATACTCCCCCAATTAATTGCCTGAAGATTGATAAATCCGAGACATAAATCAAATCTTGCCTGAAGTGGTTGGTCTTTAAGATCATTATTCAGGAAAACAGTTATTTCTAGAATGGAAGTACACCACATCCCTCAACCCTCATTCTGTTCTTTTTTTTTTTTTCATTCTGTTCTATATCATATAGCATATTGTGACTTAAGAGTTTTTCTGACTTTATTGAAGAATAGTTGACAAATGAATTGGGATCCTTAATACATGTTAATGAGGATAACAATTTTAAATACAGTTTCTTTATGGAACATGTCTTGATACTTTTTAACATCTAGGTAAGCCTCTTTTACCTAAAATAAGAAATAATGCATTTCAATTTCTGTTATTTTGTAATAATGAAATGCAGTTTTCTCCTTGTTTTGTTTTTTTGTTTGTTTGTTTTGTTTTGTTTTTTAGAGAGAGAGATGACTGGGAGAAGTGGGAGAAGTAGGGCCAGAGAGGGAGAGAGAATCTTAAGCAGGGCAACCCACAGCACAAAGCCTGGCACAGGGCTCCATCTCACAACCCTGAGATCACGACCTGAGCTGAAATCAAGAGTAGGTGGCTCAATCGACCCAAGGCACCTCTGAAATGTTAAACATTTAAAGCTTAAACATCTGCAAGCTTAAACACTCAAAACAAAGACTCTTTGTTCCAAGTCTACTTCACCCTCTGCTCTGCCCCCCCAACACACATATACAAGCAGAGTTATCTCTCTCTCTCTCTTTCTCTCTTTCTCTCTTTCCTGTCTCTCTTATGAGGATCAACAACATGGCATAGATATAGTGAGCATATTTCTTGACCAGTCATTTTGTGAGCCTGGATGAAGTTCTTATTTACCTGCAGATAATTAAAAAGAAAAACGTTAATGTTATAGGAAAAGTGGTAGAATGCTTTTTAAAAGTTTTCTTTTTAAATAGTATTTCTAAAGTTGAAATGGAATTTAGACATTTTGGCATTTGACATTTTATATATTATACAATTATTAAGCAAGTTAACATGCTTCTGTTCCCTGGCATTTTCTATCCTATTCATATATGCCTGGATGGTACAAATTTTTTCCACAAAGAAAGTTCATAATGGCAGGGAGGCTAGTTATAATCTTGATATCGAGTTATGTAACTTTTTTTGTCTAATATATATATTTTCTTTTCTGTTTTTTGGGGGAAGGGAGAACAAAAAATCATTTGTATCATTATAAGTCAAATGCTACCTTCCTTTAAACTGATTTATTAACACTTTCATCATTCTAATTTTTTAAATTCATTTTCCACCATTTAAAATCCCCAATTTTTAAGAGTAAGCAAAATTTCCTTTAACGACTGGATCTTAGAAATTGGAAAATATATTTTCTCAGGCTGCTGGGCTTTACTTCATTAGCATATTTCTGCCGTGCTTCTACAGTCATTAAACTGGCACCTTTTGGGAAGATTTTAATTAATTAAAAATTTCAATTAACTAATAGATTAAAATGAGAAGAAGTAATATAGAACAGGTTTAACAGTATAGGGGAGATGTTTGGATATATTTAGTCCATGTTCTATACAAAGCTATAATTTTCTTAAATTAAGAACAAAAGACATTGGACTTAGATGCCTGGTGCCAATTCTGTGGCTAAGGAGATTTGGGCCTGGGTAGGTCATTTAACATATGGGGCATCTGTTTTCTCAGATAAATAAATAAATAAATAAATAAATAAATAAATAAATGGACCAGATTAGATAATCTCTTCCTGCTCTAACACCAAATATTTCTACACATATTAGTAACAGCTGTCAAATCTATCATACTTGGTGGTACACGCTGTCAAAGGGCTAGTGATACAGAGAATGATACTGATGATGATAATAACGACTAATATTATTGAGTACCATATGCCTGCAGTAATTACCTCATTTGACTCTCTAATTGTTCTAGTACCTGAATACTATTGCCTTCCATTTTATAAATGAGAAAGTTGAGGCTCCAAAATTTTATATGTGCCCAATACCATAAAGTCCTATGCCTAAGTCAATTATTTCAAATACCGAGCTATATGGAAAAAATATTACCAGTACTCACCAGGATCTTGTTTCCTTTCCTTGCTATGCACAAATAAGACTGTATTATTAATCTACTTGAAGACTTACAACCTAAAGATTAGCTCTGTCCCATAGCTATGTACAGAATTTGCAAGTATAACTTTTGGCCAAAAGCGTGGATAGGCGCCTCTTTCTCTGAGACAACCAGCAAAGCAGAATGCTTCCAGTGGTATTGTTCCAGGATGGCAGCACTTACTCCATTCTGAATGACTGCTATGCTGCTTGTGGGACAGTTAATCTTGTTTCTTCTGTGAATATAGACTTTGCTAGAACAAATTATAAACCCTTATTGGGTAATCCACTGAAATATTGGGGTTTTCTGTTACCAAAAAATAACTTACTCTTGACAGAATCAAGATGTTATCCTCTTCAGGGTACGTTATGGGTGTGGAGCTTTGAGTGTTGTCTAAATTATCAGTTATACCAGTATTTTCTGACATAACCAGCCAGCTGCTCAACACCATTGGCTACCATGGAAACACTCTTAGACATGAATCATTTTCTCCAGCTAGATTTTCTCACTTTTTCTCTCTTCCATCTTCCTTAAAACCTTTCATTCCCCCTCTCTAAATTATTTTTACTAAATATATGCCCTAGATCCCCCTCCTTTTTAAAGAAATTGTTTTGTCCCTTTCAACATTGAGAAATAATGGAAAACTTAGACCTGATTCCTGATACAGACAATGAATAGCAATGTGATCTCATCCAAGTAGGGTCTCAGTCAGATTCGATCAGCAATCTGAAACAAGTACAAATATCATGGTAGAAGGGGTTTTTTTGCATGATATCACTTCCCCAAATTGTGTGTAATGTTGGGGTCATAAAGTTCTTAAAGGGAAAATTGGGGGATCAAACAAAAGTTAATAATCAGCCCTTTTGAAACCAGGCAGTTCTGGCTGCCCAAGTGAGTCTGCAAGGAAATGTGGTGGAGACCATGGAGAGCTGTCCTCTCTACATATCTGATGGCCTGGGTTGCTCTTGTTCAGGTAGGTTCATATCTGGGGAGATGAGGTGGACATGGAGTTAAGAAGAGCAAGAACTGGGGAACCCTGGGTGGCGCAGCGGTTTGGCGCCTGCCTTTGGCCCAGGGCGCGATCCTGGAGACCCGGGATTGAATCCCACGTTGGGCTCCCGGTGCATGGAGCCTGCTTCTCCCTCTGCCTATGTCTCTGCCTCTCTCTCTCTCTCTCTCTCTCTCTGACTATCATAAATAAATAAAAAAAAAAAAAAAAAAAAAAAAGAAGAGCAAAAACTGGCTAGAATCTGCCTATGTCTTTTCATTTGTTATTTATTCATGGCCTCTGATGCAGGAGATTTCACAGAGTAAAAATTATTCATTTACTCTTACCTTCTGAAACGTTCACTAACTTACCTTTTGGGTCAATTAACAAAGCACAGTACAGAATAGAGGATTCCAGGAAGCAATTCTAGGTTAACCAAGTTGACAATTAAAAAAAAAAAAAAAAAGAAGATGCTGTAAGTCAGTTATTTTTCCTATACTTTAATATCCTTATTTCTATTATGTTGATTGTGCTTCAGCAACTTAATGTCATATAGTTTTGGGAATAATATGTGAATATACATTGAAAATAAAAATAATGATAAAAATTATTTTTGTTTACAAAATAATTATGACAACATATTTTTAAATGGTTTCCCTAAACAAATCAATCTGTAAAAATAAATATTTTATGCCATTTAAGAATAGTGGCCTCTTAAAACAGTGTGCACTTACCTTGTCAATTCTGTATCTCCTTGTTCTATAGCCTACGATTATAGATATCAAATTTATATAGTACAGTACACACATTTGAAATTTAAAAAAAAGTTCAATAATTATCTGTTACCTAACTCCTTACTGGTGATTGCTAAGGTAAGGTGTCATTTAATATTTATGACATATAAACCAAAGAGATGGATAGCTTGCAAATTCTACTACATAGAAATTCAAAGTGTATGTGACATTAATAAAGCTACAAGTATGAAAACGGTAAAAAAAATAAATAAATAAAGCTACAAGTATGGCTTTCAATCTTATATAGGCACTGTTCTGATGGAATTAGATGTAAAAAAAATCCAGTGCTTTGGGCTTCTAATAGTCATTATTTTTAATATTTCTTTACTTCAGTTTTAACTACTAAATACTGAAAACTAAGATTCACTTAAAAAAAAATAAAGATATATTTATTCATTTTGGAAACAGAGACAGAGTAAGAGGAGAGGGAGAAAAATCCTGAAGCAGACTCCCCACTGAGCCTGGAGCCTGACACAAGCCTAGATCCCAGGACCCTGAGATAATGACCTGAGCTGAAATCGAGAGTTGGACACTTAACTGACTGAGCCACCCATGGGTTCCTAAAAAACTAACATACATTTAGACTAGTAATTTTGACTTCAGATTGAAAGCACCTAGAAGTGACTATAAAAATAAAAACATTATTTTGATAGATTTTTAAAATTTTATTATATTTCTCTTAGAACTGTAAAGCACTTTCAAAATTATTTTTCTTAATCCCAGCATATGATAGATGAAGAAAGGAAATTACTTAGAATAAGGCAAATTACATAGATCATAAATAAGGCATCTGTATAACTCACCAAACTGTTCATGTGTCCATTTTATTGTGTTCTTATCATCTTTTTCTAGTTCAGCTGAATACTTACCTTAGTCAATGTAGTACATATTTTACCAGTTGTGCACATGTTTTTATGATTCAAAATTACAAAAGTGTTGATTATAGTGTATTCAGAATCCATTGGGGAAAAAGATTTACAAATCTAATCATAACTAAAGCAAACAGAAATTGCAAATTGACTTCAAAAATCAAAGGGCACTTTGGAGGAGACTATTGCAGTTAAATCTATAGGTTTATTTCAGAAAACTGGTTTTAAACAAATCTGAGCTAGGCCTTCTGATGTATATTATATATAAACCAAGCTTCAAACCATAGTTCCTGACTTTGGGGATACATGGTCTTCTTAAGATAGTGAAAGACATATATTCAGTCATTACAGAGGAGTGTAAGAATTTGATAATGATTATTCCAAAGAAGAGGCAGTTAAAAAGGATTCCTATGGTCTCACCAGAGATATAAAGATCAGAACAGTGACTTTGGTCCTAAACTTAAGAGGTTTTATAAAGCCAAAATAAATAGTGGTAAAAAGGGACATGTAGATACAGTGTATTTGTGTTTGTGTGTGTGTACACACACGTGCATGCACTCACATGAGCATGTGTGTGTTGTGAGAAAGAATATATATTATTGGAAGAGGTAGCTCATTTAGCTGATACTAAAAAAACAGGACATAGATCCCATGTCATTGAATTATTTATTAATAATAACTATGAATAAAAACGTTGGCAAAAGGAATTAAAATTATAGAATTTTTAAAAGTTATTAAATCCAAAGCCTTTATTTATTTTTTCAAATGACTTTTATTCTCAAAGAAGGGGAATAACAGACCCTGCCTTTCACTAAAATGAAGGAATAAAGTAAATTTATGATGTGACCTTTCATTAAAACATGAAGTTTGCCTTCCTAAGGCCCTCAAAAATGAGTTATTCTTTCCTGAACAAAAATAGTCCTCTGGGCATTGACTCATATGGGACAATTTAATAGGATTTCATATTGTATAATTGAAACTATATACTCATCTAATGATTCCAGATTCATTAAAAAAAAAAAAAAAAACCTCAATCCTCAAATCTCAATCCCCTGATATGATTATTCATACCTCTCAGTTGACTAGTGGTCCCAAAATGACAACACAAACCAAAGTAAATTTTCATATTATGTTTGTGTCGTTATTGCAAATCTAATTAAATATCTAATAATTAACACAACTTCTTCCAGGAGATTTAATACAGTGGAGAATGTCCATGAAAGATGAGTCAGTGGGAATTATCTTCTTTGCTGTTAATCAATGAACCTGATGTATGTATATGTGTTTTTGAACTGTGTGGAAAAATGTTTTTCTAGGTACAAGAATATAACTGTTTCTTTTGGTTGGACATTATTATGTTGGTGGCATGTATACAGTTCTTACACCATGTCACCCATTCAGTCAGTCAGTAAACATTTATAGAATGCCTAACACGTGGCAGGCACTATGCTAGAAGCCAGTAATATAAAATGTTAATACACAGACCTTGGAGTCAAAAGGCCGTTTTTTAAAAATTAATCACCATTATAATTCATTTGAGCCTCTAATTTTTAGTGAGACCTTTTGAGTAGAACTCAGACAACGTGCTTATGTGTTATGGTGTACATTAGAGTGTCCTTTGACATTTTATTTCCACATGAGGAAACTTTTCCTTTTTCCTTATCTTTGAACTTTTACTTTGCTCTAGCCCATGGACATCGGCAGATGTGATGCAAGCAGAGGCTTGAAGTGTGCATATGCACTGGGTTCTCTCTCGCGCGCTCTGACTTTACCATGAAGACATGCTAAGTAGACTGAATGTCCCAGAAAAATAAAAGGCACTTACAGTAGACCTCAACTGACCCCATGGCCTGTAACTAGTCCTAACCAAGGCCAGCAGAGGTCAGCAGAGTTGGGCCAGTATATGAACAGTTTGAAGCAGACACCTCTGTTGAATGAATAATTGAAAGATGATTACGAATAAACGCTAATCCTCTTAAGGGTCTCCATTTGGGGATGGTTTATTGCAGACCAATAGTTGACAGACACAAAGGAAACTGTGCTTCATAGTGATTCCAATACCAGATTCATTCTTTTTAAATCTAGTATTTAAAAATATTTATTTAGGGAACGCCTGGGTGGTTCAGCAGTTGAGCATCTGCCTTTGGCTCAGGGCATGATCCCAGAGTCTGGGAATCAAGTCCCATATCAGGTTTCCTGCATGGAGTCTGCTTCTCTCTCTGCCTGTGTCTCTGCCTTTCTCTCTGTCTCTCATGAATAAATGAATAAAATCTTAAAAAATAAAACAAAAATATTTATTTACAACATTGTAAATATGTGTTCTGTTTTAGGGAAACATAAAAAGCAGTATGGCTGTGGGTTTTACCATCATTTAACTTTCACTTAACAACAAAGCAGCAAAGGCTCAAACTTAGCAAAGACATCAGTGGTGTAAATGCAATGAGCTAAATAATTCTATTTAGCAAAATTATCTATGACAATTTCTTAGGTGTTCATAAAAGTTATAAACAAGTTATTCTTCTCAGAAGTCTCTGTAAGCTCCCCTGTGTGGTTAGCCTGATTACATACACATGTAAGACCATGATAAAATGATTTCTTGATTAAAAAAAAAAAAAGTGGTGCTTTGGTGGCTCAGTCGGTTAAGCATCTGACACTGGATTTCCTCTCTGCTCATGATCTCAGGATCTTAAGATTGAGTTCTGCATGAGGCTCCACTATCAGTGTGGAATCTGCTTGAGATTCTCTCTTTCCCTCTCTTTCTACCCCTCCCCCTGTTCACACTCTCTCTCAATTAATTAATTAATTATATCTTTTTTAAAAAATGTCTGTACATATGTGTATTTATTTAGACTTATATTTGTTTTTTATGTTGAGTTGACACAACGAAGCAGAAGAGCTAGGTTCTTGTCTCACATAGTCAAAGAATGAATCTTACAGACAAAAGAGAGTAAATAAAGCCACAGAGATTTATTAAGCAAGGATACAGAAAAAGTTCTCAGAAGTGAAAAGGGTCCCAACAGGGGACTTGTAGGGTTGGTCTGTTATTGAAAGCCAACCAGGGCACCTAAATCCTTTTAACATCTCTATTGATATCATCATTGAGTAAGGACTAGAGATAACACCTTCAGTGGCTTACTTCCCTTTTAGGGTCTGGTAATTCTTTCTTGGTCATACATAGCTGTTATAACAAGACACCACCTCTGACATCTGGGATGGAATGGTCTTGTTTATCTTGGTTTTCTTTCATCTCCACATTTTTGGGATTTTTGTGAACAGAATTCCATGGCCCCCTATCTATTTCTCCCTACCTAGCCCTGCCTGTCCCTTACTCACCAAGAATCACAAATAGGCAAAATTCAAAGAGAAATTCAAGGCCATTGAAAGAGAAATATACCCTAGAAGTAAAACTATTAACATGCAATTGTTAACTCCTTAAAATAAAACACACTTACTCATTTTATGTAACTATAGTGCATACAGTAATGTCATACACAATGTGGGTACATCATGAATAAACAGTAAGTAGTGTTATGTGGTTAAGACAATGATGACACAAATAAAAAATTAAATGTACAGGAATTTTCTCATCTGCCCTGAGGGATAATGATAGAACCAGTAGCTAATACATTAAAATCTGTTAAATCAATGGCTTACGATGACGAGTATGTCCTTCATTTCTTTTTTTTTTATTTTAATTCAACTTAGTTAACATATAGTATTATATTAGTTTCAGGTGTACAATACAGTAATTCAACATTTCCATACATCACCCTGTGCTTATCCAAGTGCACTTCTTAATTCCCATCACCTATTTAACCCATCCTCCTACTCACCTCACCTCTGGTGAATAAAAATTTGTTATCTATATTTAAGAGTCTTTTTCTTCTTTCTTTCTTTCTTTCTTTCTTTCTTTCTTTCTTTCTTTCTTTCTTTCTTTCTTTCTTTCTTTCTTCTTTCTTTTACGAATCTATTTCTTGATTTATCTCCTTCCATTTTTCCCTTTGCACATTTTTTTCATTAGATTCCACCTATGACTGAAATAATTTGATATTTGTCTTTGACTGATTTACTTTGCTTAATATTATACCATCTAGCTCCATTCATATTGATTCATATCCTTCATTTCTGAATGTTGAAATCACAGACTTAATTTTAAGGTTAAGATGATCTGGACAAGTATGCAGAGAGTAAGTCAATCATAGTGAAGGGGAATAGCTTGATCAAATCTCAGTGAATGTACTGAAGACAATTGTGAGCTAATGCTATTGTGGGTAAACATTTACAAAACACTATCATTAAATATTTGTCCCAGAAAAAAAAAAAAATATCGTGTGTACCATGGGAAACAGGCTGTGCAAAAAGCAAGAAGATAGAAAGCAAGAAGAGCTTGACATATTTCTATTAGGAAACAGCACTCTCTGAAATCCTTTATTTCTGAATATTAACCAAAAGCCAGGCCAAAGTTTTCCAGAGACCATATTTCTGTTGGAAATAGAATAGTTCAAATCTATTGTATCTCCCTTTTTATTGACTGTATGAAGCTGTCTTGTTTCATTATGGGAAGGAAAGAAAACAGCAATGACAACAAATAACCTGTAACATATAGATTGATGTCCCTAGTTGCCTTTAATTGTGCTCCAACTTTTACCTCCGAAGATGAAAGCCAGATGGTTTTGTATTTAGTTTATTTAATGAAACCATGACAAAGAAAAATCTTATTAATGCATTGACTGCAGTAAAGGATCTGTAAAAGATAATTCAAACTTTGATAGATTTCATAATATTCACACTGACCAGAAAACTCATAAAATTAATTAATATATAATATACTTAAGCCATAATTTGCATCTTCATGGGTATTCATGATTTCTAAATCAGAATTAAACTAGTGGAAATGTTTCCTCAGCATAGAACCCAAGTCCTCAGAGATAGAATAAAAAGGAATGAAGAAAAAAGTGAAGGAAACATTGTTCAGTAGAGGTCCACAGAACATGCCTCAGAGAGGCCTTAGACTTTATTGAAAACTGTTAGAAGTATAGGTCTTTCAATCTGTGTGTGTGTATGTGTGTGTGTGTGTGTGTGTGTGTGTGTAGGTATATACACAGACAATGGAAGGGTCTAGAGATGTCTTCAGATACCAAAATAGATCAGTGATCTCTACCCACTCATTCCACTTCCCCTCCCACCCTGCCACACACACACACACACACACACACACACACACACACATACACACACATTCACACATAAATTATGAACTACTGGTAAGTCTATGTCTCCTATGCTTTTGTTTTTATGTTGTTTCAGTCAAAGTCCAGCCAGGAAAACAGAAACCAGACTGTCATTTCAAACAAAAGAAATTGACGCAGTAAATTTTTCACATAGCTAATGAGAGAGCAGAGAAGCCAATAAGGTACCTTACCAATGAGGTAACCTGCTGATTACACATCCACACAGGAAGTCATTCTAACCACAAGACTGGAGAGACAAAGGGAAGAAGCCTTGTTACCAGAACCCAGGAGATAGGGTCATCCACCCAACCCTGGAAGCTGACAGGTCTAATCAGAGGAAGCTGCAGCCTCAGAGGAGGAAGAGCTGGAGACAGTGCCTACAAACCTGAAGATAGAGGATCTTATTGGCTGAAGAATAAGTTCCCCTTTAATACCACACAGAGTTAGACAATGAAAAGGAGTAGCTCTGATCATAAATCAGGGAAGCAGAGCTTAGAATTAATTAAAAACATGGAAATTATCTTCATACCAGATCTTCTTAATACTTTCCTTATTTCTCATGATGATATCAGAATCATTTCTAGCTTTGAGTCCTCCCTGATTTTCCATCTTTCCCTTGTTTCCAAAATCATAATCATTTTTATTATGAGATCTCAATTTTTACTTTGAAAAAATGGATATTGTCAGGTTTAATCCAATCGGTAGTGGAATGACATAGAGAGGACAGGCAAAAGTTGGTCAAAACAGGCTTTTAATGGGACGCACTCTCAGGGCGAGGTTCCCTGACCTGCAGGGGAGGCAGAGAGTGGGGAAGTCATGGCTAGAGAAGTGCACCCAGGGGAGTGCAAGCGGGCTTTTCAAGGGGGGAGGGGTAAGGGGTTGTATGTCTGTAGGGATGATAGGTATTAAGCATACTACTGGTGAAATCGGCATGGGGCAATAACTACCCATGCCCTTTTATGGGGTCTGAGTAAAGTATGGTTCAGGTTTCCTGCATAGGTCCAGTCGTGTCCTCGGGCGGTCTGCTGGTGATGGGAAAGTTCTGAGGTGGGGACAACAAAGTGGAGGTCCACTGCCATTTTGTTGGTGCTTCCCAATCCCCCTTGATCCCGCTGGCCCAACATATATAGAATCCAGTTTCTCCTAATATTTGCTCTTTTACCCTGGTTCCTGACACAGAGTGCCCAAATTCCTGTAGGGGATAAGAGCATCTTTGTTCTAATGAGGTGACTTTTGGTGTCCTCTGGAATAATGGTTGATCACTAAAAAGACCAAACCATGGTTAGAAGCTTAGAACTTTCAGCCCTACTCCCATCCTCAAAAGAAGAGAGAGGGGCTGGAAAACAAGAGTCAGTAAGTAATCATATCTACTCAGTGAAACTTCCATTAAAATTCATGAAGTACAGAGTTTGGAGAGCTTCCAGGTTAGTGAATACATCAACGTGCCTGGAGGGTGATGCACTCTAAATCCATGGGGACAGAAGCTCTTGCACTTGGGACCCTTCCAGACCTCACCATAAGTATCTCTTTATTTGGCTGTTCATTTGTAGCCTTTAAAATAGACTGTATGAGAAATCTTCAAAGGTTAGTAAACTACTTTTCCTGGGTTCAATGAGCTAATCTTGAAAATTTTGAACCTGGGGGAGGAGGTGTGAGAACCTGTGACTTGTAGCCAATTCAAACAGAATGTATGGGTAAAATGAAGACCTACTACCTGTGATTGATCTAGAGTAGGAGGCAGTCTTGTGGAATTGAGCTTTTAACCTATGGGGTCTGTGCTAACTCTGGTTAGTGTCAGAACTGAATTGAATTGTAGAATATCTACCTAGTGATAGAGAGTTGGTGATTGTGGGGGAAAAACCCACATGTCTAGTGTCAGAGGAGTTGTGTGAGACAGGAAGACAATGAGTAGTGAGTTTTCCCCAGACAATACCTCATTCATTCCTAATAATCCATCATATGATTTTTCACCAACATCCAGATTGGGCATTCTCCTAGTTGTGTTTCCCTTGTAACTCATCAAATCCAAATCCTTCTCAAATCCAAATTCAGATCATGTAATTTCCCACTCCTAAAATTTTGTAAAAGTCTGAATGTAGTAATACTGTGCAATTACTTTCTGATCTGATTCCTACATTTTTCAGTCTTTTGGTCCCATCAAAGTGAACTATAAACTCTCTCATAGCACAGAAGTTTTGCTCAAATACTTAGCTAAGAGATTTCACTAACTTTATTTTTTTAAGATTTATTTATTTATTTGAGAGGGAGAGAGAGTGTGGACCCAAGCACAAGAGTGCAGGTAGGGGCAGAGGAAGAGGGAGAGAGAGAATCTCAAGCAGATTGTGCCCTCAGCATGGGGCTCAGTGGAGGGTTCAATCTCACAACTCTGAGATCATAACCTAAGCTGAAAACAAGAGTCAGACACTTAGCTGACTGCACCACCCAGGTGCCCCTTCACAAAATTTAGATTGGCCTCCACCTCTATTAGTCTGTGTCCCTAAAGATGATGCCAGTCCCAATGCTACATTTTTGCTTAAAAAAATGCAATGCTGCCAAACCACAAAAAGTACAGTGTCCCAACTGACAATACCAAGTCATTTTCATTAATTTCCCACTTGCTGTTCTTTTGTATTTTCCATTTTCCCTGTAGATTCTTTTGTTTCCTCTATGTTTTCCCTTAGTCACCTTATCTTGGTTGAGCTATACTCAGGGTGTAGGGGTATCTCTTTCTCCTACCATGGTGCTCTGAATAAGATCTTCATTCACACTTTTAACAGTATCTAGTGCAGTTTTTCTTTGACATCAGACACATACCTGGTTGAGTGACAATCCTAGAATTCCTTCTCTGTATGTGATATTCCCACCTTTGTATTTGGATTCATGATGAGCCAACTGTTTGGAAAAACCTTTGCTCAAATTCCATATGTCCAAATTCTTGTTCACCTTTGAAGATCAAATCACATGCAACTCCTTATAGTTGTGTTATTGCTTAGTTAACTAAGCTTAATTATTAACCCTACTGGTTTTCTGGGTCCACACAAGCATGAAATTTCTGCTTTGCTTCTCCTATGTTTGGGAGGATCCTGTGACTATTTGTGGTCCATGTCCACAAAAGAGATTGTGTCTCTTCTGGATCTGATCACTTAGTAAAAACTCAATAGTACCAGGTTCATAGTTTTATTTTTCTTCTGCTATGAAAAGCAGAGGGACAAAGAGTAGCTGTTCTTTCAGCCTGGGTCTTTGAGTTGAAATAAAAATAGGGGAGGTCCTAGCTGTCATCCAGGGAATATGGGAGCTGTTGTTGTTTTGCATAAGTGAGATTTTAAGTATTTTGTTATCACAATACAATCTAGATTGACACAATTATTTATTTTAATGTATCTCTCAGGTAATTTAAAATTTCTAAAATAAGTTATAATTACTTTATGTATTTATAAGATTTCTTCCTACTAGATTAGAAAGCTTTAATGATAAAATTTGTTTTTGAGGATAATTTAGAGTAAGCACTTGTTAGATATATTTTTCTTATGACTGCAAAAATAAATTAATATACAACTAGATGAATGCTTTCTTCTATCTATGTTTTCAATCTAGAATTGTACTTTTTAAATGAGTACTTCGGATTGAATAATCCTATGTGTTCTCACTGAGTCAACTGTACATTTTGCTTCCTAAGGGATTCTATGTACTGTAAAGGGCATGGGCAAATCATTATCGATATACCCATAAGTTTTTTGTACAACATTTCCGAGATGTGTTGGCTGGTACAGGATTGGCCTTGATTATACTTGGAATGAAAGTACCAATACAGATTTAGAAAGTGCTGACACAGTATCGCTGGCTTATATATCTATAACCAGTCTGTTTCCAATTTTACAAGGAGGTCTAGCTGGCAGTGTTAGCATTTTTCAAAAGTTGAAAGCAATAGGAAATAACCTTAGGTTTAATAGGCTTGTTTTGCTAACAATGAGATTTTTTTCTATGAAAATTATTGATTCACTTCAACATTCCACCATAGATAGCATTGTCAAAATTGTTTACTATTTGAAAATAGAATCGACACTCAATAGTTGACATTCAAGTAGAAGGGTTTGCTGTGGCTGATTCAAATATCCAGAGAATTAACAAATCAATTGCTTCTGGTTTGTGAAAATATATTATTTTCTTTTACATTATATATATTTTTAAGCCAAACACTTTTCAACAAAATGACTTGATTACAGTAAGACCTGACTCTGTTAAACACTACCATTTTTTTCCATAATAGATTTAGAAGCTTTCACTGATGGAAATAGAAATTCATTTAAGCTAAACTCACAACAGTTGGGTTTGGGTGAAGTCTTTATTCAAGTCTCACCATGGAATGGTAACAGAACTTAGCTGTCCCTCATGGGAAGAAGAGCCTGACTCCAGAAAATGGGAAGTGAATGAGACTGGTTGTCTGGCCTTCTCTTTGGCACCAAATATATTTGTTTTTCATTGTCATTTTTAATACTTCCTCCTTTTTCCTCCTTCTCTCTCAGAAAATGGCTTAATATCCATTCTTGAGAATCACTTCTGTAAGCCTTGCCTACGTAGCCTCCAGTTAACATACTCACAACTTCTTGTCTATTATTTTTGTGTGAGTGGCTGTGTCTTCTAGTTCGTGGCCTTAAGACATTTTTATTTCTCACAGTTTTGGATGTTCATCCAAGAGCCAAAATGTTCTAGATAGCGAGAGGGATATGGGGAAATAGACATCCTGATACATCAAAACACTTTTCCAGATGCTGTGGGTAGAGCAGATTGAGCTACTGAGGCATTGAATTAATATATTTACCATTGGGTAACACTGATAACTGGCACCATTATAAAATTATTTCTACATTCTCCTGAAAACCTTGGTTTTGTTTGTTTCTTTTTATTTTTACAATAGCAATTCTATATACAAATAAACACCAATCTTCTCCAAATGAATTATTAAAAAATATTTATTCAGTGCTCACAGCTATATTTTATTTCTGCTAAAATTGGAATTAATTCCATTGATAAACTGAGAGCTCATTTTATTTATAAACAAATATGCATACATAAAGAAAATAGATATATTTGTTTATCAATACATATGTTTGTGTTTGTGTGTATTTTCTCTGAAGGAGATTATATTGCTTTTTAGATATTGATCAGTATAGCATGAGTAAGTTCTAAATGAACTGAATATCATGAAATTTATTATCCAAAAATGTTTCCTTAGAAATAGATCAGTCTCATATGTAATGCCAAAATTAAGATACAACTACTCCATTAGCTATCATTTATGGGCAATGATATTTGAGACTCCAAATAGGTTCATATTTCTGAGAAACTAACACAAGAAACATAGTAATAACAGTAATGTCTCTAATGTCACAGAGGCACTAGAGAGCATCCAAGATACATTTTGTTTATGCCTTTTACCAGCTGTAATTTATCATGTTTTGCCAGAGCCAAAGTTAGTGGCTCCCTGACATAAGCACAGAAGGTCTGAAACAAAGCAAATATTTTTGAGACTTCAAAGAAGGAAACTTTACACTATGCAAAGTAGCTCAGGGCGATGTCCTGAACTGTATAATTAGTCAATGAATGTTTATTTTGATAGAATAATGACTGTATCAATTTGCTAGAAAACTTGAAAGCAGTGCTCAGTGAGAAAGCTGTTGAATTCTATTGCAACATGTACTCTATTCTCCTTGATAATGATATCTGAATTAAAACCTCATGAGAAAGTCACTTATTTTTTTTAAGTCTAAGCTTCCTTTGAATTGCAAATTATTACTTTTCTCAACATAACTATGATGGCCGCTTTCAATTTCTGCTGTGAAACAGCAGTTCCCAATGCCAAATTGACATTTAAGGGCATTGTGGAACCTACCACAGGTCTTGCGGAAAAATAGTATAGATTTGTTTGGTAGGGATTTATAGAGGAATTATAAAGATCCTCTCAGAACATCAAAATTCCTGGCAAATCACCCCGTATTGATGAGTATTGACCCTTTACTCTCTTGAATGGCAGGAATGCTGTTCCAGTCATCTACCTTTTTTTCCTATCCTATAAACTGGAAACTTACAAGCAAAATTCACCAGACTCAGAATAACTTGCTCTTCTAATGGAAAATGCCTACACAGCCACTGTAGCTACCTAATGCTACCATTAAATGAAATACCAATATGGCTAAAATCCCTCTCAGGAAATTTCAATTATTTTCTCTCATCTCAATATAGAGATTTTTTTTTTGTCCCCGCCATGTTATTGACTAATTTCTACATAGCACACTTCATCAAAATCAGAAATTTTTATATAATTAAGCAAAGTCTCATGTGCAAATTTCCCCCACAGTTTTCCAGTGGAATGAACTATCTTCTTGAAATCAAACCACCTGTGGCACATGGGTGGCTCAGTGGTTGAGCTCCTGCCTTTGGCTCAGGGCATGATCCTGGGGTCCTGGGATTGAGTCCCACATTGGGCTCCCCACGGGGAGCCTGCTTCTCCCTCTGCCTATGTCTCTGCCTCTCTCTCTGTGTCTCTTATGAATAAATGAATAAAATGATTAAGAAAAAAGAAATCAAACCAGCTAACGTTTACTATATAACATACCTCCCTCATCCTAGTGGCTTAAAATATCTACTATTCTGGGAGTTGGTAATTTGCTGGGGAGGATGAGGGAACAGCTAGGTAAACGTTCTAATCTTTGTTGGGCTGGGTGGACCAGGTGTTGGGTGGTCTAGCTTGGTGTATGTGGGCTGGCCCATTTCTGCTTCAGGAGGACTCTTACCCTCCAGCATCCTTGCGCAATTTGTTTCTTTGGCAGTTCCTCAGATTTCCAAAATACTATGTGGAAGCAAGCATATTCTTTCAAGTCCCGGGAAGGAGCACATCACTCCCTCCAAATTTCGTTGTCCAAAGCAGGTCACAAGGCCAACCCAGATTCAAGTGGAGGGAAAATAGATTCTATATTGGAGAAACTGTAAAGTCACATTCTAAAGAGTGTATATCCAGGGAGGAATAAAGAATGTGAGCCACTATTATAATTTACCACAATTCTCATTTTTTGCAATGGATACATTCAGTATGGAAAGCAGCAAAGCACTCATATGCAGTATGGAAAGTCACAAAGTACTCAGATACAATATAGAAAGTGCAAAGCAGGGGAACCTGGGTGGCTCTGTTAGTTGAACATCTGCCTTCAGCTCAGGTCATGATCCCATGGTCCTGGGATCAACCCCTATGTTGGGCTCCCTACTCAGTGGGGAGTCTGCTTGTCCCTCTCCCTTGTGTTCCCTCTCTCTGTCAAATAAATCAATAAAGTATTTATTAAAAAAAGGAGGAAAAGCTGCTCAGAAAATTGGCTCAGCATATATCTGGAAATCCACATGAAATCACCAAAAATAATTGTTATCTAACTCTTTAAATTGTACTGTATGACTTTAGACAACTCACAATCTCTCAAAGATTTTGTTTTCTTCTAAACAGATAGAAAATTGGTCTGAGTAATTTCGAGGTATGTGAAAATGGATACACTTATAATAGCTATCATAAAAATTAGTAGCCCATGACAAGGATATTTTCAGTTAGACATGATGGAACAGAGAAAGTTAAATTTAGAAAATAAATTATTGATGATAAATAATGCCTGCTAGAGAAAAGCCCTGCAAAAGCAGCTGGCAATGAGGTGGTAAAGTTGCTTTTTAAAGTAAGGACCAGGTTCTGAGACTTCCTATCCTGTCAGCTTCCTCTTGGGTGTGCTCTGTTACTCACCTATCCAGCCTCATTTATATAGATAAAAAGCCTATAAATTCCTATTTTACTTCCAGGAATAATCATGACAATGTAAAAATATTTGTTTAGTGATTAAATATTCAGTCATGGAAAATTACTACTTTGAAACTCAAATTTGATTTTTGCAAGAGAGGCATTTTTTAACCTTCATGGTATTTTCTTAAAAAGCAAATTTTTTAAAAAGTGGGAAATAGGAACCTTTAAAAATTTCTGGAGGTAGGGTAATTACTTTATTGGACATGTTTTCCATATGTAAATTCTTCCTAGATCAAACAGAAAGATTGATGAATAAAAAAAAATTGGGAAAACAATGTTTACAAACTCTCTCTTTTTTATTGGGAGGGACATGATTCAGAAAAGAAGCTGATTTAGCCAAATACACACAGCTAGTCTGTTGACACAGGTGAGATAAGGGCCTAGGTTTCCTGCTCTCCACCACAGAGTTCTTTCTGCTATTCCATTCTGCAAGATATGGTTTAATATATATACAATTGAATGATCTGCCTTGAAGTTCTTTTGTGTGCGTACCTGTGTCCACCTGTTTGTGTGGTGTGAGTCTTTTAAAATAATAGAATTTATATTTTTGTGTATAACGTTTGACTAAATACTGCTCTGACATTTTAAGTTTCCCACCTTAGAAAAATAAGGAACTTTGGGAACACAAACAATAATAAGCTGAAAACATCCGATGAAGAAATAAAGGATACCATAGTATTAACAGCTCCCAGGACACACAGCAGATTGTATGAAAATGTGCATGCTACTGTATGGTGCAGAATAAAACCAAGATAAGTCGTTGTTTACTTTAAATGCTTACTACGTCAAGGCAAGAGGCACATGTGGTACCAGATAATCTTTATTTGAGCCCTGAGTCATCTCCCATATATAGACATCATTTCTATGACAAATATATCACAATGGTACCATCTTCCATGTGATTCTGCTCCTTGCTTATGCAGATTAATAATTTGCAGGTTACAAGTTTTGCAAGCTACATACATTTCCCATTATTTGCTAATACATTGATGAAAATAAATGCCCTGTGGTTCTGGCGTCAGTGGCTTTTTACCAAACAAGAATTTCCACTGAGAAAAGTTGCAGTTATTATTTTAAAAGAGATGTGTTATTTTATTTTTCCAACAACAGAAGGCCTCTATAAGTCCAAAGTCCCATACAATTATATACTACAGAGCAGAATAATAGAACACTGCACTAGGATAAATTTTGTGCCCACTTAATTGAAACACTTGCCAAGGAACTGGGTGAAAGCAATGTATTTCAATCACTCTAAACAATGGATAAATGAGACACATTCCTTCTAAATGACACATTTTAGCTGTCTGGAAGCCTATTCACAGTTGTACGTGGTAACATAAGTTTGCCACTCTGCTCTTTACAATTGGTCCATTTCAAGCTGTGCTTTGAAGTTGTTTATTCCAAAAAGCCTTCTTAATATTAACAGAAATAAAAATGTTTTTAGATGTGGACAAATATTTTCCCACCCCTTCCAGAATATATGTATGTATATTCGTATCCTGTTTTTTTGGTCTCTCCCTGCTTCTCTGTCTCCATCTCTGTATTTGTCTCTCTGTCTCTGCTTGTCTCTCTCTCTCTCTCTCTCTCTCTCTATATATATATATATATATATATACATATATATACACACAAACACACATACATATAAACATAAATATATATACGTAATTTAAACTATGAATACATTTTATTATCTTTTATATAATTTTTATATTAAATAAAGCTGATATAGCTTCAGCTCAGTATTTGTTTGTTTTGTTAAACCAGAATATAATGATAGAACTATGCTAGTAAATCGAGGAGCGAATAATATAAATTTGTTGCAACAGAAATATTTAAATAGTTAAATAAGTATCTTTTTATATTTCTGGAAAAAAAAGTTGTCTAATGGAAGTAAAAAAAGATAATTCATTCCTGAAAAAAGTCAAAATGAAAATTAAGGAATATAGAAGCAGAGCCCTTGCTTTCATGAGTAATAGGCAGAGTGGCTATATAATTTATCATCCAAACTATGACATTTTTGAGAGTGAAAAAGGGTATTATTAATAACTAAGCTAGAACCATAGACACTAGAACTCTCCCAGGTAAACTAGGCCATGTGGTTACTCTGGCCACCCTACTTACAGGTGATCAATCAATCCCGGAGTTATTTTTTGAAATGATATGATATTGTTCAACCTTATATTATTTTATCTATGGTTTTACAATTGTTTTAAAAGAAAATATTAAGATGAATATATAATCTAGAGAATGACGAATTTTACCATGGTAAAGCAATATACAACGTATTTCCTCTACTTCTATTCCTTTCAAACTGAAAGCTCTCAAGAAAGTTCTGGATATTAAAATTCAATACAGATTAAAATAGACCAGGTTTATATATCTAAGTTTTTGATAGAATCATATCTAAAAGAATACTTTGCTAATAATAGTAATTCTACAAAGAATTAGAAATATCTCAAGCATTTTTTTCTTGGGTGATTTCAGTTAAAAAAAAAAAAAGAACTTTATCTTCTCTTCAAATTTGACAAAGTGCAACTAAAGAGCTCACCTGAATATGAAGGTAGAAAAATGTACCTGTTGATGTCTTCCGAAGCTTATTCTCTAAACCTACTCTTACCCTAAATGTGTTAGAGAAGGGTCTTTTTGGGTTACTTGACATACCTTATAATAGCACATTTTTTGGTTTGTTTTTAGAAACCACATCATATGGGAAATTTGATTAGCCTTTTTGAAATTAGTATCTGTAATAATTCTACTTAAGTTGTAATCTGTTCCTGTGATATGTCCATATGGCCAATCTTAGGGAGGTGGTATGGTGGAGAGACACTGGATCCTCTAGGATGAGTATTTAGCTAGAGCAATCAAACACAAGCAAGAGAAGTAATTAAATGACCATGCATTGGTCAGACACCATTTTGCTTCATGAAGCTGGAAGTTCCTGAATCTGGAAGTTAGGATTATGGTTGGAGCATGATATTGAAGATTCGGTTCACAATAGTAAGTTTGAAGAGTGGAGGGAAGAGTTTCTGACGCATGATGAGAAGTCTTGCTGGTGAATCTCACTAGGTCAGAGAATCTAAGCCCAATCATCCAACTTACACACAGAGCCCTTGAATTTTGAATAAATGTTTCTAGAAGGAGGAGTTCAAAAGGCCCTCAGAATGTAATGTGTGTGTGTGTGTGTGTGTGTGTGTGTGTGTGTGTGTGTTTCTGTTCTTGGACATCACAGCTCTCTTCAGCATAGGAAGAGTGAGTAGAAGCAAATTGCTGGTTCCCCTCCTGGCACCCTGTTGTTAACCCCTGAGTATTCCTCCTAACAGCTTGTATTGCAGAAAATTGGAGTCAGGAGGATTAGGAAGCCAGTTTCTAGTAGTATTTATTACAATTTTCCCTAAAATCTTGAATTTCCTAGCCTAACATACTGCTTGAAAAACCAAAAAGAAAATCTCTTTGCATTTTCTATGTTAGGGAGGTCGGTTGTGGTGTGAAGTAGAGAATAATCAAATGTGTAACACAAACCAGATATTGCATTACAGCTGATTTATATATTTAGGTCACTATGTATAAGCATGAATACATTTTCCCTGCATGTAGTTATTGAAGTTTAAAAACTAATTGTGATATAGTCCAAGAAAGCCATTTTGTAGGTAGCATTTATTTTTTGCTATAATATTATTTTTTTAGGTAGGCTCCATACCCAATGTGAGGCTGGATCTCAGGACCCTAAGATCAAGAGTTGCATGCTCTACTGACCGAGCCAGCCAGGTGCCCTCATGAGTAGCATTTTTAAAGAATATACTCAAATAATTCTACATACAGTTTACAGACAAAATTCTATTGGGATAAGAACAGACATTAAAACAAGTTAATTTTGGATCTATGTAGTTCAAGGTTTCATGCATATTATTTAATTACACATATCATAATTCTCTATGTTATAAGACATTGTGAAAAATACAGAGGATATGAGATTGTCCTGGCTCAAAAAATCACTGAATCTTCTATTTTCTCTTGATGTAGATGAATTTCTTCTTATATTAACTCTTTGGAATTCTGTGAAAATGTGGACTACTACATAGTTGTATTATTTTCAAATTATTATTTTGATTAACGTGAAATATAAATAATATAATATGTAATATTTCCAAGTAAAAAAAAATAAAAACCTGGATAATTCATTACAAGTGCATGCAGTAGATCTACTAAGTAAATATTTGTAGTCTCTGTCAGGGTGATATAGTTGTCAGTTCACATGGAGAACTGTCCTCAGAAAACTAATTTAAATTAAAAGAAATTCTGCCACACTTAAAATGGGAAAAAAAATAGCATTTCCACAAACATTAGTCTAGACACTTATTTAGAAAGACAGTTTGGGGCCCCTGTACCTTTCAAGTGATATAATGGAGAAATGAAACAGAAAATGTACTGTACATATTTATTAGGTAGTTCTTTACAAATGTTCGATGGACTATGGGCAATGGCCAAGAATACTTGTTTTAAACAAGGGGTCTATTAGTAGATTGAAGTAAAAATAGTCGTCAATTAGGACAGCTGGGTGGCTCAGTGGTTGAGCTTCTGCCTTTGGCTCAGGTCCTGATCCTGGGGTCCTGGGATCAAGTCCAGCATTGGGCTCCCTGCATGGAGTCTGCTTCTTCCTCTGCCTATGTCTCTGTCTTTCTCTCTGTGCCTCTCATGAATAAATAAATAAATAAATATTTTAAAAAAGATGGTCCTCAATTAAAAAAAAAAAACAACTTGCTAGTTATGGTAAAGAAATTTCAAAGTATATTGTGATTTGCCCCCAACATTTCTTAACAATTAAAATCTGAAATTGTATATCTTCCTATAAATCACAAATTATGTACTAAAAAGGACAAATAATTGATAATTTATAATTTCCCACCAAATTTCTTTAGAGCTACTTACGTTTCCTATATTCTCTGCTTTTATATAAGAAATAATAATTATAATAAAAATCATAGTCATGAAGAATAGTAGTAACAAATGAAATTGCTTCCTTAATGGCAGTAATTGTAACAAATTTTTCTTCTTATGTTTGAAAGTCTCTATGAAGCTATCATAAAGCATCTCTTTAAAGGTAGATTAGTAATAACTAAAAAATCTCTGTTACAGTTCCAACCTATGCTTCATTTACAGATTCTGGGCTTCAGAAGGACTGTCCATGCATTAGTTGTGAAAAACATTAAAATTATCAATACTTAGTTTTAATAAATACTCTTCCTGATGCTTTACCCATCTTTTTTTTTTAATTTGGGATATAGGTTTTTCTGAAATTAATATCCAGTGCACTTGCCTTGATCTCACATGTCATCTGACTCCTCAGTAAACTAAATCTTAGATTCAGTTATTGAAAAACTATTAATAGTTTATTTTCACTTAATTAAAGTTAATAATTGCTCACAACACACACACATAGATTTTACAGAAGTGTGAAGTGCGGGAAACAAAATAAGAGAGAAGAAGACGATATCTGTTTCATACAACAGAAACATAATTATTTATAAAAGGAATTTTTGTGGACTCTTTCTGCACAAAAAATATGGAAAGTGTAATCATCCAGAACCATGTATCTGTCTAAGTAAAAAATGGGCATTAGCGAAATTATAGCCAGGCCATAATTAACTTAACATTGGTAAAATGTATTTGGGTGTTGTGAAAGGAAAAAAAAAAAAAAAAAAGAATTGATAAGTGTCTTGTTACATAGAAAGATTTAGACCACCTGCATCTCTTCACCAGGAAATCCAACTGTTACTTGGGGGAGAAATAGAAACTGTGGGTCTGAATAACCTGATTCGCTCAAATTTATAGGAATAACCTATAATCATTCTTGTGTCTTTGAGAAAATAAAGCAGTTTTTGTAAATTTTAATTTGGCCTATAAACTTAGTGAATTTTTAAGATTAAAGGATAACATAAAGCAATATATCGGTATTCAAAATATCTAGATAGCAAAATGATATTGATTACTTCTGGCTTAATCTAATTTTCCAAACACACTCTTTCTGTAGTGCAGTATCTTTCTCTCTCTCTCCACTAATACATCTGCAAGTTTATGAAATTAGTCTTTGAACAAGATTACTTTTAAAATAAGTTTAATAAACCCATGAAAAATTTGAAGAGCAGATGTGTTATCATTTCTTTAGTAAAAAATATAAAGGTGGGATTTACACTTTACAAATCAATTGCACATATGAGGTTTAACTTGCTTAACATAACCAATAAAGTCAGTGTTTTATTATCATTTTTCAGATGAGGAAATGGGCCAACAATATAGAGATTTTTTTTTTCCCAAGAGCAATAGCAAAACAGGTCAAACAGCAAACAAATGAGAGAACTTTAATCAAAATTGAGTTAATGTGAATCCAAATACTATGCCACTTACTCCTAAAGTTCTTTTTCTTTTTAAAGTTTGCATTTAATAAGAAACCAGAATTTATCATCTCATATATAGTCCTATTGGCATAAGATAGTTATGACAATAAAATATGCTTCTAGGATTCTGTTTCATGAGCTAATGTTTTGGGAAATTAATGGCATAAACACATTTTTTTCTTTATTTTTTTCATACTCTTTCTAGAGATAAATTGTAAGTTATACATGTGATATAATTTGTGAATGAGCAGAGTGAATTATCCATTTTGTTGTATTTTGGACTTCCCTGTGACACGAAGTAAATTACTTATCTGTCAGTTTAGTTACATTTATTCATAATGCCCATATTTTTCTTGTTGAAAGAGGAATCTAAATTGCATTTCCAGGAGCTATGGACTTGAATTTATTCTCTCAACAAGTGAGCTCTCTTCCAGGCATCAGAGACACAGTGGGAATACAAATACTGTCTCTGCCCTCAAGAAACTTAGTGTCTAGTGGAGAGAGACAGAAATAAATGTATGTTGGGGGGTGATCTGCTATAAAGGAAAGAAGGCAGGTCAGGAAAATAAGGGGGATGGGAGGGATGGTGTTTGGTTGAGAAATCTGTAGTAATAGAGCATTGTGGATGAGCTGTAAGGAAAGTGAGGTGTGAGACCAGTGGTTACCTAGGAGCACATTCAGCTCAGAGGTAACACCATATGTAAAGTCCTTAAAATATAGCATTTGTTGGCAAATGCAAAATGGGACCATTGTGGAGGTCAGTGCTCTTAGAAGACAGTGAGAAAACTGGAATGGTATTACATTAGATCAGAGAAGTTGTTGGAGACCAGACTTGTCAGGTCTTTTCCAGGGTATTTTCTTTAGTGTTTAAGAGAGGTGGGTAAATAATGCCTCTTCCCCCTCAAAATATCAACGCCCTAATTACTAGAACCTATGGAGTTCCTATTGTCTATCCTGGTTCCCAATTCCACTACTGTTAGAGTCGTGAACATGGGCAAGTTCTTTAACTTCTCATTGTTCTCATTGATAAAATGTACATAATAAAATTACCTGAGTCATATAATTGAAAGAGTAATCTGGAAAAATTTGTGCACATAGTAAGGCAAGATAAATGTTACCTATTGTTACATGGCCACTATTATCCAATCAGTATTTATTTTCTGAGTACCTGTCTATGGAACTTTGCTGGTGATATAGTGAGAATTGCAATTCTTTAAGACAGTGCTCTTCCATTTACTACTGTACATGGGACTCTTGTTGGTAAAAATTAAAAATCATACAAATCATTGCCTAATAAAGCTGTCAAAAACAGTCACCAAATAACAAAATTTCTTAGGAATGGAGAACTTGACCTTGAAGGATGGTAAAGTTTTAGACATGTGGATAATGGAAAATGCATTCTGGCTAGAAAGAACAACAAACAAAGGCTTGGAAGTAGAACATATCTTTTGATGGGAGTGGAATATTTTAGAATGTTATTTCTTTTCCAAATGTGGAATATCAATTTTGAAGTTATGATACTCCAGATTTATCTTGAGATCAGATGTTTAACTGATTGAAAGGACACCAGATGGGGCTCAGAAAATATTCCTCCATTAGCCACATCTATCTGTGACCCTGGGAAAGTACCTCCATGCTGTATCCTTAAGTTACTTTGAGAAGCTGAAGAAGGAAGATAAAGTAATTAACCTATTCTGCTTTATTCTTCTATCAATAAATAAAGGAATTTAAATGGCCCACCTTTTATTAAAATTTGTATCATCCTTGATGAACATCTTTCCTTTCTTTTCTTTTTCTCTCTCTCTTTTTTTTCTAACCATTTAATGGTCAGGTGGGAGCACAAACACAGTCCCCTACTACAACAAATTGTGCTGTCAGGTTTCCTACATTTGGGGAAATCACAGGGGCAGCATACCCGGAGTGCAATGGAAAAGCCTCACCCGGGGAAAACCACCTTCATAATCATTGTGTCTCTCCTTCCAGGTATGTTCCTTTCTTTTTTAAAAATTTTACTGATAACATTATATTATTTCCCAAATATATCTAAGAAAAATATATGTTTCATGTAAAGATTTTAAAGATGTATTTGTGTCATATAAGTATATGACATATAAGAATATGTTTTATATATAAAGAGATTTATATTTAAATATTTGTACATGGTTATAGTTAAATATAGCTATGTATACATATATGCAAATATATACATATACAAATATGTACACACACACACAACCCTATTTAAACTCTCAATAGCTGTTTTCATAGAAATTGCCAAGCTGATTACAAAATTGTAGGGAAATGAGGCAATAATCTAGAATTTGCCAAAATTACCTAAAAAATAAAGACAATAGTTGGAGTATTCACACTAGCTGATTTCACAATATGCTATAAAATTACAGTATTCAAGATAATATGTCATTGGCATAATCACAGACAAATAGTTCACTGAAAGAGAATAGAGTGTCCAGAAATAGATTCACACATGTATATAAGTACTAAGGAAATGGAATGAGAGAAATAAAAGGGTTTTTTTTCAACAAGTTATACTGGAACAAGTGGATAATTATATGGGAAAAAATTTCCAACCCTTATGTAGCAAAATACATGAAAATCAATTTGAGATTTTTGACAGATCTAAAGATTAAAAAATTCTATAAACATCTAGAAATAAAAGAATAACAGAGAATATTTATTCTACCTTATGATAGGAAAAGATGACTTACAAAGAATTCAAAAATAATTAATCTTAAAAAAATCAGACTTCATCAAAATGGAAAACTTCAGCTCATTAAAAATCACTGTAAGAAAATGAAAAGAAAGTTACATATGGAAGAGAGTATTATGATACACGTGTGTGGTGATTTCTGTTGGGAAAATACAAGGAAATCTTACAGTTGAAAAATAAAAAGATAAATTTAATTCTAAAAAATGTGCAAAACTCATAAACTTGAGCACAAAGTTTATCAAGAGAGACATGAATGTCAAGTAAGAAAATAAATAGTAAATACCTTTATTCGTCAGGGAAATAAAAATTAAAACTCTAATGAGATACCGTTCTACACCCTCTAGAATTTTAAAGATTAAAGATGCAAGACAATTTTAAAGAGTGAAATAATCAAGTATTAAGAAAGATGAGGAACAAATGACATGTTCGTATAATTCTGAAAAGAATATGAATTCATACAAAATTCTGGAAAACTCCTTGGAATTTTCTTACAAAGTTAAAATACACTTAATCTATGTCCCAGTAACTCCACTCCACTCCACTCCACTGTACTTACTGAACAGATGTCGTAATTTAAGTCCAAAACAGACTGCTTATGTATATTCATAGCAGCTCTACTGAAACTGCCAAAACCCAAAAATAACTCAAATGCCCATCTTTAGGACAAGTGATAAACAAACTGTAGTATATTCACACAATGGGACACTAATTAACAATAAAAAATAAATCCGTGATTCATCATATAGCAATTCTTAAAAACTATTCTCAAAAGTATTATGTTAATTGGAGAATCCAAACACCAAATAGCACATACAGTGTCATTTCTTTCATATGAACTCAAAATAAGCGAAACTAATCTATGGAGATACACATGTAAAAAGTGATTAAGCATCATGGGCCTAGCACAGTGACCTCTTTCGGTGAATGGAAACATACTTGTCTTGATGGGGATATTGGTTAGATAGGTATGCACATTTGTCAAAAATATTTGAATTGTATCTGTACAATTCTCTCTAAATTTTGCCTCAATCAAAAACATCTGTAAAATAGCTTCCTCTATTGAAAGGCCAATAATAGCCAATAATTCTTTACTATGTTCATTGTTTAAATGACCTGTTTGCTAAGCTTTTGCTAACCTGTTGGTTTTTCTTGACTAGAGATTAGCTATATTTTTACATAATTCTATACTGCATTATGAGCATGTTTTTACTTTTTACTGTGAATGCAAATAATTTTAAATTTACAGCAAAAATGAAATAAATCTTTGCCTAATTGCAATCAACTTGTTTCATCTAAGCATAGATATCAGAGATGCATCATAAAGTCAAGTAGTTCTAAAGAAACTGCTTTGAAATAGTAGTAACTTTATATTTAAAAAATTGAAAACTATTTCTTAGTTCAATATGATTTTCTAGAATATATGGGAATATTAAAGCAGAAGGCTATTATTTATCACATGTAATGCCTTCTGAACAGCTGAACATCCCAAGCTACATAGTCACATTTAGCTTATTTTCTAGTTCTGTAATAAGATCACCGCTTTTCATTTTCCTTTGATATAGTAACATTGTATTCATAAAATTGCAAATGCTTGCAAAACTGTAGGGGGAATGAGGAAATAATCTAGAATTGCCAAACCTACCTACAAAATAGGACAATAGTTGGAGTACTCACACTAGCTGATTTCATTGGCATACTCTAAAACATACATTTCAACTATTGAATATGAAGATTTGTGTACATCCAAATAAAAAAATGTATGTGTGTATACATAGATACTCATATGTAAATATGCTTATCCATCATACCACACAGATGTCTATATTTGCATGTTAATATATATGTGCAAGGGTATGTGGCTTACCCTTACAAGATTGATATTGGTTCCAGATACCAGACATGGGAAGACTGTCTGACATTATACTGCTATTTATTATTTCCAGAGAGAGAAGCACTAAATCTCCTTGGAGCAAATTTTCTTTATTTTTGACAGAAATCAGCTGAGTGACAGTTTCTTAGTTATGGAAATATAAGTCTCCTAAGCACCGGCTTTCCAGCATCACCTTTTGTGTTTGGAGAAAGGCTGATCCTCCTGAAGAAACCTATATTTGCGAAGACAGCACAGGAGATTTATATAATGTACTTAGATTTATAAGACCAGCATTCAAGAGGGATGCTGTAGCAATGGTGAAAGTGATAGCACTAATAGACTGCTCCAAATCTTATTCTCTATCTTTTGTTAGGGAGCTGCAATGCCCTTTGATGAACTCTGACCCAGGCATTCTCTCCTGAACTCTCAATTCATTCCTCAAGCTATCTGAAGACTGTCTAATAAATATCTTGCTCAATATACCCTAAATTGAATCCTTGACCTTCCTTCTGCACATATTTTACTCACTGCCTTCCTGATCTCAGCTGTTGCCATCTCATCCCTCCAGTTGCTTAGACTTTGCTTATGTAAAATTCCCAGGAGTTAATTTTGAATCTTTTTCTTTCAAGCTCACCATCTAATCTATCAGAAAATCCTATTGTCCATCCTCAGAGTATATCTAGTATCAGGCCACTTTATAACCACCCACGTTGTTCCAACTCTGGGCCAATGCATTGACATCTCTTGTCTGAATGATCTCTGAATGCAAGGACAGCCTAGTCTCAAGGAACAGCCACTGATCTTTCAAAAGTTAAGGTATTTTAAATGTCTGTTTAAAAATGTTCCATGGTTCCCTACTTAAGTCAGAGTAATAATCAAACTCCTTACAGAGGTGTATGCATCTCTACCTGACATGACCTCACTGACTTCTCCGACTGCAATGCTGAGCACTCTCTCTTACTCATTATGCTCAGAGACACTATCCCAAAGGTCAGGGATATTCCTATCTTAGGGCATTTGTTCAAGCTCTTTCCAATCTCTGGACTGCTCTATGCCAAGAGCTTCTTGCTAAATTTGTCATCTTCTTCAGGTTTGGGAGGTGATGCCATTTTCTCTTTAGTTTCTACTCTGATCACTTTATTTAATCTGGTGATGTGTTACCTGCAGCATCTTCTCATGTGTACACAATTCTAATTGCCCTAATCCTGTTGTACTTTTATTTTTTTATGTACCACTTAATACCATCTAACCTACCATATTTAATGTATTTTTTCATTATGTCAACTTTATTTAATTTACGATAAATTAAATATAACACTGTGCAAATTTAACTTGTATATGTTACTTTGATATATTTAAATATTGTAATATGATTCCCATTGTAGCGATGTTTATCACATTACATAATTATAGTACAAATTTTCTATATTCATTATATTATGTATTAAATATCTATGGCTTATTTACTACTCATTGCAAGTTTGTACCATTAAACAACATGTCTTATCCCCTCAACCTCATCCCCTGACAAACACCATTTTACAATCTAGTTTTTGCAATTTGACTTTTTTAGGTTGTATATATAAGTGATATCATGCAGTATTTGTCTTTCTATGTGTGACTTATCTCACTTAGCATAACGTGCTCAAGGTTCATCCATATTGTCACAAAAAGCAGGATATCATCCTGTCTCATAGCTGAATAATATTCCATTCATCTATTAGTAGGCATTAAGGTTATCTCTCTATCTTGGTTATTGTGAAAACACACACACACACACACACGGGAGTGCATAAATCTTCTCAAAATCCTGTTTTCATGTCCTTTGGGTATAAACCCAAAAGGGGAATTACTGGATCATTTGGTAAATCTATTTTTAAAAGAATTTTGACAAAACTCCAAATTGTTTTCCATAGTGGTGGGACCAGTTCACATTTACACCAACGGTATGTAAGAGTTTCCTTTTCACCACAACCTCAACAGCTAGTATCTCTCATCTTCTACATGACAGCCATTCTAACAGGTGTGAAGTGATATCTCTTTGTGATTTTGATTTGTATTTCCCTGATGACAGGTGGTGTCAAATATCTTTACGTGTGCCTGTTGGCCAAATGTTAGTTGGGCAGGACTTTGTGTTACTCCCTAATGCATCCCAAATACCCTGCACATTACCTAACATAGTAGGCACTAAACAGATACCTGTTGAATACATGAATGTATTGGAAAGCTTCTGAAATGCTTTGGCAATTTGAAAGAATAAACTGAGAAATATATCAGAATTGCTGACAATAAATCTATGTAAATATTACAGTTAAAAATGAATTAAAATAAAGTGGCTATGATCTTATCTCAGGCGAGATCATTCATATGATCTGTGTTACTACCACAATAATTATGCTGCATGTCAACATTTGTAGCTAAGAGACCACAATCACTTTGTCGATTTTGACTGATTACTTTAGGCACCATTTGAACATGTAGTATGACCTGTGGCTTTCCCGTAACTTATCCTTTACTCCAATTCTAAATCTTGTATTAGGTTGATAGAATCCAAGCAACTAAAATCCAACTATCAAAGAATAGTTAATGCATCAGTAGCCTGCGGATAGACAAATACCAGGGCTTCTAAAACAGTAAGAAAATGTACCACAAATTTTGCAAACCAGTGAGTTTCTATTTTTTTTTTTCTATTTTTCTTCAAAATCTTTCTTTGGCATTTCTTGGGACTATAAAGAGAAAATACATAAACATTTAAAGCTAAGGCTGTAACATATGCCATTTATAAGTACAATGCATGTTAATTAATTCTTCAAATAATTTTTGAGCATTGACTATTTGGAAAACACTATGAGACATGTTGATTGTAACATGGGAGAAATAAATGCTGTCCTCAAGGTGTTTATCATTTAATGTAGAAGGTTTATGCCTAAGTATATAATTGTATTACAATATTGTAGGCTATTATAGCAATGTGTATAGTATTTTGTATGCATGGGAGAGTGTTACCTAAGTATGGAGGAAAATATCTTTGTTAAGAAAAACTTGCTTTATGATAAAAGCATCAGCATGGAGTTATCAATGATGAGCACATGTTGGACAACAGGATGGGGTAGGTCCAGGTTGAAATGATGGTGGGAATAAGGGTCATTACACAAAGAAAGGGCAGTCTTATCAAAAACATGATGGCAAGAAAAAGCATGAATCAGAGTAAGAACATCAAACACTGTAGAAATGAGAATAGAAAATGTTTAAGTCAGAGAATGGTGAGAAAAATCTAGTTGTAATTTATAGATTAAATAATCAGGTAAGATCTTTGGATAGTCTAAGTTGAGAATACTTTGTGATAAATAAAGTGTTTAAAAGATATTAACTATTAAAAGACTTCAAAAGTCCAATAAATAATAGATTTTTCCATAGTGACACATTTTGAGGTATTTTTGAAGTATAAAACTTCATATTCTTGAAAAGGATATTTTCTTTTGAAACTCTTATAGACTGGTATTTTTAACATATGAGCAGCCGTGTGTAAGTCAAAACTGAGACTAGAGTATCAAGGAAACTTATGCCATGTTGACAGTTTGACATAGCCCTGTGGTTGATGGGAAACCATTGGCAGGTTTTAAAATACTGTAGAGCATAATCACACTTATATTTCAGAAAGATGACTCTGAAAAATTCTGTGAAGAAGACTGAAATAGTACCTGGAGACAGACAGGCTGCTTATATTTCTGTTGCGGTTGCCAAAGTAGATATGATAAAGATCTGAGAAAAGGGGGAGTCATCGGAAAAATATTTTAGGAGTTAATATATTTAGGGCACAGTGATTAAATTGGATTTGAGGGTGAAGAAGACGAAGGAGTCTATTAAAGAGTCTCGGTTTTCTAGCTTGAATAATTTAATGATTATTGGAATCACTGACTTGGGATGGAAGTGGTGAAAAGGGAAACTTCCACATTACAAATGTATTTGAAGTGATTGTAGGTGCCTGCTGTTGCTATTGATTTGGGAGTTATAAGCATATAGATTGTTTTTGAAAACTTGGCAGTAAATGAAAACACCCAGAGAGACTAAAAACACCAAGGAGCTAAAATAACAGTGGGAAAATAAAGGAAGCTTTGGTAATAACAACATTGGTCAGATGGGCTAAGGACTAAATGTTCATGATGCTTGGAAAGGTCACGTCCATTTAATATTCATAACAGGCTTTAGAAATGTATAAAATAGTTCATTATTATTATCACCATCATTTAGTAACATAATCAAGCAACTAGAATGAAAATATATGGCATGAAAGACACCTGTATCTTATTTATAGTCAATTTAAAAATATGATTGCCTACTTTCTCCTTAAAAACAAAACAAAGCTTAAGAAAAATGCTCTCTAGTAGTCTCCACTTTCTTTTATGTCTTATCAACTTCTTTTCATTAAGAGTTACAATGTTACATAATTTCTTTTAGAGATTTATTTATTTATTTGAGAGACAGTGGGTTAGAAGAGTGACAGAGGGAGAGAATTTTCAAGCAGACTCCCTAATGAGCCCAGAACCTGATGCAAGGCCTGGTTATGCACCCAACAAACTAAGCCACCCAGTTGCTCCCATAAAATTTTTTTTTTAAAAAGATACTTGGAAAACATTAAGTAAGTTCCTCTAAGGAGCTAAACACAGTATCAATAATATATATTTAGAAAAATTCACAAGTGCATGAACAGACAACCAAGAGTCTCCATTCAACTATAAGGACATGACCTTGACCTTCTCTTTTAGTCCATATGCCCATAAAAGTTTTAAATTAAAAGAAAGAACTGTTATTAAAATTGCAGAGAACAAAGTTGAAAAGGATAAAATATAATTTGAATTGGAGAATCAAGATTTCTATAAACTTATATTTACATTTGAAATTACAGACCAAATTGAGTAAGGAAATAAAAAGGAAAATTTGAACTCAGATAAAGGAAATAATTTATGAAATGAGGGATAGGAAAGCTATACATTAAAAACAATTGTGTTCATAAGATCAAAAGGTTTCAAAGCATCCCTAAAGTAAGTTTGTGTCAATGGAAAATAGTTTAGAGGACAAAAAAATTAAAGAGCATCACTTTTTTTTTTCCATTTCGCCCACAAGTTTGTAATGAACCAATAACATTTAGAAACCATATAATGTACCTATTAATATTGAGCTGAGAATCAGACAGACATAGTTTAGATTTTGGCTCCACAACATTTTTTGCTGTTTGACAATTACTTGTCGTTTTTGTCTCAGTTTCTCAAAGAAAAATTCTTTAAAAAAATTTAAAAAGACAACTCATTAAATGAAAGGAGATAATGTGATCAGCATAGTGCACCTCACAACCAAAAAGATTTATTTAGCTTTTGCCACATGGAGTATTATGTTTACACATAGTGTTGCATTTTAAGATGTGGGCTGAAAATAATTTCAGGCCAGGGTAGGCTCACAATAATGGTGAATAGTTCAAAATCACATAACAGTAGGTTACTTTTATATGGCAAGTATATTGAAGGAGATATTTCAATGAGAATTGGACAGCTTCTCTTTAAACATCAGATGAGTTTTTATATATAAGATACAGTAGCACTCTTCTTTGTAGCTCCTGAGAAGACAGTAGAACCACAAAATTTCAGGAAGGTTCATAAGATTTCATATGTATATATATATATATTCATATATGATTCATATATACGTATATATATATATATATATACATTGGAATCAAATCTGTTCAAAAGTATAGTGGAATATCATAAGCGATAGTAAAGTCTGTGTTCAGCGGATTTAAGGACAAAGCTCAAAATATGAAAAATCAACAGTCTTAAAAATTTATTTCTTCATTAATTGGGTTACTTCCCTATTCAACTGCCCATGATTTCCATTCTCACAGGGTAAAGACCAATCTCTGTTACTAGATACATTTGTTTTCTAGGCCTGCCTTAAAAAATGCTACAGAGTAGAGAACTTAACCATAGACATTTATTTTCTTATAGTTCTGGAGACTGAGAAGTTGGAGATCAAGGTGTCAGCATGTTTGGTTTCTTGGGAGGACTTTCTTCTTGGCTTGCATCTGCCACCTTCTTTTTATATTTTTTCATTTATTTTTTATTTTATTTATTTATTTATCGATTTTTTGCATCTGCCACCTTCTTCCTCTGTGCTTAGGAACTTCATCTTGTCTTATTCTCCCCTTCTTATAAGAACATCAGTCATATTGGACTAGGGCCCACCCATGTGACTTTATTTTACCTTAATTAGCTCTTTAAAGGCCTGTCTTCAAATACAGTCACATTTTGAGGTACCAGAGGTTAGGAGTTCACCATATGGATTTTGGGCAGACACAGCTTGGCATGTAATATTAGAGTTCTATTACTTCATGACTTTGTTCCTACTTACCCTCCAACCTACGGCTTACCATTCTTGTCTCATGCTCCATAACTCAAGCATAATCTGACATGGGAAGGGGGAAACTTCTCATCTAATTCTAGTGTTGAGTTGAGCTGTTTTTTTCTTGTTTTATGGCTTGGTTCCACTTGGGCCTGACCTGAAAGAGTCCTTATCAATCAGCAATTAAAATAATTTGCACAAATTTTGGATGATTTAAGTTGGTAGCAATATATGATCATTTTTAGGCCAAATTTTGTTTATATGAGCAGGAATCCAGCTTCTTAGCTTGTTTTCCTTCCTTCCTTCCTTCCTTCCTTCCTTCCTTCCTTCCTTCCTTTCTTCCTTCCTTCCTTCCTTCCTTTCCTTCTTCCTCCCTCCCTCCCCTTCCTCCTCTTTCTTTTTTCTTTCCTTTTTTTATTCTTTCATTCCTTTTCTTTTTGCAAGATATATTGAAAAAGGAAATAAAAATATTTTTTAAATAAATCAAATGTAGAATTAATACACCTGTTTTCCTTTCATACTGAATTATATATGTTGAATATATACTGAAAAGCAAGAGCTGTTGGGATCCCTGGGTGGCTCAGCCATTAAGCGCCTGCCTTCAGCCCAGGGCATGATCATGGAGACCTGGGATCGAGTCCCACATCAGGCTCCCAGCATGGAGCCTGCTTCTCCCTCTGCCTGTGTCTCTGCCTCTGTGTGTGTGTGTCTCTCATGAATAAATAAATAAAATCTTTTTTAAAAAAAAGAAAACCAATAGTTGTGCTGTTACTCTTCCCTTATTTTGAATACATAGAACAATCAAAAATTACTTGCTGAATTGAATCTAGAAAATTATCTTCATAGCTCAGTCATAAGTGCTCTCATCGTGTTTTTGTTATTCTTCTAAATAAGAATATTTCTTTTGTCTGTGAGTTAATGTATAAAAGAGGAAAGTAGTCAAAGAAACATCAGGAAAATTTAACTGGAATATATAGTAAAGAGTTCATAGAATCCTTAATGATTAAGTTGTAAACATTAAAATGGAGGGGAAAATAAACCAGTTTTAAATACTCTTATATGATAACTAAATTCATTTCAGTAATCCAGTGTTTTTGTTTCATATTCAAAGTTGTATGGTTATTTTTAGGGACGCAAAATGTGAAATGATCAAATGATTGACTGAATTGATTGAATTACTATTATATTGGATTATGATTATGATTTTAGTATGTGATTTAGGCAATCAATGTCATATTATTATTATTTTTAATTTTGGTGTCTTTGACAAGCAGGAACATTTTAAAAACGTTTATAGTTTTCAGCTTTCAGAACCAATCTTAAAACCACAATATTCAGATATTGCTGAAAATAATAATTTAATTGAAACTTTAGGTTGTTTTTTTCTTTTCTGTTTTTTTCTTTTCTTTTGCTTTTTGGAAATGACCTGAGTCATTATGCAGCCATTTTGTATTTATTTTTACTGGCATTATAAGGCCAGTATGTTTTTTGTAGTTCAAAAGAAAATTTCTTTTAAGTTTTTAATTAAAGCTGTCCATACAGCAAATATATTAAACATTATTTCTGGGGAAAAAAAATGCTACCAATTGCCTACCACTTACTAAAATTATTGTTTACTTATATCCTAATTTGATAGTACTCAACAAAGAAACAATATATTTTTATAATAGTAAATACATAACCAAAAATTTGTAGCACTACAGTGAACATTTCATATACAGATATCGAGGTATAATGATTATAACTATTACTTCAAGGGAGATATGTTTGAATAAGAATTGCAGACAAAAACAAATTGATGGAAGGTGGTGGGTGGGGGGAGGGGGCAATTCAGTGATGTGGGTGAAGGAGGTCACTTGAAGTAGTGAGCATTTGGGTGTTATATGCAACTGATGAATCATTAAATTCTACCCCTGAAATTAATAATATGGTATCTATTAACTACACTAAATTTAAATAAAGAATTAAAAACAAAAACAACCCAAATTGATGAAATGATTAGAATTTTGGAACAAGTTTGGCAATGAAAATGGCTACTCCAGTGTGTGGTAACCACCATCCCTGCCTCTTCCTATATGTTTAAATCATGGTTTTACATAAAGTGAGTTTATCTGCCTATGAATAGAGTGTCTTAAAAAAAAAAAAAAAAGATGGACTTATATAATATCAATCTCACACAGATTTAATGTTTCTTCTTATCTCAGCTAAATGTCTTGGGATGTATTTTATCTAATTTGATTGCAGTCATATAGGGGCTTTTGAGAACAAGTGAATACATGGGACATTTTTAAAGTATATTTCTATACTGTTTCATGAAATTTGTCTAACTTAAAAATGTTGATGTGTGTCAGAGACATATCAAAGATATAGAGACATGATCAATTTAGATATCTGGAAATTGTGAGATGGCAAAGTTGATCACAGAGTATTAGGACAAATTCAACATTTGGAACCTTATTGACTGAACATCAATTTTATAGTAATGAAAATATAAAAATATTGTGAAGACACCTGAAAAAGTACTGCATGTGTGCATTCATAAAGTCGATGTGAAATATGACTTAGGGGTATAGTTTAGATGGGATATTACTTGACCCCTGGCAAGTGGTTGAAAACATATGTAAATAAACTCTTATATTTTAAAAAATAAAAATGGATTCATCCTCCTAAATAATGCCCCAGGAGGCTAAATGTCCTCAGCTTCTAAAGTGATGAATCCTAACCTTAATAATCATACCCATTAGGACATTTGAGGATAATAATGTAAATTTTGCCATTAGCAAAACATTTTAAACTTTGAGGATCAAATCAATTATAAAGAATGTAATTTTAAAGGGTAGAATATTAAATTGAACCAACCTTATTGTATAATTTGCTAAAGAAAAAAATATTTATTTTTATTATAGATGAAGCACATAGTTTTACTCAAGAATATTTGGAAAATATACCAAAGTGTAAAGAAAATAACCATTTTTAGCATTTCGATATGGACCCTTCCAGATATATGACTGTATTCTCATATAGTATCCAAAAACAAAAGGCCTGAATAAACTAAGATACCAAAAGCTGCTTATTGAAATAAATTATAAAGAAAATAAAAAGACAAGTGACAAATTGAAATAAGACTTTTGAAACATAACTGTAAAAGTAATTCAAGAATATATTTACTCAACAGAAAAAAAATACAAAAATCAAGTATTAAAAATAGGCAATACCCCCCTCACTGATATACAGGTATTCTAAAGAAACAGAATCATATATGCATCTACAAAAAAAATGAAAACAAACTATTTTTGTTAATATCATGGAAATACAATTTCATATCAAAATATGATATTCAATTTGATATTCACTACCATATAGGTAAAAATGAAGAAATCTGACAATACAAAATTTTAGCAAAGATGTGGTTTAACAGAGATGTTTATACAAATGAGAAATTGCTAAAAATCACTATAGGAAAGAATATAGCTTTATCTTTAAAAATATGCATAACTAAGATTTAGGAATTCCATTTCTAAGCATATGCATATGTGTCAGAAAAAATTATGCTAAAATGTTCATAGCAAGAATCATTTGTAATTAGCTAACTAGAAATAACAAAAGTGTCTATAGACAGGAGGGCCTATAAATAAATTTGGTTATATTCATGTAATGAAGGAATTGGCAAACTATGGACCGTGAGCCAAAGCTGGCAAGCCTCCTATTTTAGTAAATAATGTTTTATTGAAACACAGCCACATGTACTGGGTTGTGTATTGTGTATGGCTGCCTTTTCTGTATGACAGCAAAGTTGGGTAGTTGTGAGAGAGACCATATGCCCTATAAAGCCAAACATATGTATTATCTAGTTACAGAAAAACTTTGCTAATCCCATTTCTAATGGAATATTACACAGAAGTGAAAATGAAAGAAGCTTGTAAGAGTATGAATGAATCTCAGAAACATAATAACTAGAGAATGATGCCATATTTTAAGTTCAGATTTATTGTCTAGCAAAATGAGGCAATATACTTGAGATATATATATGTATATCATATATTTTAAGCTGCTAATGTATGCAATTCACTGATGAATAACAATTCTGTGTATTGGTTATCTGTATTATTATGGGAGAAAGCTAGCAGATGAAAGAATATGCAAGATTATACTTCCTATTGGGGGACAAGTTCAACAATGGTTTATTTCTTAAGTTTATAACTTACATATTAATAGATTGACTGTGTTGGGGTATTAGTTATACCGTTTCAATACTAATGTAAAAGTAGCTCTTAGGAAAGAAAAGAAAAAGACATATTTGAGGAATAGTAAATCTGTGTGTATGTTTGTGTGTATGTTCACATTTACTATTATTGTCTTCATCATTAATAACTGAACTGAATAATGAACTGAATATTAATAACTGAACCATTGTATCTAAATAGCAATATATAGTCCTGGTTTGAATGGGGTATATTGAAACCAGAATATGTAGAATTTTAAACCTTGACTATTTAACTCCTCTATTAAATGAAGTTAAAAATAAATCTACTTTTTTAAATTTATTCTGGAAATCGATGGAGATCAGCCTTTCTCAAACCATAGAACAGCCCTTAGAGAAGCTTCAATGATATCTATCTTTTATTGTTTCATTTCTTTTTAAATATAAGTTATCTGCAAATATTATGTTTGCAACTAAAACAGCCTAAAATACTTAAAATGTAGAAAAATATTTAATAAATTAAAAAGCATATTCCAAAGTGCATAAAACAATAAAGTTATCCCCTGGTTTAAATGTTTTTGAAAAAAAGGGTATAAATAATCACGGTAGAGTGGCCATATGTTTATTGTGAATTGTTCTTAGTTATACGTGCTTTTTTTTTTTTTTTTTTTTTTTTTTTTTTTTTTTAAGACTGAACATTTTGGAATTAGGAAGAGCATGAACATATTCTAAATCTATTTGTAGTTCAGGCATTTCAAAGTACTTTCCACATTGTGGCAAGAGTGATCTTGCTGAATTCAAAGATCTATATACTGTACCTTTCTAACTTTTTTTACAATCTATGTAGATCTCCTGGAATACTCTTCCATTATATGTTTTCAAGACTGGTTCTGTTTGGTCAGTATAGTTCAGACTACTCAATTTAAATAGTTAATATAAGTAATATTAAATGGCAAGTGATTAACTTTCTGGATTTTAAGGAATTACATTTTAGGATATTAATTTCTCTCAAAGTAACTGAAAGATTCCATCATGTTTAAAGTCCTAAATATGTTTCACAAAATGGAAAAAAAATCTATCTTGTAGCTCTTTATTTTTTTGGCAATTAAAAAATATAATAATGTTAGGACACCTGGTTGGCTCAGTGGTTGAGCAACTGCCTTTGGGTCAGGTTGTGATCTCAGGTTCCTGGGATCGAGTCCCCCATCAAGTTCCCTGCAGGGAGCCTGCTTCTCCCTCTGCTTGTGTCTCTGCCTCTCTCATGAATAAATAAATAATTTTTTTAAAAAATAAAATTAAAATAAAATAAAAATGTTATATGTTATATTATTTAATAATATTTTAACAGGACACAATTAAAACGTATATATTTTTAATGTATTCTATTTATGGAAAAGTATAGTCTTCATTGTATTTTTTTCCAAGTAATTTGATTATCACTGAGCTTCATACTTACATTTTATTTATTGGCAATTTATTTATTTATTTTAGAGAAGGAGGTGGGAAATATCAGAGGAATAGAGAGAATTGTAAGCAGGCTTCATGTTCAGAGAGGAGATTGACCTAGGGCTCGATGCATGCTTGGATGCGGGGCTCAATCTCATAACCCTAAAATCATAACCTGAGCTGAAAATAAGAATCAGATACTTAACCAACTGAGCCACCCTAGCATCCCTATTTGTTGGCCATATAAATTTGTTTATATGTAATGTTTTCCTTGTTTCAATTGGGGGTGTTTGCCTTTCCTAGATATTTGTTGAATGAAAATGTGAATGGATGGAATCACTTATTTTTATGGTGCGTAATCTGGCTATGTGTAGGCAATAAATATTATCATCACATTTTCATAGTTTACCATTAGTTTCTGGTGTTTCAAAATTCGATGTAGCAAAATCCACCACTTTTCAGATTTATAGTTTCCTTCAGTTTTGTTCACACTGTCTTCTCAGCCTAAAATTGAAGAAATATTACCCTTTATTTATTATCCTTATTCTTCTGTGAGTGATTTTTTTTTACCTTAGTATTTAATTGAAATTCTGTTTTAACAATCTGAACACATTCTAGGCTATAAAATGTTTTATTTCTCTCATTATACTGGTAATTTCTGGTATAAAAATAATAAATATGATTAATATATGTTCTTTTATAAGTTGAATTATATATTTTGTAATTGCTCATGATGTTGAAACTGTGACATTATTTCTAATTGTATTTGCACTTTATAAATAAACTGAATCTTAGAAAGGTTAAGCAATTTGTCTATAGTGAGACAGGATGATTGGAAAAGGCATTTATCTAATTAATTCTCCATCAATCTCATGCATGATGTGGATAAGATCCTAATTATTTTACTCTCATCTCAATGCTTTACTAAATGAGACCTATAGCAGTTAACAGATGTGCCTGTATTAGGGTTCTCCTGATATATCTATAGGATATATCTAAGAGGAGATTTATTATAGGAATTGGATCATGTAATTATAGAGGCTGAGAACCTCCATGAACTCCAAGTGCAACCTGGAGAACCAGGAAAGCTATTCAGTAATTCAGTCCAAATCTAAAGGCCTGAGAACCAGTGGTATAAATCCAAGTCTGAAAGGTTGAGAACTGCAGGGGAGCTGATAGCATAAACCTGGTCTGAGTTTGAAGGCCCTAGAATAGATGTCTCAGGGCAGAGGAAGATGATAGTCTTAGCTCAAGTAGAGAGAAAAATTTTGCCCTTCCTTTGCCTCTTTATTCTATTAAAGCCTTCAGCAAGTAGGGTGAGGCCCACCTACATTGGTGAGGGTGATCTTCTTGCCTTAATCCACAAATCTGAATGCTAATCTCTTCCAGAAATAGTCCTTTGGGCACATCCAGAAATGATGTCTTACCAGCTATCTGGACATCCCTTAGCACAAGTCAAGTTGACATAAAATTAACCATCGCTGGGCCTCAGGAAATTCACTGTATTTGAATTAAGACATGGTTAAAATATATATTTCTAGAATGGCACTTTGATGATCTTTCCATTTCAACACTGTACCACAGTATGGGCATATTGATGGAGGGGGTGTTCTCTCTTATTCCAACATTTAAACTCACTATGTCGCGCTTGCTACGTTTTCCTAATCAAGTCTCTGAAATGAATAGAACACCTGTAAGCATCATTTCTTTGAATTGACTATCACCTTCACAACATGTGATATGAGATGCCTTTGCCCTGTAGGAAAATGTCAAGAATTCATAACCATTTTCAGGTTCTTGTCACCTTTGTTATCCAGCAACTGAGGCACTGTCATCTTGTCAGCAATGTCGATCCCTCTTTTTCTAACAACATTGCAATTGTCACTTTCCTGACAGACATCTTAGAAAATCCACATACTTGCCAAATTTTAGACAGGATAACTTTAAAACCTAAGTGTTGGGAAAAAGTATCATTCTGAGATACAGGAGTGGACGGAATGCACCTCTTGCCTTAATAACAATGGTTCAGAGTAGCTCTAAGTCTTAGGAAAACTGTGGAGGCCGGCAGAAGTTGGAGCCTAAAATGCTGAAGGCAGATCAGCTCTTTTGCATCAGGAAGGCTCTGCTGATATTGCTTCAACAGAATAGCCAGGCATGCATTTCAAACTCGGCTCAGAGGTATTATGACCTAGATTATTTCAACTAATGTTTGTGTGACATCTAATATATTTTACTAATTTTTACACATATAACAATACTTATTTTATTCTTAGAACAATAAGTCCATACAACAACTGTCATTGCTGGGGATTTTTAAATTTATCCTCCATGTGAATATGGGTCCAGGAGATAATTACATGCTCAAAGGTTTAAACTGAGCATTTACTAATGGAATCACCTGCATATGTAGGGCTAGATTTAAGAAAAATGCATAGGGAGGTGAGTGGAGGTTGGGTTAAACAGGTGATGTGTATAAGGGAGGGCACTTATGATGATCATTGGGTATTGTATATAAGTGATGAATCACTAAATCCCACACCTGAAACTAACATTACACTGTATGTTAACTAACTGAAATTTAAGTAAATCTTGAGAAAAAAAAAGAGATGGTAAAGAAACTTGTTCATGGTCTCTACTAGACCTGAAAGTATTAGTGAAAAGAATGGCTACAAATACCTAGCAAGACCTGTGGCTTTCTGAGAAAAATTCAGCATTGTCAATCTTGAGCCTGGCATAAAACTTCCATGATTACCCTTCTATTGGTGCTTACTAGTCACTGAAATCAACCAGAAGTCAGAAAGCCAAGATTCTTGGTTGGTTCATTCCATAAATGTCAACCGCCAGAGACACAGCACAAAGTGGATAAGGATGGAGAGTAGATCTGTGCAGGCAAATGGAAAACATCCAGCATATCCTCATTTCACAAATGAGGTAAATGAGTTTATAGAAGTTAATAACTTACCTTAGATTAAAAAAAAAGTATGTAGGTGCTGAGTTGGAATTAATTCATTATCTTCCAACATGAAGTTTCATGTCTTTGCTCCTACGCCACTACAATGCCATTCTCATTAAAATAGAGTTTATGGGATGCCTGGGTGTCTCAGTGGTTGAGCACCTGCCTTCAGCTCAGGACGTGATCTCGGAGTTCTGGGATGGAGTCCTGCATCAGGCTCCTGCAGGGAGCCTGCTTCTCCTCCCTCTGCCTATGTCTCTGCCTCTTTCTGTGTCTCTCATGACTAAATAAATAAAATCGTTAAAAAAAATCTATTTTTAAGAATAAAATAAAATAAAACAGAGTTATTCACTTCATTCCACTTTTCCCTTTCTGCGACACAGTCTCTTATTTTAGTTGAAGTCAAAGGAGTACAAAAACACATCTCAGAGTAATAAATACTCATTTTTGCAGCATGACTAAAGTTACTCTCTATCTCCTTCAACCAATCAATTCCCTTCAGAGAATGTCAAATATATACAGACATTCATACTCTCATACTGAATTTACAAATGAGATCTTAATCTTGATAAATACTTAATATTTTCTTAAAATGCAGTATTATACTGTTTTAAAAATAAATAGAATGTATAAAATTCTCCTTATAAGGTATCTTACATATTTTCCATTTATATATTCTCCCAAATGCTCTTGTAAATTATATAAACTAACATACAATCATTCATTTCTTTTTTTTCTTACAATCATTTATTTCTATTTGCAACAAATAACTGTGGAGTTTTATATTCATGAGTCATGTAGTTTAATATTGTTCAACAAAAATTTAAGACATTTTCCTTATTGAAAGGTAGATTTTCATGTTTTGATATGGTTCTTAAGCAGTGAATTGTACCTAGATTTTTTTATAGGATACTTTTGCAGGAATATATTTGACAAAAGGAGCCAATAGTAACTTTCCAGAAAGGCATAGAAAGTGCTGCCTTGAAAAGTGCTATTTCTCTTGTCTATACAACAAGACTTTAGACACAGGCAGACACTTGAAGTTGATGCTTACTTATTAAGCAGATCATCATGAAAAAAATATAAGGCAGCAACCTTTGTGCACATAGGTTGCCAAGAGTTCAGTAGCTCATAATCCCAAAGTAAAATTGAGGTTAATAGACACTGGCAAATGAGCCACTTTAACAGCACCAGAAAACTTATTTGAATATTTTTATTATTTCAGATTGGACTTAAATTTAAAAATTGGAATATTTAAGTATCAAAACCATGCTAAAATGGCACTGTTATTCTTTTGACCTCTTCATCTAGGGGCATATGAACTCCTTGATTCATAATAAGTGGAATGTCACAACGGCAATAAACTTTGGGCATAATTATTAGGTAACAAATCAATAAATGCATTTTGAAATTATTGAATATCTTTGACATTTTCTTTCAACATGGCCCTCCAACAACATTATGTCTCTCAGAAACCTATAGACAAATTGAATAGGTATGATAAAAATATATAATTGTAATATAAAACAAAAAACACTGATTGAGTACCTTCCTTGTAGGCATTACCTAGTTCTATGGTGCCATTCTGTCCAAGTATGATCATCAAATGGAGCAAGGTGAATAATTTAAATTTGTATGACTTACAAATTGCTCTCATTAATATTAACCAGCCATTTTTGTTTCTTATTAGCTCAAGTTTAGTAGTGAAGCTCCTGGAAGAGCTTCCATTCTAAAAAAAAAATGAACAAAAAATAGCTAGATGACAATCAGCTCCTTTATTCTAAAGGAGACAAAGAATACTTTCGCATGACAGGAGAACAGGATGCAGATGCTGCTTCCCAGTATACAAATGGAGAAAACACATATATCCCGAGCTATTCCCATTCTATTTTCCTACTTAGTACCATCTATTTGGATGCTCAAAATCTAAAAGAATTTAAAAAAATCATAACTTGATGAAAATATTTTGGTCATCAAGATGCAATAAACAGGGATCCCTGGGTGGCACAGCGGTTTGGCGCCTGCCTTTGGCCCAGGGCGCGGTCCTGGAGACCCGGGATCGAATCCCACATCGGGCTCCCGGTGCATGGAGCCTGCTTCTCCCTCTGCCTGTGTCTCTGCCTCTCTCTCTCTCTCTCTGTGTGACTATCATAAATAAATTAAAAAAATAAAAAAAAAAGATGCAATAAACAGCAAGCTATTATAAACATTTGTTCACGGAGTTTCCGGTTGTACTGTGTATAAATTGTTTCCTAGTACAGGGTCAAAAGGGACTAAACTTTAGAAAGGTGGATTTGTTTTCTGTGTAACAAATGTTATATGTTTTGTTACAAATGTAACATAACATTATGTACAGTAGAATTATATTATATGGTCAATATATGTAGATATGCATAACAAAAAAGTTGCTATGAGAATCTCAGATGTGCTTATTATTGACATAATGTTATGATCCATTTGTCATTTGATATAATTCTTTGAAATAAATAATGCCCAGCACCAAAATAATGATAATAAAATGAAAAAGCCAAAGAACATATGAAGCATTGTACAGTACTAAGTAATTTGCATTTTGTTCACTATTTAGAGGACACATTCATGATCTTGGTAGATTTTTTAAAAAAATATTATCTGAACCAACAATATAATTCAGTTTCTCTAATATCTCATCTTTTTTGGCATTAATTTTAGAATGACCAACCAGCTCATTTATATTACTGGTTAAAAATTACCTGGAAGACTTACTCTCAAATGTGGGCTAGGTTTTTTGTTTTGTTTTGTTTTTGCTTTTTCACCTAAGAGTTCATATAAACATATTTTTGTAGATTTCCAAAGCTAGTCAGTATATATGTATAAATATATTTTTGAAATATGACATTAAAAAGTGACTTTTGATTCTTGCAAATGCCAATAAATATATTTCAAATTCAGTTATTTTATCATAAATTCTAGCTAATTCTCTCTCTCTTTGAAAAGGACCTAGGCAAACTATTTTTTTCTTAATTCAAGTTTTTATGTAAATCCTAATTAGTTAACATCAGAGAGAAACTATTTTAATGTACATGACTTCGTTAATTCACACAATAGGAGCCAGATTTTTATGAATGTTATGTTTTGAACGGAATTGATTTTGTTCAATAACTATTTTAAATAATTTGAATTTTCCACCTTTAATCATGACCTTAAAGCTATTTTTTAAAGCTAGCTCAGAATGACTTGGGAAGTTACTCTTTCAGAATAAAATAATAAATTATTGAGATTAAACTATTAAAGGAATTAGTAAGTAGCCAGTAGAAGAATATTTATAGAAATACAAAAGGAAAAAAATAGATTGAACATATGAAGTAAAATCAGAATGGGAGTTTGTGAAAAAGCAATTAGCAAGACTAGATTATTCATAACTCAATGTGGGCAGAACATAGAATTTAAAAACAAGATAACATGTGTTCACTGTTTCAGAGTCTTGCTAAAATTATGTAGAAGAATGATATCTGACATTTTGTTTCATTTTACTTAATAAGAATTATAAATACACACACACATATATATAATATACACACTCACATACCCTCTCCCTGTTTGAGTTCTATGCAGGAAGACTTCAGAAAATTACTATCCACAGCAATTTAAATTAATTCTATGTTATTTCAATTAAAGAATCTTTGTATTGTGTACTAGCCCACGACTAAAATGGTGTTGCCTAGTTTTTTATTCTAGAAAACCAATATAGTTTCATGGATTCAATTTTGCTATTCAGATCTTTAACTTGAAAGAGACTGTACTCAGCATTATGTCATGTTAATTCTTGCACTCCAGTAGAGTCTTCATGCTGACTCAGATTTTACCAGAAATATATTGAATATACTTGCAGTTCATCAGTTTCAGTGTACACTTTAACTCATTGGTCAAATGGAATGTTTGGCAAAACACAAGAAAACTGAAAGAATGCATAGAGTGAGTAGTACATGATAAGCATAAAAAGCATTGCTTAATGTATAAAATAAGTTTGCAAACATGCCAAGTCATATCAATATTTATATATTTATAGTCTAGTAGAGCTTGGATGATACAGAAAAAAAAAACCTCTTAACCAATCGTGATATTTTATTTTTCTTTTTGAATGGAGAAAATATGAATTTGGAATGTAACTGACCATGATGGTAGAAATTTTCAGAGGAAGTTAAATTTACCATCAGAAAAAATATAGTAAATATGTTCTTATGAAGCATCTGCATTACTTTTCTAGAGTATCGATGTCATTCATGTAGGGATAGCTTTGTAAATTATTTTCAAAAGATACTTGGTAAAGAGTCTACATAAATACAATACTTGCTAGATATTGTGTGCTGCTAAAGAAATACTGCTATTTTTTTAGATGTAATAATTAACAATCATATTTTTAAAATTATATATTTTAAAGATAAATATTAAATAATTATGAATGAAATGCAATCCAAAAAGAAGGGAAATAAGTAGATGGGAACATAGACAAAACAAAATGGGCCCTGAGTTAAAATGTTTGCAGTTGTCTAAGACACAGTATCAAAACAAAAGCAGAAAGGAAAATATTTATGATGCAAAAATGCATCATGTTCTTTGTTTCTGAGGATAGATCCTTTCAATATGGAATAAGTGTTTGAGCAACAGTCAGGATGTTGCCACCAACAGTGTTTGATAACACATAACCTTGCAAGTATGCTCTACACATCTTTTAAACCTTAAACGTTCATATTTATGCTCTTTCATCCCTCTTTGTTCAGTGCCTTCATAAAGCCTCTGGATGCCATAGCACTAAGTGATATACATTTTTTTTTTTAACCATCTTTGAGACCACTTTTATTTTTCTTTCCTCTAATTTATTCCTCCACTTCTCTTTCTTCTTCATCAGTCTAGACATCATTTTCACACATATCAGACTCTGTAGAAGTGCGAGCAAATATATTCAATTTATTCCAGATAATAGTTTAATATATAATAAAGAAGAATATTTTTAAAATGTTTGCACTTCCACATTCAAATACAGTGGAAAAATGAACTGCCATTTACTGTTATTCAGGAAGTAATCATAACTTCATTTGGCTGTGTTCTCAGAGAAAACCCTCCTAGACATCTCTCCAAAAGCATTTGTTATAACTAGTAATGCCACATTCTGGTTATTCATCACCTTTCTTTCTAAGTCTGCCTCTTATTATGTATGATCCTATTATCTAGCTTTTACTTTTATCATTTCTGAATTCTCTCTTTAGGCCTTTCATTCAAACCTAAGCAAAAGGAAGTCAGCTAGTTGCCATTAGATAGAAAGTGATGAAATTCGGTCATGGTCTCAGGTCATAATACGACTAAAATTTTAGTAGTCTTGAAGACTGAGAATATTTTGGATGCACTACACATATAATTCAAAATAATAATAAAATAGGATAATTAGCGGAGTCATCATAAGAAGGAAATTCAACAATCTAGCTGCTCAGGTGGCTGACAAATTTAAATAGCTTGCCGATTCATATAGACACTAATATTAGGCACTGATTCTACTTACTGGCTTCTGTACTTAAAATTGAGGCATTTGGACATTATTCCTATCTTTTAATAGGCAGGGTAACAAGGAAATAGAGTTGGGTTTCAAGCTTGCAAATGTGTGGTAACTAATCTTCAATTGTAATCTTCTACATTGTAGAAGTTGTAGGTAAAACAACCAAGAATTGTTTAATGGACTATTCTGTATAACTTCTCATAGCTCTCCTTAACTAGCTTCTAGAGGAGCAAATTCAGATATTAATGACTAATGACTGATATCCCCATTTTATAACACATATAAATTTCCAAGTGGAAAAATTAACCTAATGCATAGAGATAATCTTAGATGCAGAATTTTCTTTGAGATGCTTAACATTAAATTTTTCCCTCTCTTTTTCTGTAAAGAATTGATTCTCAGAAGAGGACATACAATAACCTTTTTTCTACCTTAAGCTTAATGTATTTCATTTCCCATGTGAAAAGTTAAGTGCATTTTCCACCAAGCTATATTTGTTTGAGTTTCTGTGACACTTCTTTTGCTGTGGGTGTGTGAGGTAACCCAATAAATTATTTGTCTCATTAAATGTTACAAATTAATACGAAATATGAATAAGTAGATACAATTGAATATGAGGACATATTCACTTTAGTCCAAAAGTTCATGACCCAGGGACAAACAGGCATATCTTATGACATTAAAACTTGGTTTTCAGAAACTATAGTTATGATTTTTTTCTGATAGAGAGGAGGGCATCAGGTTTCCTAAGTCTTTGCTTTGTTTAGTTTCCTTAAAAAGCTTGAGATTTTTTCAATTCACCTCTCCCTAGATGGAATCATTGTTTTTTCCCTAGGTCCCCTTTTCCTACTATGATCCAGCCACACCTTATTTATCTTTTTCTAGAAGTAGTTCTATAGTATCTTTCTCTCCCTCTAATATATATATATATATATATATATATATATATATATATATATATAGAACATTATTCTATATATATAAAATATAATATTCTATGTTTTATATATATATTTATTTTATAATATCATTTTTATTATATTATAAAATATACATATTATATACTTATTTTATATATACTTTGGAGAGATAGAGAGTAGGGGAGGGGGTGCAAGAGAGAAGGAAAGAATCTTAAGCAGGCTCCATGCCCAGGGTGGAACCCAAAAGAAGACTCAGTATCATGACTCTGTGATCACAAACTGAACTGTAATCAAGAGTTGGAAGCTTAATCAACTGAGCTACCCAGATGCCCTATATATCTCAAAACGTATTTTCATGAGTTAGTCTCTACTAAGGCTAAGGCCTAGGCAAGGATCAAATCCTAAGGAAAGTAGTTTTGGTCTCAACAGCACTTTTACTGGCTTAGCAATGATGTATCCCCTTAGAACATTTTTTTTTTTAACTTCTGAGATCTCCTTGAACAGAGCTATATCATCTGCCCAAGAGGTTCTCCAAACTCTTTTAAAAGCTATAGTTTTCAGATTTTTCACATAATTCTGTAAATAAAAACTTAAGTATATAAGTAATAGTGGCCCATCATCTTGCTTCCAAAAATTCTTCAACATTTTAGTGTCACATTTTGAAGAATTGTTTATCATTAGGGACTGAAGTATTCTATCAGCTATTAAAAGGGAAAAATGAAATAAATAAGGACAGAGCCTGAGAAGATAATCTCAGAATTTTTTCTAGAGAGGGATATTTGATACAAATATCTCTATGACTGATTTTTTTTTACACTAACTTCCCAAAGGATATGAAACACAATTAGGTAGCAAACCAGGAAAAGTGGCAAATGGCCTAAGTTCAAATATATTTCTTTCAAAATGTGTAGGACCTGAAATTTGTATGTGGTCATAGAGGCAGAAAAGATTCAAATAATCTAATAAACCCTTTTTAATAAAGAAAAAGCACAAAAACATTTTACAGAGCAAAATTAATGAAGTAAGGACAAATGTTCAGAAATGCTTGGTTCTTGGGAGAGAATCGAGTCCCATGTCGGGCTCCTTGCACAGAGCCTGCTTCTCCCTCTCCCTGTGTCTCTGCTTCTCTCTCTGTATTTCTCATGAATAAGTAAATAAAATCTTTAAAAAAAGAAAAAAGAAAAAGAAATGCTTGGGTCAAAGAAAATTTTAGGAGGCAACTTCTCAACTGATATTGTAAAGACTTTTTCAGAACATATGAATACCACTTAAAGAAAAAAAATAGACTGTTGGAAATGGTGGCATGAGTAAGCAAAGCAATTTCCTTCAGAAAAAAAAAAAAAAAAAAGTAAAAACTGGATGAAATTCCAAAAAAGCAATCATTTCAAGAAACTTTAATTAAATAATTGATTAACATTGGATAAATCAAGGAGCATTTAATGTTGAAAAACGGCTTTAATTTTGGATAAAAATGTTGAAAGTTTGCCTTGCTCGCATACACCCCTTTGAAATGGTCAGCCAAAAACATAGTTCTATTGGATTGATATTAGTGGCAAAACCAATAGCTTTTCTAGCTGACTTGGTGGACTCAATGTGTCAGGGGAGATAGGACCATTGCCAGCTAAAGATGGCAATCTTAATCAGAATAGACAGAGAAATCCAATAGTTTTATTAGCCCAAGGTTGTAATCCAGCTTATGAAGGGCAGTAGACAAACCAGAAATTTAACAGATAAATCTCAAAGTTACAAAGTCATAAAAGAACTAGAGTAGTAAACTCTCCACATACACTTAAATGACTATTAAGCTATGAATGTATAGCAAAATATGATATTGCACTGTGAAATATGAAAATCATAGAAAAATTGAATACTGGCTGAAGTTACAGATGTGAACCCAGTAGGCCAATAGCTTGGTCAACAATGGTTGGAAATGTTATGGGCTCAATGTAAAAACAAGACAGACACCTTATGACATAGAGTAAAAAAATAAAAGTAAAGAAAACAATTGAGCAAGGAAATCAATGTCTATCATCCTCAGAGGAGATATATTTTGAAGTTTAAATTCAAACAAGTTACTAAAGCAATATGAGAAAAATAAAAACAATAAATTTCATAAAGTATACTGGAATCCAAAGTTGCTGCAATAAACTTTTTAAGACAGTCAAATTTCAATCAAAATTTACAAGTAAAACAAAACAAAAAAACAGCAGAGAAGTATGATTTATGCTAGAGAAAATGAAAGCAAACTAAACAAAAAAACTGAGTGGAAATTGATGATAAATATTCCAGGAAACTAAATCGGATATTATAAATATATTCAAAGAAATAAAAATATGTTTAAAAATTAAAGGAAAATATGTTAATATCAGTCAACAAGTAGGGGATCTCAAGAGAAGTAAGAGTGATAAAAAGGGCCAAATGAAATTAGCTGAAAGATACAATAACTGGAATGAAAAATTAATTAAATTGGCTCAAAAATAGATTTGAGATGGAGAAGGAATAATGATTATTTAAACGATATCAAAAGAAATTATTCAATTAAAGTAACACAGGACAACAGATATTTAAGAATCATAACAAGTTTCAAAGACAAAGGAGTGAGATGAGTGGCTGAAAACGATTGAAGAAATAATGACCCAAAATTTCCGAAACATGATATAAACCATTAAATTATGCATCCAATAAGTTCAATAAACTCCACATAGGATAAAAACAGAAGTTCAATAAACTTACACATAGGATAAATTTATAGCTAGGTCTATCTATATACATATCTATATAACTATATATAAATCATCATAATTAATCTTCTGAGGTGAAAAGACGAAGAAAAAAATTTGAATGCAACAAGAGAAAAATGTCTTCTTACATGTAAAAACAATGATATAGTTAATGACTAACATCTACTTAGAAAGAATGGAGGCCATAAAGCTTTGGAGTGACATAATAAAGGTGATAAAAGGGAAAAAAAATCAACCAAAATTTTAAGTCCAGGAGAATTAACTGTCATATATAAAAATAAAATAACAATATTTCTGGATTTAAAAAAAAATAATTGGTTGCTCATACTCCTGTACTCATAGCAATACTAAAGAAAAAGTATTCAGGATAAAAGGAAAAACCACCAGAGACTTCTGTTTCTGTGAAAAAGGTACGCACTCAATAACTTCTTTATACATAAAAATAATCTAAAAGATGGAGAGAAGAAAGACTAGTTTAAAATATTACATTAAATATAAATGGTTAGTACATCACTAAAAGACATGGATTGGCATGGTTTATTAAAAATGGAACTCAGCTATTTGCTGTCTACAAGACATTCACTTCAAATATAACAATATAAGCAGGTTGAAAATAAGAAGACGTAAAAAGATATATTGTGCAAACATTTAAAAAAGCAGGAGTGGCTATGTTAATGTCAGCTAAAGCAGACTTCAGAACAAAGAATATTATCAGAAACAGAGATGGATATGATAGTATACTAAAAGTTTAATCCACCTAGAAGACACGAGTATACTAATTATATGTGTAGATCATCAAAAGATGGCAAAACTTGTAAAGTAAAAACTAATAGAATACAAAGAAGAAAGACAGTTATACAATAGTGGTTAGAGAATTCAGTATTGCTTTCTACAATTGACAAATGGACTAGACCAGTCAAGATATACAGAAACTCAACAACATCATAAACCAACAAAATCCCATCAATATCTATAAAACAACAGCAAATACATATTCTTTTTAACACTCTTGGGAAATAGAATAACACCACAGACTGAAATAAAATATTTGAAAGACATATATTGATAAAATATTGCATCCAGAATAAATTAAGAACCCTTATAACTTACCAAAAAAACTGAATTAAAAATATGAGTAAATTATTCAAATAGGCATTTTATTAAAAATATATAGGGATCCCTGGGTGGCGCAGTGGTTTGGCGCCTGCCTTTGGCCCAGGGTGCGATCCTAGAGATCCGGGATCGAATCCCACGTCGGGCTCCCGGTGCATGGAGCCTGCTTCTCCCTCTGCCTGTGTCTCTGCCTCTCTCTCTCTCACTGTGTGCCTATCATGAATAAATAAAAATTTTAAAAAAAGAAAATTTAAAAAATAAAAAAAATAAAAAAATAAAAATATATAAAAAAGGAAAAGAAGCATCTAAAAATTTTAGCATCATTTGTTTTCATATAAATACAAATATAAAAGTTTCACAACTGTTATTAGAACTACAATATACCTCTTAGAATGATTATAGTAGAAAGACTAAAATATTGAATATAGACAAGGATATAAAGAAAACTTTAAATTTTTATACATTTATGAAGAAAAATAAAACGAAACCACTCACTTCTAAAGAAGTTTGGCAGCTTTCAAAATGTTAAACAAAGCATACCATCTTATGTAATAATTCAATTCCAGGTATCTGCCCCAAAGAAATGAAAATGTATGTTCACACAAAGACTTGTCTATGAATGCTGTTAGTAACATTATTTATAACCACCAAAAACTAGCAAAATTCAATGCCTCTGACATATGGAAAGGATAAACAAAAAATGCTATGACCATACATTGAAATATTACTTAACAACAAAAAGGAACAAACTTATGATATACACAATAGGCATAGTTAAATCTAAAATAAATAAATAAATAAATACTAAATAAATAAATAAATAATAAATATTTAACTCATGTTAAGTGAGAGCAATTAGAAACAAAAGATTAAAATTTTTAATGATTTTGTTTATACAAAGTTTCATAAAATGAAAAACTATAGAAACCAGACCAGGTTTTTCATTTGGTTTTAGTTTCCTTTAGTTTGGTTTGGTTTGGTTTTTCCCTGTTGTTCCTGTTGTTGTTTGTTTGTTTGTGTTTTTTTTTTCAGGGGATAAGAATAAGAGGGGAATTGATTTCAAAAAGGCATAATAAGGGCACTTTCTGGAACAATGAAAGTACTATAACACTAAATTATTATGGTTGCTTGATTGTGAAATTTGTAATTATCAGACTCTATACACTTAAAGTAGGTGAATATTAGAGTGTGTAAGATATGCCTTAGTACCTTTTTTTAAAGAATAGCCAAGAAAGAGTCAAAGATAAGGAAGTTTTCCTAAATTCGACTGTTTATTTATGCTAATTAACAATTTAAAGGTAACAAACCAGCAATAAATACATGTGGTTAGTCATGAGTTTTTGATATTTATGTGTAGGTGAGGATGAAAGATACAATTGAGCTATATACATGTTAAGATCAACATTTCCCAGTAGAGGGTCACCTGGGTGGCTCAGTTGGTTACGCATCTGCCTTTGGTTCAGGTCATGATCCTGGGGTCCTGGCATTGAGCCTGCATGTCAGGTGCCCTATTCAGTGGGGAGCCTACTTCTCCCTCTCCCTCTACTTGGTCTTCTCTCTGCTTGTGGTCTCTCTGTGTGTCAAATAAATAAATAAAATCTTTATAAACAAAAACACAAAAAAAAACATTTCCCAGTAGAGAAGTATATGTTTCACACAAGAAATGTTACAAAGGCAGGAGAGATATTTACTATCATATTTTTCAGTCACCTATGGCTAGCATTTACTGAGTGAAATCCATAAATTGGCCACCATATTAGACATTTTACATGTATTATTTAAACCATTATGAGGTCAGTCCTCTAATTCTAGGCATATCAATGTATTGAATATCCCCAAATATTGTCAATTTCATTCAATATATTTTGATTCAATTCAGTATCATTTAGTTTGTCCCATATTTCTTAGGCACTACTAATTTCCAAAAGTGTGATATAGCTCCCGAGCTCTAGTTGAAAAAGTGTTACATGGAAATTGACAATTTTGGAACATAAACAGTATAAAACTAAGCTCCACAAAAATTCTCACAGGCCATCCTATGAACCTTTGTAGACTACATGCACACATTAAAAAAAAGACTAATTTTATTTTATAAACTGAATCCCAGGGTAAGGAGAATAACTTGTAAAAAGCTTTTTGGGGAACTAAGAAAGCACATAAGAATGTATAGGTTGAATATATTTCATATCAGTGTATTGGCTTTATGCCTTCTGTATACTTTGTAGTAAACTTTTCAAATTCAAATTGTCCTCTAGCTAAAAGAAAATAATAGCCAAACCACCTAATTAGTATTATCCTTTCATCCTTCCATCCACCCATCTACACATCCATCCACCCATCCACTCATCCATCCATCCATCCCTCCATCCAACCAATACAAGACTCCTCAACACTGTTTTATAAACTCTTTCAAAGTGTAAAATCCCAAACCATGCTCAGATGAACTTAAGTCTGGAATGCTCATTCTACTGTTTGTAAACTGTTACCCCTCCTTCACCATGAAGAATCTAAATTTATATTTGTGGGGATTGAGGGGGTCTCTACACTCTAATATATTTTTTTTTTAATTTAAGCTCTCCATTTTGATGAAAACCACAATTAATTTAAGCATATCCTATGTTGTCTGGCTTACGACTATATGAATAAGCAATTGGTGTGTGATGAAGAATAATGCCATAATAACTTAGTGACATTCAAAATTAGACCTGTACTTCTCACATGTCTGTGGGTCAGCTACGGCTGCTTTATTCCATTTGTGTTCATTCTAGGTCCTGAGTTAAAAGGGCACCTGGTGATGAATACAATGCAGTAGCATAACAGGGCATGTCCAATATTTAAAGTCTGTTTTGAAATTCTGCTATATCATCTATCCTAACATCCTTTTGTCCAAAGCTAGTTAGATGGCCAAGCACAGAGTTAAGGGTCATGGATATGTACAAGTGACTGAGAATTTATAAAGCATAGGACATGATGGGGGAATAATTACGATTGGCAATTAGTAGTCGATCACAGCATGATGATGGTGATGCAAATATTTTTATTTGTTTTAGTAAATGATTGTGTTCAGGCAAATTGACAATCAAAGGATAACAAGGTTGTAGTATAAAAGCTTTTGTAGGGATCCCTGGGTGGCGCAGGGGTTTGGCGCCTGCCTTTGGCCCAGGGCGTGATCCTGGAGACCCGGGATCGAATCCCACGTCGGACTCCCGGTGCATGGAGCCTGCTTCTCCCTCTGCCTGTGTCTCTGCCTCTCTCTCTCTCTCTCTCTCTCTCTCTCTCTCTCTCTGTGTGTGACTATCATAAATAAAATAAAAATTAAAAAAAATAAAAGCTTTTGTAGATTGAATGGATAGGAGTGGTACGATTCATGAGTCACCAGATAGCATTTTCTACTTAAGCTTGTCAGACACAGAGGGATCTGTTCCAAAAAAGGTGAGTTCAATATTGCCAGTCTACAATGATCCCATCTTTGTAATTACCTACTCACAACAATCAATACTGCATAATTGATTCATAATAAACGGGCAATAAAAAAATTCCTTTTTCAGAATTCTACAATAATTAGAATAATTAGCCATCTACTAAAGCTATGAATAACATTAGAATGGTAAACTGTCAAATAAAACACAACAGCACTAACAGGTTACCCAAGAAAATCTCATTAATACTGTCATTTTAGCACTCTACGCTGGTGATTTTTGTAATGATGGGGGTCCAATTATTGTACAAAACAAATTGTTAAAGTCATTAGTGCATTTTGTGCATATTTATTTAAACTGATTCTTTGTATTAGTGTTGTTTGAATCAAAAGTCATAAACAGATAAATGGGAAACCAGACCCAGTCTTCCTCTTAAACACAACACGGATGCTTTAGTTTATACATCACATCATCACAAGTTATGTTCATCTGGCAGAGTTTTGATCTTCCAAGTTATTACCAGTGCAAATTTTCAGTTGTTTCACTGATATGTCCATAGTTTGCCTTTTTAGCTTCCTCAGTTTCTCCATCGTTTTCCCATCCTCTGTACTCTCACTGCCTAGTCCCTGAAGCCACATATTTTAGGTCTTATTTTTATGGAACCACTGCAAGTTTATATATTCATTTCTGTATCAGTTATGTATACTGTCAAGATAATGCTAGAAGATTAACCAACTCCAAATAAGACGGTGTGAAACAATATACATTATTCAGGTCATGATTCTACAAATTTGTGTTTTAGCTGAGAATTATTTCTGACTTGATCTACGTTTACTCTGTTTTGAGAATTGATTGTTGGCTGGAGCTCAAACATTTATAGGTCAAATGTCTTCTTAATGGAGCAACTTCATTTAGCTCTATGTTTCTCTATATCCATGTAGCAGTGTAAAATAGGTTCTTTCAGAAGACAGGGATGCAAGAGCAACCAAATGGACAGGTGTGAGTCATGGTAAGGCCCATATTCAGAACTGTCACACCGTCATTTTTGTGATTCATGCAATCAATCTTTCTCAGTTTCTATTTAATCTGTTTTGTTTTAAAAATTCTATGTGTTCTATAAACATAAGGAGTCTTTTTTAATTATATAATTTTATAACTGTTAGCACAAATTATTTAATTAATTATTCATTGACCCTGAGGGATTTCTTTGTCTTTTTATTTATTTTGAACCTTAGATGGAGTTCCTATATTACTCATGCTTGAGAATCTCTGCCTTTTGATTGCAGGTTCTTTTAAGAATACACAGGGAAGTAAGGGAGCAAGTATGGGCTCAAAGTATTCATTTACAGCACTGTTCAAGATACCACAATAGATCTGATGGACTAATAGGAAGTTTAATTTAGAGAGAGGAAAGCAGAGTGGTTGACAGTGTGGCTATTTGGGATTCAGTCAGTCTGACTATAATCTCTTAGCTCTGTGCCTTTGAGCAAGATACATGACTTCAGTTTTCTCATGAATAAGATGGATAAGGATAAAATGGTACCTACTTTATGTGATTCTTGGGAGAATTCAATGAGCGCATGCGCACATGTCTGCTTAGAGGAGTGCCTAGCACATCTTAGATACTAAGGGTAAGCTACATACATTACCATGACAAACACTCATTGTTATGATGATTTGTTTTTTCATTGTCTCTGCTTTTACTATTATTAATGATTGGTAGCACATCTCTGGGTTTCTTACTGTGTAAATTATTGTGAGAGAATCTGATAGAATACAGGTTTGTCAGAGTACTTGCACCAGCTCGCCTGAGTCCACTAACCATCCCAACTGGAGGACGTGGGACTCATTAGTTATAAGAGAAGAGTAGCATGTGACAAAGCATGGAGATATGAGTGACATCCAAATCTGCTTCTCTCATAACGCAACAAATTATTCTTCCTTTAGCCAATAATACATCTTTTCTAAATTTGTTTTTATTAATATAAAGATGTGACAGTGCTTATACATGTGTTTTGCACATATGTGAGTGTTCTCTCAGCCTAAATGTGTGAAAGTGGAAGTGTTTGGGTTCAATAGGTTCTGGAAATATACAAAGTTACCTTTATACATAAATTATCCAGAAAAAAAATAAACAACAACAAAAAAGGCCACTAATCCAATGGATTAAAAGTAACACAGTACAATTTAATCCCTTCCTGTTTACTACTGAGATTCATCATCTATTAAAATATTTATTGGATAGTTAAATTTTTCCCTTTGGTATATTTTACATTGCAGGACTTTGCCATTTTTGTATTTGTTACCATTTCTCTCTCTCTCTCTCTCTCTCTCTCTCTTTCTTTTTTTTTTTTTTTCTGAAAATGGGGTGTGGTCAGTTGCTAAGCTGCATTTTCAGAAAGAAAATTTGCCTACTGCAGGAGGATTTTTAATTTGTTTATCTTGATATCTGCAAAGCTATAACAGTAAAATAAGATAAGCAATAATACATATTGTACAAGTTACAACTACAGCATTTAGTACTGTGCCAGTTTGCATAATATTTTAATAAGGTTTTGTTCTAGTCACTTATGCATAATGACATCTTAATTTCAGTGTACATGATTAAAGCAGTATCCTAAAGGCTCTTTAGTGTATTACAAAACTTTTGTGATGCTGTTGTGGGCTGTTTTACAAACTTTATTACTTCAGTATTTTTTTAGATTATTACTCATCAGTTTTTTTATACTTTCCTTCTTTAAAATGGTCATATGAATCTGGATTTTTGCTTTTCTCTTCGTTTTCACTATAATATGGTCTTAAAAAAACTATGGAAACAATTTCTTGGCATGCAAAGTTTGTGCTTCTAATTTGTAAATATCACTCAAGTTGTTTCTATTTGTATACATTGGGTTACCTACATAATTCCATAATTTTACTATAAATGCAAATTATGACCACAATAATTTATCAATGCATATCCATAAGAATAGCTAAAATGAAGAGGACTATCAATACTAAGTGCTGGCAAGTTTGAGTAAAAATACAAATCTTCCATTGTTTATGTGATTGTCTTTTGGTAGAACTACTTTGGAAAAATATTTGTCCATAACTATTAATGGTAAATATTATAATTCCTTACAATGCAGTAATTCCATTTCTTGGTGTCTGTCCAACAGAAATGGCATGTACGTCCACTGAAAACCAAGAATGCTAATTAGAGCTTAATTCATAATTGTCCCAAACTCAAATCAAACTATATTCATTTTGTCTTGCTCTGTGACAAATTTACCCAAATGTAGCACTTTAAAACAATATGTTTATTATCTCACAAGTTCTTTAGGTCACAAGTGGGGCACAACTTAACTGACAAAGAATATTAAATTAAGAATTTGCTATATAGGATTTATCCAATATTTGAAAGGTCTGATGTCCTTACAAACTTGATGGTCCTTAGACAAAAGGAATATTTCATTCAGATATTTCCCAAAGAAACAAACATATATACATATTTATTAGGACATTAAAGTGTTATATTTAAGTTACTATGCATGTAGCAAAAATGATTGTATTCCCAACCTTAATCAGCATCTCTCTCAAAAGTGTTTCTTAACATTTTCTCTAGTGAAAATTGTATTTTATTTTTAAATAATAAATCAAGATACAGAATACAGAGTACCCAGTGAGAAATATCAGTTTAACTCAGCTTTACCTAGTGGGAGATTTCATGCACATCAATGGATACTTTTCCCTATATTTAAGCTACATTAAGAATGCTAATATATCTTACTCCACGTGTTTATGTCAAAGTCATTCAAGTTATTCTAATTCTCCAGAGACAAATCTAAACTAAGAAGCAGTAGCTAAGAAAAATTCCTACAATATTTGTAATTTTTTTTTCTCCAAAAAACAAACTATTTCTGTTCAGCAATTTCAAGTTGCCATGTTGCTTAACTGGTTCAAGTTCATTTAAATTCATTTATTTTTCCAAATGTCAGCAATAATCTAAACTGTTCCACATCACAGGACACTGACAGTTGGTATGTAAGGTAATAAACAGCATTATAGTCACTTGGGGCAGTGAAATTCATACATTTTCTTTTCTATGGGCTCAGTTAACATGTAATTTAGATATTAGTTTGTCACTATAGTTTTCATTCATTCTTCATAGAGTTACTGTAACTGAACTGATGATCCTGCTCACAGGTGTCAGCAGAAATGTTAACTATTTGTATACCAACTGATACATAGGCCACTGCATTTTACTGTTTCAGAGCAGAATATATGGAGAATAAAAAATATATAAGTTGCCTACCTGAAAAGAAATTTTTCAGGTATCAGTTTTTCTTGATGTGATTTGTTTTTAAATGGATGGGTAAGAAACTAAAGTTTTATTTCCCAAGGGAAATAGCATTATAAGCCTTATCAAGTTATCAGACTCTTGCAATTCTGGCTGTATGAATTCAGATAATATCAAAAGAAGAAAATCTTGAATGTTTTCTTATCCTTTGCAGAAAATATTGGCATGCAAATAAAGAGAGAAGAGAGCTATAAGTGTAAAGACTGAATTTTTAGTCACTAATTTTAATCCTATCCTGTTGACTTTTGTACGGGACCTGGATGACAGAAAGGTACAATTTTTCTAATTTCTCTGACAATCTCCCATATGTATCTTTTCTTTCTCCATTAATATCATGGTGAAGCCTGTTGTTTTCAGAGAAATTCAATCAGATAAACTAAATCACGCTAGAGTGTTAATAATTTCTTGCATTTCCTTCAATAAAGATTTTTATATATTAACATTAGAGCAATGAAAACTCCAAAGTGATGGATTTTGATTTTGGTCTTTGATTTCCTTCTTATTCATCCTTTATTGTCCAGATCAGCTGTTAACTCAACCTTTAGCGAAGTCTTGGCTATCTTCCTTGTCTCAACAGTACAAATCCTATCTTTTCCTGACACTCTGACATCACTTCTATAATTCCAATACAATACCAATTGCGCCATGTTATATTTCTTTCAGGAATCATCTCAGAAGCTAAACTGTTTTGACCTCAGCCTCAATTTTTGGAGAAAAAATAATTGAGCGTTTTATGGAGTAATTGCCAAATTAAACTCTTTGCTGTGATTGTTCTTATGTTTTATTGGCTGTTTGCCTGATGGTTGATACATTTCTTAGGTTTTAATCCAGGGTTTTAAGGAAATCAACTTTATCTCTTTCATAATTCATACCTGATAGTTTTACTCTATAATTTTTGTTTAATGTATCATGATAAAAATTGAAGAACCCTTTCATATCAATGCTTAGTTTTACAGATGACAAAATTGGGCCACTCAAAGGTTGGACAGCTCTGAGCCTCAATTTTCTCTTTTGAAAAAATGGAAATAATCTTTCTTTTTAATGTAATTGTTTTGAAAGAAAGAACACAGATGTGTGCATGTGAGAGAGAGCACTGGAGAGGGGCAAAGGGAGAGTGAGAGAGAGAATCTTAAGCAGACTTCACACTCAGCACCTGACCCGGGGCTCAAACTCAGGTCTCTAGGACCATGACCTGAGCTGAAATCAAGGATCAGACACTTAGCCAGCTGAACCACCCAGGAGCCCCCAAAGTGGTAATAATCTTAAGTGAAGAGATTATTCTAAGAATTAAGTGTGTGCTTAGAACACGACATATAGTAAGTATTCAAGGAAATATAGATGTTTGGATTATTTTTGTGAAAAACTATCAATATTTTTAGACAATTTCAAGTTTAGTAGTTCTTTTTTGAATTAAGTTAGCATGCTTTCCAAACAAAACCTTGCCTTTCCCATCCCATTACCATTTATATTTATCTGTCAATTCAATAATATTCTATCAACCTGCTTTTTATGGAAATAACCCTCTCCAGGCTACAGATCATGCTGTGCTCTGCAGAGCCCTCCTGGTGTTTGTGCACATCCGCATCCACCTCATCCCTCATGCAATGGCTCTGCAGTGTCGTTGAGTCACTGTGATACTCATAGGTAGAACTCATAGTAACTTAAGTGTCTTTGATACCTTTCATAACTTGTTTTCACACTTTCGCTTTTTGAAGTTTCTTTTTCTGAAGCTTTCCCTGTTGCCAACTGAAATATCATTTCTTTAAAATAGAGAACTGAGATCTGAGAACATATATTGCTATATAGATTGTCTGGTATATTCTTTGATTTTATACTTTTATCATAGTTTGCACAATTATAATAAAAAATATTTATATGATTATTTTCTGAAAGTCTATTCCCCATTAGGTTGTACTCAATGGGAGGGTATATACTAAACCTAATCAGTTTATTCTAGCCCGTGGCATATGCCAGGGCCTGGGAAACACTTGCCTATTTGGTAAACGATTTTTTTTCCCTCACATTATTTGTACTCCTTACTTCAGCTTACAATATGCAGATTATTAATAATCTTTTTTTTATTTAAAACTAGCCATTGAGTTATTTAGTCATTGATAATTTTCTTTCTTTTAGCCTATATTTACCAACTGCTCCCAATAACTACTTTACATCAATTATTTTGTCTTCTAATCATGGGTGAAGGTAACATCTAAATACACTAATGATAAGTTTGCAATTTATATAAAGGAAACGTGTTTATATTAGGTCAGTCAAGTTAGAAAAAAATGTTTTAATATACATATTAATGTCTACTTATATATGCATAGGTACACATAACTGCCTCTTTTTTTAAGAAAAGATTGATTGATTGATTGATTGATTGATTGATTGATTTGAGAGTGAGAGAGAGAGCGCACACACACACATGTGAGTGAGGGGATGCAAAGGGTGAGGGTGACAAGCAGACTTCCCCTGACCATGGAGCCTGACATGGGACTTGATCTCACAAACCTGAGATCATGACCTGAGCTGAAAACCAAGAGTCAAACATTTAACTTACTGAGCCATCTAGGCGCCCTCATAACTGCCTCCAACAATGCTGTGTTCAGTGCTCTGTTCAGCAACATTTATAGTGCTCTGGTCTCTTAAATATTAATCTAAATATACACCTGTATGATTGGCAAGCTATCCATGTCTACATTTTCCCATGTCCGAGAGCTAACTAAGACATTGTCTCATGTCCTTGGACAATGAGAGCCAGCAACTGCTGTTGAAGGGACACTTTTGAGCAATTTGGGTTGATGCCTTTTACTGTAAATTCTCTCATCCAAAGAGTAGTAACTTCTTTGAAGCAAGGTTTGCTTTTCTTTGTCATTTTCTTCTGACCTGGAGAGATTTTTGTCCGATATTGGAAAACAAAAAGAGTGCATTGGTGATGTTAGACACCACAAAAGAAAATGCCAGAGGAGCATAAAGCTCAATGTTAAACTACGAAGTTTAGAGTGCTTTAGTCACCTTTAAAAAAAAAAAAAAAACTTTGTTGAAACAGAGTGAAGATGAGCAATCCAATATTGAAGGATTCAGAAATATCATTGTAGCCTGAGGAGACTAGTAATTACATGAAAGGTTTATGGAAACATCTCTAACCTGAAGTATATCATAACTCACAGGAATTTGGAGAAGACGAAGAATGTGTTATAAGCAGGCCTGCACCCACTGTCCCTTTTTATGCCCAGGAAAAAAAGAAAAAAAAAATTAAAACTCTTGTAAACTTCTTAAAAGACCTCATGGCAAACACATTAATTACACGTATCAGCAGGAGTTCTTATCTATGGCATTCCTTTCATACCATATACCTGGTCATATTGCATTGCTTATTAAACATAAATCTTTAATTTATGGATTTATGTGGGGATTTCTAGCTAGAAAATATTCTAACAGTTCTAGAACTGATGGATAAAACAACAGAGACATTTTGTAAAGAAAATGGTTTGTGTTATCAATTCACTTAGTGTTTGAATCAGATCGTAATACAACGCTAGAAGAAAGACCAACAGAATTGCATTGACAATCTCAGATTTCTCTTATTTTGTAAATGATTTGATATTGTCTTTGCCTTTTGAATTATTAGTAAAGTAAGAGGAATTATTCCTGTGTGGTTCCTATAAGGTGATGTGGTAATTCCACATCTTATTTTCTTTTAAGATTTTATTTATTTATTTGACAGAGAGGGAGAGAGAGAGAGAGACAGAGAGAGAGGGAGAGAGAGATCACAAGGAAGGGGGTGGCAGAGGAAGAGGGAGAAGCTGGATCCCCACTGAGCAGGGAGTCTCAACACAGGATGGCTCCATCCTAGGACCCTGGAATCATTACCTGAGCCAAAGGCTGATGTTTAACTGACTGAGCCACCCAAGTGCCTCCATATCTTGTTTTCTAATATAAGATATCTGGAAGGTATCTCCATAGGGACTGTGTTGCTCAGAGTGTTATGAGCTCTATTGTGCCCCTTACTGCCTCCCTCCCCTTACTGACTCATATATTAAACTCCTAATCCCTAGTACCTCAGAATGTAACCATATTTGGACATAAATTAAAGACATGATATGATAAAAATGAAGCCATTAGGGTGGAGTCCTAATCCAAGATTCCTCCTATAAGAAGAGGAAGAGGGGGCACCTGGGTCGCTCAGTCAGTTAAGTGTCTGCCTTCAGCCTAGGTCATGATCTCTGGGTCCTGGGATCAGCCCTGCATCAGGTTCCCTACTGAGTGGCGAGTCTGCTTCTCCATTTGCTCCTCCCCCCAGCTTATATGTGCTCTTTCTTCTCTCTCAAATAAATAAAATCCTAAAAAGAAAAAAAAAGAAAAGAGGAAGATACTGCATATGGTATACACAGAAAAAAGGCAACATGAGGACACAGTGAGAAGATGACTGTCTTACAAGCCAAGGAAAGTAGCCTCAGGAGAAACCCAATCTGCTGACACCTTGCTATTGGATTCCAGGCTTAAAACTATGAGAAAATGTCTTTCTGTTGTTTAAGCCACCCAGACTGTGTCATTTTGTTTTGGCAGTCCCAGCAGACTAATGCAAACTAGTTTAGTTTACACTATAACTCCCAGGAATATATAGTTTCACTTCAAAAGATATACATTTAATATGATATATTTTGTCAATTGTTTAACTGCAAGTGACCCTTTGGAACTTCAGTGATGGCCAACTATTTTACAGATGAGGAACAGAAGTCAGAGAATCAAGGTGACAAATCCTATGTTCCTAAATATATAGTTACCTCTTTGTTCTTTATTTTGCCCCCAGGACAGAGAGAACATTGGGGAAAAGGATTGTTATTCTATGCCCCAAATTTAAATTAGTAGAGAACCCAGATCTATTAGTTGCTTAATCAGTATCTGCTAATAATTAATCAGTACACATTCACATCCTCATTTTTTCTGTAGAAAAAAAACAACTGTTCTTATGTATTTCTTTCCATAGCAATAGTGAGCTCAAATATGCACTGCTTATCTATTTAAACTATGCTTTAAATGTCATTTTCTAAAACTAGAACATGAAACCTCTATTTGTGATAGCACACATATGTTTAACAAACATAAAAAAAAATGCATGCCACTTTCCAGGAGACACCGATATGTTCTTCTAGAAGAAGTATTTCACCTATGTTTGGAATCATTTCTCTGAATCATAGTGACTTACAAATGAAAACCTGTTGCAGTTGGCAACATTCCCCAGCAGGCTTCCTTTAATTATATTACCTCCTTTTCCCCTCTATCCACTTCTATTCTATTCTACTTTGTAATTTTATATTTGCAGTGTGTAATGCTGAAGCAGGAGAACTAGGTTCTTGATTCACAAAGAATGAATCCTACGGTTGAAGGAGAGTGAATAAAGCTATAGAGTTTTATTAAATGAGGATACAAAGAAAGCTCTCAGAAGTGAGAGGGGTCCTAATAAGGTTGCCACTGGGGCTTGTAGGTATAGGGTTGGTCTTTTATTGAAAGCCAAACAAGTAACCTAAATCCTTTTACCATCTCTATTGATAGCACCATTGAATAAGGATGAGTGATAACATCTTTAATGGCCCATGTCCCTTTTAGGGTTCAATAATTCTCTGTTGGTCATAAGTAGCTGTTATAACAAGACCTCACCTCTGAAACCTAGGACCGGATGGCCTGGTTTGTTTCTTTATCTCCAGCTTCCTTATATTTCCAAATTTTTAGGATTTTGTGAGCCCAATTCCCAGGCCCCTTACCTAAATCTCCTTACCTAGCCCTGCCTTTCCCTCCCTCGGTGTTGAACTGGACTGAATACCAATCCAGTCCTCCATTTATGGTCCATACCAATTGCACTGTGTGTATGTGTGGAGGGGTTCCCCACATCTACATGCAATTCTAGAGATCACAGCTGAGTGTCAACTCAGGTCTGATACTATCTACCAGGAGTCAGCATCAGATTCTACAGATTTAAGGTTCAGTCCTACAAGACTGCCCTCCTCAAATTTAGACTCTAGTCCCAAATCCAGGTTACCACCTATGACTCTGATCAACCAACTGTAAATTAGAGATTCCAATGACCCTCATGCCCGGTTTCAGATACTAGTCTCCAGTCCAAGTTGTTACCTGTACTTCTGACTGACTGGCTCTAAATCAGAGATTCCCAGAATATTCTTCTCGGATTTGATGAATTTGCTAGAGCAGCTCACACAACTTAGAGAAACATTTTACCTAATAGATTACTAGTTTATTATAAAAAGATATAACTCAAGAACAGTCAGAGGCACGGCCTGAAGCAAATTGTGGAGCCTCAGCACACCATTCTCCCAGTACCTCCAACCCAGCTTTTTGAAATCCAGTCTTTGGGTTTTCATGGAGACTTAATTACAAAGTTGTGACGATTTAATTATTGACCACTGGGTATTAATTCAACTTTCAGCTCTTCTGTCCTTCCAGGAGTTCAGGGGGGTAAAATTGAAAGCTCCAACCATCTAATCATATGATTGGCTCCTCTGGTGACTAACCCCCATCCCTAGGAGACCTAGGAGACCTCCAAGTGGTCCAAAAATCACCTCATTAACATAAAAACAGGCATCATCATCAAGTTGCCTTACCACCCTATCTGGGAACTTCCAGAATCTGAAACCTGCCCCTACTACAGCAGTGGGCAGGGAGATACTGAAGAAAGAGGACAATCCAGGTTGGTGGGTGGCCATTCTAATAAGCAAAGGGAATTTACATACAAGGCTTGTGTGAGGAGCAGCAAGAAAAATGGAGTCCCAGATCTGCCCACCAAACCTTAAAAGTTTATAATGAGGCCTTAACTGGGTTCAGTCACATGAATTGTGCAGGTGTTCTCAACACCACATCACTACATCACTATCTCAGGGCCATGTCCTCGTGGTGAGGGAGCAGAAGGCTAGCTGAGGACAAAGCACAAGCTGACACTGCACCCCTCCACCCCCCGCTGCCGGGCCAGATGTGTGTCACATTCCTCAGGCATTTCTGGCTGTCCTAAAGCTAAGGAAAGTAAAACGAAGTTAACTTATAGAGATCACAATTCTGCAAGACATGAATCTCCCTCAGTTTACAAATGTCTTAGTAATTTACAAGAACAAATAGTTTTTTATCAATAACCTAGCTTCCAGAGGAAATGTAGATACAATTAAATGTCCTTCTAAACTGGCAGCCCATTGACAAATACTTGAAGGAGGCAGAGAATAAGGAATGTAATGTTCCTCCAAGGAGCTCCCAACTATCTTAATGTTAATGCCTTGCTAGGAGGAAAAACAACCTTAACAAAGGCAAGTCCTCAAGTATCCTGTGAAATTTCTTTAACATGTAAAAATCTCTTTTCCTACCTTCTCCACTACCAAGTATATAATCAGTCACCCCTCACCATCCTGGGGCAGCAGCTCTTTCTGCCCATGGTCCTGTCCCTATGCTTTAATAAAATCATCACTTTGCATCAAAGAACATCTCAATAATTCTTTTCTGGTCATGGGCTCTGGATGTCATCCCACCAAACCTCACCTACATTCCAAAACTACATCACTTGGAGCAACCTCTGGGAGCAGGAAAGGCAAAAGGAGCTCTTTGGTTTCCTAGGTCCAGATCATATGTCAACTGGAAGACACCCTTTTCTATGACCCTCCCCAACACCTCATTTAAGAAATTTCAAGGGTGTAAGGAGCTATGTGCTAGAAATGGAAAGAAGACAAAATATTTATTTCTTACTATAAATTAAAATGTCATAATAACTTAGTAACCACTATTTTTAGAATGCTTAATATGTATCAGACTCGGCCAGGTATACTTCGACTCTGGTATTTTTTTTAATTCATTTAATACTGACAATAATGAATTAAAAGCAGATGATTAAACAAGATTTTGAGAGTTAAAGCCATGACCGTAGTGAGAGCTTCTATGTGATGAAGTCAAGACTTGACTAGCCCCTTCCTAACTTTAGGCAGTTAATTTGTATATTCCAATTCTTAACAATCTGCTCTCAACTGGACTTTGGTATCTCTTTAGAAATTGATACTGGTTGATTTTATTACAAAATCTCCACTGTTCCAGAGTTAAATTAATTATCTTAGGCGTTGGAATATTTATGTAAGGTCTTTCTTACTCTTTGATGTTCATAAACTCTGTAGAGCATATGAAAAAATCAAAACAAAACAAAGCTATGGGCACTTTCGACATACATATAGTGATATACACACAAGTGTGATGATATATTGTGTATATACATATATATGGGTTTGCGCCACATAGTTATGGGTTTGCCCTGCTTAGATCCACTAATACATGGAATTTTTAAAAATAAATATTGTACAAATCTCATATTTTCATTATTGATGAGGGATGAAGGCAGAAAATGTGCACCTTAAGCCCAGAGAGCTGACCTATAAGTCTGCAAGTTTGTTTGTTTGTTAAGATTTTACTTATTTATACATGAAAGACACAGAGGCTGAGGGAGACAGAGACATAGGCAGAGGGAGAAGAAGGCTCCCTGTGGGGAGCCCAATGTGGGACTCAATTCCAGGACCCTGGGATCATGCCCTGAGCTAAATGCTCAAGCACTGAGCCACCCAGGCATCCCATCTGCATGGTTTTGATAAGGATGAAACATGTGCTAGTTGCTACATTCTTAAAGGATCTCATGACTACTTATATATCTCATCAATAGTCAATATCAAGCTGAATGATATGCACCAGAGAAATCTTTCCATGGTTTTATTAAGTATGTAATACTCCCTGTATGTCCTCTCTACCATGAGCACTAGGCATATAACCATCAGCTTCATACAGCAAATGTGCAGCCCTTTCTGTCCCTGGGTCCTTTCCCTGTGCTGCTTAAATAAACTCACTAGGTTGCATTGTAAAACATCTCAAGAATTCTTTCTTGACATTTATGCTCAATGACCCTGCAACTCTATGATTTCCTTAATAATGTTTTATTTTCTCTAGCTTACCTTATTGTAAGAATACAGTATATAATATATATAAAACACAAAATATGTATTAACCATTTGTTTATGTCATCATTAAGGCTTCCAGTCCATGGTAAAGCTGTTAATAGTTACCTTTTTGGGGAGTCAAAAGTTACACAAAGTTATACAAACTTAACTAAAGTTATACAAAGATTTTCAACTGTGTAGGGGCTTGGCACCCTTATCCCTTATAAGACTTAACTGTATATATGGAATATTTGAATTCAAACACTTCATAGACATTTTGACGTCCGTTTATAATACCATTTTGAGTAATATTTTCCAAAGACTGGAGCCATTATTCATACATACATTGAATTGCTTGAGAGTTTATGTCACACCCCCTCTTTTCTGTAGGTTCAGATCAACTTTGCCTTCAATTGAACATTTGCTTCATTTCTTCACCTTTCTCTGTCCACCTGTTTCTACCTATCAGCTCTCCTTATTACTTTACTGGGAGATCTTCTCTCCTTAATAAATTTCATATTTACCAATGATTGGTTTAGATTCTACTACTGGGTATCCTCATCTAGAGAGGATATTACAAAAATTAATTGAGAAAATAAATCAAAAATAATTAGACTGATGTTTGCACATATTAAATGTTCCATACCTGTTAATGTTTCTATCACGATTGTTGTTTGTGTTTGTATGGTTGTATTCTTTTGTTAGTTTTATTATAATTTGAGATTTGCATCATGCATCATAAGACTCATTGCTTAAACTTTAGCATTTCAGTATTCTCCTGTGAAAAAATATGGATAATAGTACACATTTACCAGATTTTCTGAAGATTAAATGAGATAGAGCATATAGTCTTTTATCATAGTGATGGTCTTATAGGAATTATTAAATAAATATTAGTGGGTACCTGAAGAATGTCAAGATTTTTTAAAATATTTATAATATAAATATTATAAATGAATAAATGTCATTTTAACTGATATTATGTATGTTTCAATAGAATGATTTCCTTGTTCACCTTCTAAAAGATCAAAATGATATCTTACAAAATATTATATAATAATAAACAATGTGTCTTTTATATTAAGTACTTGTTATTGGGACTTCCCCACTGCAAATTACTTTATTTGCAACCCCTAAGAACTTTTCTAAGTCAAATATCTCACTTTATTCCAATATTCCATCAAAATAATCAGTGAAACTTATGCTTTAGGTTTATATGGGTTTTCATTCTGAAAGTGAAAATGCTTCACTTTGTTTTTCATTTTGAAGTTGTGTGTTCAGTATTTAAACAAATGCAGTGTTCACATTCACATTATTGTTTTCATTAAAACAACAACCTTAAAATACACAGTATCTTTTCAGTTTGGCTAAGCATGCTACTTACACCATAAAATGTAGCATGATTCTTGAAATTGATAGCAAAGCTTTCAAAGTAGATTGAGCAAGAGGAGATTGGGAAGGAGGGAAAGAAGCAATTTACTGAAGCTAACAAAGTAGACTTGTTTCATTATGCTTATTTGCTATGCCAGCAGGGAATAAAAATAGAGGTTCTGTACTTTCAAGGTGAATCCAAAAGGGAATGCATTGTCCTTTAGAAATGAAAGCTCCCCAGATAGGGCCAACTTCAATGAATTGTAAAAACTGTGCCAATAAGTTGCCATCAGGATTGCTATAAAAATGGTTCACATAGGGTTTGGGGGGAAATATACTTTGTAATAGGCCTGAAAATAAGAATTTTCTGTTTCATAGGGCTTAAAATAAATCTTTGCAAAAAATAATAAAACAAGATTAAATGCAAAGTAGAGTGTCTCTATGTTTTGCTATTTTTTCTCTATACATCAAGAAAACTCTTAAATTTCCATGTCTTCAGTAAAATTGTTCCAAATTCAAAACTATTCAATGCTCCCTATGTTCTCAGCCCAGAAGGAAATGCCTAAATTATTCGCCAGCTTTTCCATCTTAATTAAATCTTTGTATATTTATTATCTAAATGTCTTTATTCTATACGTGGCAGTCCATCTGTGTGAATAAACTTTGTAGTTTTCATTAATATGAATATTAAATTGTGCTGAGTCACTACAAATATTAAATAGCTAGAATTATGATAGGATGTATCCATGGTCATGAGTGGAAATCAGAGAAAGTTGTTTTGTTTTGATCTGTCGTATTTGACAAGTGTCAGACAATTACGGCCTTCATACATTAAAACACAGTGGAAAATAAGACATTATATTATTATTTTTTAAAGATTTATTTATTTATTCATGAGAGACACACACAGAGAGGCAAATATGTAGGCAGAGGGAGAGACAGGCTCCTCGCAGGGAGCCCGATATGGGACTCGATCCCAGATCCTGGGATCATGCCCTGAGCCAAAGGCATCCACTCAACCACTGAGCCACCCAGGGGTCCCAAGACAGTATATTAAAAGATCCCCAATTTGATGAGATATCTTAAATGCATACCATTTAAGAAATATGGAAAGAATTTTGGAAGATTTGTATTTGGACAAGAGAGAAAGTGAGACACAAAACTCAAATATGACTACTTTTTCACCAATTTCAACTATATAAAAATTTAAAATCAGAAATTTGTTCAGCATTGCTTTATGGAGTAGAACAAAGTCCAGGGGGAATATTCAGGAGAAAGAGTTAATTACTGTATCAGTGACTTAATTCATCAATAGTTATTGAGCACCTACTATGTGTCAAACACCACTCTGGATACTAAGGTATAGCAAACATGAAAAAAGCAAACAAATCACTTGAAAATCACTGCACATAGGGAGTTTACATTCTCTTGAGGGAGCATTGACATAATGGGCAACTAATTATTAAGACTATTTAAGCACAGCTGTGGATGATCAAATTTAAATATATTGAGGAAAGGATTTTATACTTGAATGGAAGTTGACTTACAAAGTCTGTTTATCTAGAAGAGGGCTGGTGTCTGTACAACCGAATGACTTATTTCTGGTGCACTGAATTATTGCTTTATGTTTTTCTATGTTACAAAACACATTTATATTCATTAATTTTATCTATTTTAGATCAAAATTTCTCAGTGGACTAGGACGACATTTATCTAAATTATTTATCATATCATGACAAAAAGCTAATTTATAATTTTTGTTGGTGATAATATTATTGATAATAATAATGATGTACTCCTATGTAATTCCAGAAGTGACTCTTGTGGAAATAATTAAAAACCAATATTCACAGAATTAAGATATTATAAAAAGCAATACATCTGTAAAAATGGAAACTAATTTAATAAATTCAAATATATCTCTTTAGGAGAATCCATTACTCTCCAGATATGTATGCCACAGGAGCAATGGACCAAGATAGGATGGGAAATAAATCTATACCATGGATTATACACAACCAGTGGGTTGACTCAAGGCTTCTATTACAATCACTATGGAAAAAAAATCTGATGTGTTGTTATAAATTTTTGAAGCTGGAAATTGTACAACTTACATCACAATAATTCTTCTTGTAAGCTTATAAATTTAGTTGAGCTCTTTCACATGGACACTGGAAAAAACTGACATAAATATTCATAGCAACAATTTTGATATAACAAATATGTGGAAGGAGTTCAGGTTTTATTAACAAAAGAAGCAGAAAAGTTGTAGTATAGTTGTAAAGGAATGTAATTTAGTAAAAAATGAATAATTATTACCAGATATATCCACATGATTAAATATTGAAAAGTGTATTTATAAAAGCAAGACTCAGAAGATAGGGCATATGTCCAATTATACAAAATATATTAAAAATTGAAAAAAGAGAGGCAGATATGAGTCCTAAAAAGAAAAAAAAAATCATATCTTTTATAAACCCTAAAGAAACTATCAGAATATTAAAATGTTAATTATTTATTATTAGTTACATAGTAGCATTTTTTAAAAATCTACTTACAAATGGACAATGTATATGATATACTTAAAATATATTATATATACATATTTAGAACAATATATAACATACAAATCCTTATTGTATTTATCATTTTAATTTAATATTTATTGTTTTATTTGCATGCAAATTTAATAACAGAGTTAATCAATCTCTGAGTCTTTGAAGGTAACTTCTAGCATCTGTAATTTAAATAACTTTCTTTGTGTTTCTTGCATACAAAGTTTGACACCTTCTGAGAAATATACTCATCAGACTTACAAATTAGAAGGAGCATTTTGGGAGGTATGTGATGATGGTAAATTGGATAGAGATGAAACAAAAAACAATCTAGAAGGAGGATTTCAGCTTTAACAAGGAGATGATGAGTTCCTAAAAACTAAGTCAGTGACAAGGAAATAGAGAGGAGGTGTGTATCTTTAATTGGTAAAGTTTACTGAATAATTGAGTAGGTGTGGAGATTATAATCATGGGTGAATAATAAATACAGGAAATGTAACACATTTTTAGATTATATCACCAATTGTTTCACCAGTTATCAGAGAAGACTAAATGAGAGAAGTCCTTTCTTAGAAATATAATCAGTATGCTCAGATCTGTTTAGTGTGAAGTGCTCAGGGTAGATTCAGACATAGATGGTCAGTTGGATATCGAATACATGAGTCTGATATTTGGGAAACAGGTACAATATAGAGATTTTATTTTTTTGTAAAAGGATAATATAAAATTAGAATAGAAAAACATAGAGGACTAAATATTTTAGGCACTACATCATTTAAAAATGAGCCAGAAGAAAAGGAAACAGAAGAGATGGAGAGAGAATTGCCTCACAGAGAGCCAAAAGGAGAAGAGAGTGGGAGGAAGTATTACCCACAGAAACATATGGGCAGTTGATGCAGAGTTTAGGAAAACAAACTCTGGTATTGAGTTATGAAATAGGCAAAGAGCAGCAAGACCTGCAAATAGGATGAAACTAAAAAACTGGAAATATTTATGAGAATGAAACCATTCATTCCAACCATTCAGAAAATATTGAAAATAATCTAAATATCCAAAGTGGAATTAAATATATATTTACATATAAATTTAAATATTATATATATATAATGTATATATTATATTATGTATTGATAATTACATATAAATCTCTCCTTTCATCAGTGTTTTCCTTCCTACTAGATCTTTCTCATCATAAATTATACTCTGTAATACCATATATTTATATATACACACCTATGCACATATATATATATATACATATACACATATATACATACACTATGGACTGAATGTTTTTGTGTGCCTACCAAATTCACATGGTAAAGCTCTAATCTCCTAATGTGATGGCATTTGGAGCTGTGGCCTTTAGGATATAATGAGATTTAGGTGAAGTCCTGTGGGTGGAGCCCCCATGATGGGAACACTGTTTCCATAAGAAGAGGAGAAGGCAAGAGTGTGCTGTAGAACCCCATGAAGACACAGCAAGAAGGCAGCAGTCTGAAAACCAGGAAGAGGGCAGAAGGCCCTTAACAGACACAAAATATTTGGCATCTTGATTTGAATATCCTAGCCTCCAGAACTATGAGAAGTAAATGTTTGTTGTTGAAACCACTCATTCTATGGTATTTTGTTGTAGCAGCCTAAACTGAAACTTGAACCTGTGTATAATTTGTCCATATTCACCTTCACCTACCATATCTCTGCTCCTCCTTTTTGTAAGGTGACTAGAGCATTTTTTTAAATTCTGACCTTTGCTAGTTACACTCCTATTATCTTTCAAATCCAATTCATGTAGGTTGTTATCACAACCACTTCAATAAAATACCCTTGTCTCAAGGGTCCCAATGATCTCTCCATTGCTAAATTTGATAATCAGTGCTCAGTTTTCCCATTATTTTGCCTACTAGTAAAATTTGAGCAGTTGATTCTTCCTTTCTTCTTATATTTCCTGTAAGATAAAAGTAAACGTTCCCTGGTACTGAAGTAGAAGTGACATTTCTCCCATGTGTCCTTATACAGAGCAAATAGTGTGATGAACTTGACAATGTTCTCAATGACATTCTGACAATAAATGCACCAAGAATTTTCATGTAGGTCTTACTAATGGCTGTCCTTCAACTGAGCCAAAGACATAACATCAACATATAATTCAATCTAAATTAACTTCATGAGATGTAAGACAATGTAGTTCAAGTACAGCACTTAAATCTCTGATGATGATATATGTAGTCAGTGTATTGGGTTATGCTTCTTCTTTAAAATTCATTGATACAAAATATGTCAAATTTTTCTTTAAGCATACAGTTTCATTTACAGATATACAGAGTTTTTAGGTGAAGTTTTCAAAATGATATTCAATGACGTACATCTGCAACTTGGGCATTCATGTTATTATTGCCTACCTATTTTGCATAAGCATTCTGTGCATTGAGAATGCAACAGTAAGTAAATAAGAGTGAGAAAGTTGCTACAATGTTGGAGCTTAAGAGGCTAGGGAAACAGTAAACCCAGGAACAAATAAAACAAAATAGTTAAGACTGTGATAAGAGCTAAGAGGGGCTCTGATCAGGAATGCTTTGGAATCACTACTTTAAATACATCAGTCAGGGGACGCCTGGGTGTCTCAGTGGTTGAGTGTCTGCCTTCAGCTCAGGGCGTGATCCTAAAGTCCTGTTATGGAGTCCCACATCTCGCTCCCTGCATGGAGCCTGCTTCTCCCTCTGCCTGTGTCTCTGCCTCTCTCTGTGTCTCTCATGAATAAATAAATAAAATCTTTACATAATAAATAAATAAATACATCAGCCAGGAAAGAATTCTCTGACATCGAAGATAAAAGACAAAGGAGGAAATCATGCTGAGTATCAGAAAAGTATTTACAAAGTTGTGCCTTTACAAAGTGAATTCATTTACAAAGTAAATAGGCTGTGTGTTGGGAAAAGATTGGCCTACTTCAGAAACTGGAAGGAAAGTGTGGGAAACAGGAAAGCAAGTTAATCAGTATTTAATCTAAATAAAGTTAGAGATTATGAGGAGTAAAATAATATATAGGCAATTATAAGGAGTTTAGACTTACTAAAATCCAGGAACAAAATTTGTATTTTAAACAAAGGGTGAAATGACCTGAACTGTGGTTTTTCAAAGCCCCTCTGACGGATATAGTATAGTTCTATATGGCATATACATAGTAATCTGAAGATACATATCTTATATATGTATCTTAACATATAACAGATATAAATTCAGCATAAATGTAACATATATAAATTCAGAATATTTTGATTCAGAAAAGAGAAATAAAAATAAAAGTTAATTCTCTTTAAATATGACATATAACATATATAAATTCAGCATAATTTGATTCAGAAAAGAGAAACAAAAATAAAAGTGAATTCTCTCTCATAGATGTGAATGAGGATGGGCCAAATATCAGAAAATAAAAATTCCCATCAGAGTTCTCGATTTTGGCTGCAAAAGAGCTTGTTCCACATTATAGCCTTCTGGACTTCTTATATCATGTGTATCCTCACTGTTAAAAAGACTATTTCCCAGTCATCACCTTAAAATATGATTTATCTTTTCTCAAATTACAGAATTTAAGGAGTTTAAAATGGTGTAGATTATTACATGTACTTCTCAAAACAACCCTATGAGATCACAGTTATTGTCTTTCTATGAGACAAATGACAGAACTGAAGTTTTTGCAGGTTGAAATGATACACGCAATATTTCCACGGTATAAAAGTTTGAGTAAAACCATATCTGATTGGCTTTTGATCTTATGTTCTTGACTGTTTTGTGATATAGTAGTTTTTACTTTTCAAGTAATAATCACCTTCTAAGAAGTATTTCCAAATCTATATCTGTACTTTCATCTCTATAGGTCAAACTTTACATCAAAATTCGTTATCCTCTAGGTTTGATATAGTAGGCAAAATGTGTCTTTTTTCTTTATTGACTGTGAATTTGAAAATCAACTTATCATTAGTTCACATAATTATAAACTAGCATGTTAGTATTACAGTTTATTTTCTCCTTGATAGGGTTGCTGTTAGACTATTTAAACAATTCAAAATATTTTTCCTATTTTATATTTAAAGAATATGACATAAGTTTAACCATGCCCCAGATCCTTATCTTGCATATGTTATGTGCCTATTTGAATAAAATGGTGAAGTTGTATTTCATTCATTTTATCAATACCTTCCCCAAATTTAGGTAAAAAGAACCATCCAATTTTCTTTACAATATTTTTTTTAATTTTTTTTTCTTTACAATACTTAAATGATCACTACAACCCTGTTAACTATTTTTACATTCACAGAGCTCAAGGCAGGAGGACCACACAAAGCAACAGCTTTCCTTCCAACTTCTGCTCTTCTGAGACCCATTTTTCTAACTCTGCCTGGGATTTCACAAGATACCCTTGTTTAGCTTACATTTGTTTTTCTTTTTTTTAGCTTACATTTTCAAGATCAAGTCACCTTGATTTTCTCCAGTTCATCATTGGTACATATTTTCATATCCAAGTTGTAGTTATAGAAATCTTTTTAATTACTTCTTTTCCTTAAAATATGGGATATTGCATTGCTTTTGTCAGTTCCCACTCAAAGGATTAGGATTCTTATTTAAAAAAAATAGAGTCCACCACAATTTCACTCATAACCTTCTCAAACTAATATTACCCACTTGAATTCCCATACTCTTTTCAACAGGAGTAATACACTGTTGCTTCATCTTTGACTTATTTGGCTACATGCCTGATTTATGCTTGAATATTTCTAACTCTTAGAGACATTCCTTCTTGCAATCCTAACAGAAACTCTTTTAACAGCTAGTCCAACCACCTGGCATCAATCTTATTTTAGTAGCTAAGATGTAGGATAAAACTTACTTCTTTATTTCTAAGTAAAGATTATGTTTTGTTTGCAGCTCATTGTAGTCTTCAAGTACAGAACCCATCCTTGATTTTTTTTTTAAGATTTTTATTTATTTATTTGGAGGAGAGAGAGAGAATGGATGGGAGGAAGAGAGAGAGAGAGAGAGAGAAAAGCAGACTTTTTGCTGAGCAGGGAGCCCAATGTGGGGCTCAGTCTCAGGGCCCTGGGATTATAACCTGAACTGAAGGCAGACACTTAACCAAGTGAGCCACCTGGGCACCCCTTTCTTTGACTCATTTTACAAGCAAATACAATTTTCTTTATTTTATATAATTTGACTTTACAAAAACAAATCTTAGTTTTCACATGTTAAACAATCATTCGACATGTCCAGAAAGAAAATTGCCATAGATATAAATATTTAAAGTAAAACACAGAAAGAAGATGTCAAAGTGGCTTAAAAAACAAACAATCCTGACAAGACCAATTGTGTACACATATGTTGAGCAACAGGAGCTCTCATTCATTGCTGATGAGAATGCAAAATGAAAAATAGTTTGAAAATAGCCACTTTGAAAAATAGTTGGAAGTTTTCTACAAAGCTAAGTAAGTTCCTGCCATATGATCTAAAAATTATGCTCCTAAGTATTTAACCAACCAATCTGAGTATTCTAGGTCCACAAAAATCCACATGCAAATATTTACAGTAGTTTTATTCATACTCACAAAACTCAAAGCAGCCAAGGTGTCCTCACTAGGTGAAAATAGTGCCTATTATCTTTGGAACTTTATCTACTCAAAAGAGGTATGGGATGATTCCCTAGGTGGATAACATTCTAATCCTGATTTGGGATGTGTTTACCTGGGTGTATATATGGTTTTAAAAATTCATTAAGCTGTGCACATAAGATTTGTTCACTTTAGTATCTATATCTTATGGCTCAATTAGAAATGGAACTGGGGTGCCTTAGTGGCTCATTTAGCTAAGTGGCTGCATTGGGCTTCAGGTTGTGTAATCAGGGTCCTGGGATTGAGCTCCTTTCAGGTTCCACGCCTCCTGGGGGAGTCTGCTTCTTCCTCTCTGTGCTCTCTCTCTTGGTTTCTCACAAATAAATAAATAAATAAAATCTTAAAAAGAAATGGAACTAATTTTTAAAAAAATATTTAAACCATTAGTATATAGTTATAATTTTAATAACCATTAGTATATAGTTATAATTTGTTTTCATAACAGAAAGCACTAAGCTTTCTACAAAGTATTTTTTCACCAAGAAAATATCATTTTTGAGTCTGAGTTATAACAACCATTAAACTAACAATTCATTAAGCAGTTGAAAAATTACTTCATGCTACTGTGGATATTATTGGCACATTGTGTCTAAGCCATTAGCCCTCAGTAGTAGCATGGTATGAGATTGAGCAATATATTGGATTATAAGATTCCATAAATGGATTTGAAGTTCGAGGTCATTATAAGGAGTTTAGAACTTTATATTGGAGTAAGTCTATCAATCTTCTTGGAAACCTTTCATCTCAACTGGTTGCTGAAATCATTAGAAGTATTCGAGACAGTATTTCATTATAATTTTCGTATTGTAGATCATCCTTTTAACTACAGAAGAGTTCACATAAAACAAAAAGTTACAAAATTATTGCACCATCAGCATATTACATATCATCAACCCAACATGATAACTGATGGAAAATATCTAGATTCTACAAGGTGATTGTTTACAAATTTCAGCTAAATCAATATTGTAAGATTTTCTCTCTTCTTACTGCTCCTCTTTCTTCCTTAAAACAAACAAACAAAATCTTATGGCTGGAAAAACTTATCTGTAAAGAGAACAGAACTAAAAAGTGACAGTCTTGTGTGTGTGTGTGTGTGTGTGTGTGGTCCAATTAAGGCTAATATGACCACATGACACTTTTACTGAGCTAAATTTAGTTTGGCCCAGTGAAATAATCAATGTATTTTGGTGTCATAAAGATATAATCTCTGATTTATTTTACCCCTTTCTTTACACATAGGTTGAAATCTGTGTAACAGACTTGTCGTATTCTCCTCTGTATTCCCTAGAAATACATAAGTGCTTAAAGTAATTTCGTATTTTTCCTCCAGCAGAGTTTCTATCACCACCTGCTATGGATGCTGCCGGGTTTTATGTCATTGTCCAGGTTCACAAAACTTAAGATAAATGTTCAGACATGTCCCAATTCACCATGATTGATGATATCAATAGAAAGGACATGAATTCTACTACAAAGTCAGATTTTCTCTCCTCTTGATCACAGTCTAAGTTTATACTTAAAAATCAAATAAACAGAACAAAAAAATAAACTTCATAAAAAGACAAATCTCGAAAGTATATGCTCTGCAGCAAAGATGCTGATGAGCATACAATTAATGCCAGGAGAGTCTATAACTAAACTGAAATGGAATGGCTTGATACTAAGGCCGATCGAGACAGAGATCATGCCTCAATCTACTCGCCATGAGCTATATGTAAGGGAACAAAGTCCTCAAACACTCTGATTCCAGAGTCAATGGAAGAAGCTCAGCGGCTAATTTTTTTCAATCAATATCACCATATTTAAGGATGATTATTTAAAAGGAGAGAAAAAAAAAAACTACACAAAATTAAAATCAAGTAGATTAACCTTTGTAAGTGAAGATATGTGAGGCAACAAAGATATACGTGAAACTTCCTTCCCAAATACAAAATCTAAAATCTAAAATATTTGCAATCTGCCAATTTCAAATACAATGTAATAAATCTCTAAATATGTACCCCCTTCTAAGCTCTGATTCACATTTTCAAATCCACATACCTCATAATTTTCTAGTAGATTTTGCAGAACCCTTGTAATTCTTTATTTGACTATAGTAGATAGCATTAACGTAGTTTTTTTATATATATAATTTCTGTACTTAGTTTAACACATCTTTTCCATTAATTGAAACCAGAAGGGGAGACAAATTCAATTTAAAAAAAAGGGAGGGTAAAAGTAAAAGTACACAAGTTAAAATTACAGGGTGGGAGATGACATGATAATGTGTACTTTAGTAAGAGTAAGTACTTTCTGAGGTAGAAATAACTTTAAAAATTTAACTCTGTAAACCATTACTTTGAGTATCAGAGTCATTTGGTAAGGTTTGGTAAATACATCTAATGTTGATATTGGATGACTTGCTGAACATCATCATCCATGGCAAATATCATAGATTTCCATTTAGACCAGAACACTAATAAAATATTCTGTACTTCCTTATTTAACATTTGGCCTTTCTTTTTCTCTCTTTCTAGACATAACTCTTCTGTTATGTTTTTACCCTATTTTATTTTATCTTGACTATGTTTTGTGGTTCTGCTACTTGTCTTTTAATTGAATATCAACATATGAAAAAAATACATCATGAGAGTTTACTCTGGAAAGAAAATATTATTCTTGCACATGTTTTCTTAACTTTCTATTTACACCATGATCTCCTGTTTAGGGAATGTTTTCTGTATAGGGGTGGGCATATCAATGAAATCTGCTTTTGAGTTATATCTAACAAATTAAAGTCCTTGGAATCTTGAAACAAACAAATAAAAATCTATTTTTTTTCAAAAATCTATTTTCAAAATATTAATGGCTTTTTTTTCTAAGAAGAAATATCAAAATTTGAGAGCGCTTTTTTTTTTTTTGGTTTAGGGTTGGAGGTATGGGGGCTAGATGGGAGACAAACTAAAATTATTTTTAAGTAAGCTTTGGTGAATAAACCAAAATCATTGACATAAAAGTCATGAATAAGACATAAAAACACCACTATGTAAAAATAATGTGTTCATAAGTGTCTTTTTTTAAGGGGAGTAATGGGCATTTCTGACCAGAATTCTATGGGATTTGAGTTTGTGCCATCAGGGTTAGGGTTACCGTATCTGTGGGTAGGGAGTGATCCTGTAAAGGCTGAATACCATGGTGATATTCAAGTCTTATTTCATACGTTGTGTCTTAGCCCTTTGAGTTGTTGAAAATGTGACTTTGGGAAAAATAAGACATTCTGCTATGACTGGTGAAAAAAATAAGTATTTTCAGATCACAACACTTACCACTTACTGGGCAGTCGTGTATAAAAAAGTATGCTCCGGTATTTTTTAAAAGCCATGTAAACTTTTGATTAAGGCGAGGCTTAATTTTTTAAATCTCATTTATTAAGAAGATGAGCTTAATTCCTGTCTCTGTCTCTCTTTTGCTTTTTTTCTCAAACATTTTTTTTTTTTTTTTTTTACCTGCAACAGTTCCTTTCCACTCCATTATCTTCTAGATGGAGAAAGGTACCAATTATAATCCTCTGCCTAGGCAACGGATAAGAACTCTGGATGGAATCAGCTCACAGGAGGGCTTCTACGTTATAACCCTTTCAAAACTCATGCTTCGCTCCTCCCAAATGTTTTAAAAGCCAATTAATTGGTACTGATTATTGTGCACAATCTAAAATATGCTTAGTGAATAGGTGATTTCAGGTGTATCTTTCAGGTCTAAAAAGTCTTACAGATTGCCATTTCTTGTATTGGGGTGTAGGCCTCTCAACACGACACACAAATGGGCTGTCAAATTTGAATATTCTCACACCATTAGAAGAACTGAAAATCAGCCTCAGTGTAGTACTGAAAATGACAGGTCAGAAAAAAAAGAAAAAGAAAACAGAAAAATAGCAGATATCTGTACCCATTTCTTTGTAATTTGTCAAATAAGGGTGGAGATAAACAAGCAGAACATGCCATCAGTGGAAGGGTAAACCAAGGTTTGCTTTTATTCTTCGAAAACAAGTGTAACTAACGTTACTTGAGAAGCAACTTCATTGTATGAATAGGTTCTTGTTTGTTCTATGAGGAAGGACTGTCCAGTTAAAGAAGAAGAAATTAAAAGGCAGTAGTTAAAGCGTAACAGATCCTCTAGGAAGAGGCAATTGGCGCTGACCGCTGGTTGTTCACATGTGCAATCAATATGGAAATGATTACAGCCTGTGGATTGAACTGTGGCTCTTCCACCTGTTCTTAAAGGAAATCACATCAATAACAGGATCTGTTGTTGTTGTTGCTGTTTTTGTTGTTGTTGTTGTGGGAGGAAAGCTAAATGTCTGGTAATTCTACTATTGGCAGGTTGGTAACAGGAGAATTGCGAACCTTCAAAAATATAGTAATTTTTTACTATTTCTGCTTTAAATAAAATGGGTGGGTAAAATTGAATATATTCTCTCTCATTAACACACTAGTCAATCACATATTGAATCTACATAAATCCATGAACCAGAGCCTTATTTGTTGTTGTTGTTGTTGTTGTTGTTGTTTAGTGAAGGAATATTTTCTAACTTGTGCACACTGCTACTGAAAAGTGAAACTTCCCTGAACATACTTTTCTGATATCAACCTTGCACTCATAAAACCCAGAGTTCCACTATGAACAAAAGACAAATGTATTAGGTCTTATATTAGAAGTCCATTAAAACCTGTACTCAAACTTTAAAAAAGCTCCACTATATCATTTTAAGAGCCCTATATTATGTTCTAACTGGCCTATTTGATAACTACCAAGCAAACCTTGTGTTTTCCAATTCTATGCTTTTGCCTCAGTCTGTTGTTCCTTCTCCTGAAAATATACTTCATTCCGCTGCCCACATAAGATCAATTTTTACCTTTATATCAAGATGTACTACATTACACCTCCCTGAATTTCTGCACATAAAATGATTACCCCTTCTGAAAAATGAGTCTTACTTTTTTTTTTTTTTTTTTTTTTTTTTATGATAGTCACACACAGAGAGAGAGGCAGAGGGAGAAGCAGGCTCCGTGCACCGGGAGCCCGAGTGGGACTCGATCCTGGGTCTGCAGGATCACGCCCTGGGCCAAAAGCAGGCGCCAAACCGCTGCGCCACCCAGGGATCCCAAGTTTTACTTCTGGGGTGGCACTTATGTCATACTGCTGTGTGAAACAGATGTTGTTGAATTTGTATTATCAACAATAATAACAATATTAAGTGTTATATTAAGTGTTTACTAATAGTCAACACTGCTATAGGTTTTTTATGCACAAAATTATTTAATCAGGAAAAAATTATTTTATCTCTATCTTTGAAATCAGAAAACTAAAGCTAAAGAGATACTAAGAAAATAGCTAAAGCTAGAGCTGAAGATGAAGCCAGGGATCAAATCCACACTGGTCTTATGCCAAAGCCTAAACATGGTGGCCATTGCAACTACCCATATAGAGCTTAGGGATGAACCTTCTCTCTTTTCCATATATGTATAATCTTGAGCAATTAGCTTAACTATTTCTATCCCTTAAGCCAGAGATTGTTAACCTTGCTTGCATATTTGAAGGAGTGGGAAGTTTTGAAAGTCTCTAGGTCTGAATATATCTCAGCCCAATTTTAACAGAATCTGTGTGGCACTGGTGAGGGATAGGCAAATTGTAAAGGTTTTCTGGATAAGTCTTATAAGTAGCCTGAGTGGAGATCTACTGTCCTGGGCTTTCATTTGATGTCTATTGAGTTCAATGAATGAATAAAGGTACAATAAAAATTATGTTCTTAATTGGACATAGGAATACAGTTCAAATAAGCGCACACTTGTACATAAATTATACAGATAATGTTTGGATATGGCATGCATATTGTATGAATATAGAGAGAGGATAATTTATCATATTCATCTGAAATTGATTTGTTTTCTTTTCCTCCCATTCTGTTGAAGAAAGGTAGGCCAAGAATAAGTAGGGAAGATTTTACAGAAGAGAGCAGTAATGTGATCAAAGGTCTGCTTTATAAGAGAAATGCATTAGGAAACAATGTAGGAAAAAATTAAGTGAAAGGTTTTCCAGAATCTATAGTCCATAATGGCCACTGAGAATCTATTGCATTTCCTTGGTCATAAAAGACAGAGATTCAAGATAATAGTTAGGTGGGAAGGAAAATAAAAGGTAAAATATAAAAGGTACTAAAAACAAATTATTGATTTAAACTGAATATATTGTACCTAAGAGAGTGTTTAAATGTGTGACACTGTAATCATTAAGGTATCATTGACAGAGATGAGGAAAATAGAAGGAAGAACTATGAGACCCAGAGAGGCGACCTATTTTTTATCTACTGAACATTGTAAGTTCCTACATTGATCTTAATATTTCCTGAAGTTAGAGGTTATTCCCTTCTCTAAATTAGCCTAATTTTAGTCCAAATAAGATAAACAATGTGAATAAGGTAAAAATTCTGCTATGCTAAGAAATATTGTTGCTGTTCCTATATTTGTGTTTTTTTTTCATATATCTGAGTAATTCTCGACCTGACATATAGTTCTAAGATGGACATATGTTTTCATCTGCAAACACCCATGTGCATCAAAGGGAGAGTTCTTGGAATTTTTATATACTCCACTGAGACAGACTTAATTGGCTGTGAGAGCATCCATTCATAATCCCACTGCCTCATTCAAGGAAACTGTTAACAGAACCTTGTTCTTTGGTGGCAACATTAACAAGCATTCTGATATATTTTTTAAACTACATTTCTTATTGGAAAATCTCTAGAAGCATTACATATTCCATTTGTTCCAATAATGTGAATTCATATTTCTGAGAAAGTTACATCCAGTTCTTCAAAGATATTATAAAGGAAAAATAAATAATACATGCAATTTATATTCATTTGTCCTAGAGAGAAAAGAAATATGATAAATATTTTTATAAAGGTTTTTAGATCTATAAAAGGGAAACTGGACCATGGTCTCCCAGAGTATACCTACAGGTAAGTTGTCTGAGTATCAATTTAATGTGTAGAGGTAGCTCATGAGAGGTTAAGACCCAGGATATATGAAATAAGTCAGTCAGAGAAAGACAGATACCATATGGTTTCACTCATATGTGGAATTTAAGAAACAAAACAAATAAGACACAAGAAGGTGGGGGGCGGGGGTTGGGATATGAGAAGGACAAATCAAGAAACAGACCTTGAATTATGGAGAACAATCTGATGGTTATCAGAGGGTGAGGGATGAATTAAATAGGTAATAGGGATTAAGGAGGGCACTGTATTGAGCACCAGGTGATGTATGGAAGTGATGAATCACTGAATTCTACTAATTTTACACTGTATCCTAACTGGAATTAAAATAAAAACTTAAAAAAAAGGCCGGGGATATATGAACTAGAAATTATTTATACGGACAAGAGGTTCAAGTACAGAAACCAATTAAAAGAGAAATGTCATAGAGGGGGAAGAGAAGAGAGATAAGATCAAATCACAATAAAACCCAGTTTAGCTGACCAAAGAATAGAAAGATCAGATGTAAAGAGGAAGTTGTGCAAATTAGTATAATGGAATATCACTGAATCAGATAAAGGTGTGTGTGTGTATGTGTGTGTGGCTTTTTTTTTTTTTTTGCATTGCTGATCAATAGTGTCATATAAAATACTTAAAAAACATTTTAAAGAGAGCCATAGAGTTTTTAATTCATAAATTTTGAGAAACCAATAGCAAACCAACATTGCAGTGTAGCTTTCCTATTGTTAAACCTTGGTACTAGATGGAACCTAATATTAGAAAAGCATTGTAGAAAACATATTATATTAAATACGAAAAAATTGATTACCATAATATTTCAAAAGATCCAAAGGAATCTCCTTTTCTAGCTCAACAGCAGTAGCTACATATTTGCAAACTCCAGACCAGATATTTGTGTCTACACATATTCTCTTCCAAAAGAAAATAGATTTTAAGGAGGTAGGTAGTTCTATATCTTAGAAGAAAAATTTAGAAAGGTGATTATTGTCAAAAAGCAACAGATGCTTTAAGTGTGTCAGAGCTATTCTCAAAGAGAACTTATGCAATCATATCAGGTAAACTTTAGGCATTCAAAAATAGAGGAAGTAGTGTGTCCTAAAATAATAAAATATTCATTAACATTCATCCATTAACTGGATGATTAACAAGGATAAACTCGTATGTAACAAAAAATATAGACGAAAAATATAGAAGGCAAAAAAGGACAAGCTCTAAAAAGTGTAATTGAAAATCTACCATCATAATCTGGAAGTATTGACATATATCTTTTAACATCTTAAAAAAAATCAGTTAAGGTATGTAAGATTAAACAACAATAACAACATTAGCTGAATAGACATAGAAAACTTCACCCAATCATGACAGACTATAAAATATTTTCCAAATTGCCATTTTAAAGGTGTATATGTTCAACAGGTTTCAAGGGATAAAATCAAAGTATGCTCTTTGATCCCAATAAAATTAATAACAACATAAATTTAAAAATGCTACAAAAATGAAGCAATATAATTCTAAATAAGTCCTAGATTACAGAAGAAATAAAAGTAGTGTGTTGCATTAATTGTAATTTATTATGAAAATATGACATTAACAAATTATTAATCCTGAATGCAGATATTAAATGAGAATAGTTAAAATCAATAACTTGAGTACTCATTTCAAAAAGAGCAGAAAACTTAAATAAGAGCAGGGGCTCAGTCACCTAAGTGCCCAACTCTTGATTTTAGCTCAGGTCATGATCTCAATCAAGGTTGTGAGACTGAGCCCTGTGTAGGGCTCAGCACTGAGGGTGGTGCCTGCTTAGGATTCTCTCTATCCCTCTCTGCCTCCTCACATACTCCTGCACTCTCTCTCAAAAAAATAAAGAAAGAAAAGGAAAGGAAATTCATAATAAAATAAACATAGCCGTCAATGTGATAGAGAAAAAATACACTATAAACGAAATCAATAAGGCAAAATTTGACTCTTCAGAAAAACTAACACAATAACCATCTAGGGATGCCTAGGTGGCTCAGTAGTTGAGAGTCTGCCTTTGGCTCAGGTCATGATCCCAGGGTCCTGGGATTGAGTCCTGCATCAGGTTCCTTTCAGGGAACCTGATTCTCTCTCTGTCTGTGTCTCTGCCTCTGTATCTCTCATGAATAAATAAAAAAAATAATCTTTAAAAAATATTATCTAGAAAGCTAAAAATTAGAGTTGATAAGAAACAAAGCAAATATATCAAATATCAAGAATAAAATGGGTATTATAATAGACCCCAAATACATTAAAACACAGTAATAAAACATTTTGCACTATATTTGATATTTTAGATATAATGGGAAAATTTCCATAAGATGGAATTTCCTAAAATGTGAGATACATAGAATGAAAATGTCTTACTAATAATACAGTTAAACTTTTCATCTACAATTAAAAAATATTTTTTCTACAGAGAAAATTCCAGACTCAAGTGGCATTACTAATGACTTCATTCACAAACATTTGAAGAAACGCATGCATTTTACAAAAATTCTTGTAGGTCAAAATATTAGGAAACATTTTCTACTTGATTTATTAGAGTAGTATAACCCTGATAATAACACTAAATGAGAACAAGATTGCAAATTAATACTTTCCAGCACATGGATACAAAACACTAAATAAATAATAGCAAATCAATCCAGTAATTTAAATAATAATAATAATGATGATTTTTTTTGAGGATACAAAGTTGGTTTAACCTATAAAAATCACCACATTAACTTCTTGCAAGATACATCCACGAAGGAAAATGAAACAAAAGCAAAAATGAACTGTTGGGACTTCATCAAGATAAGAAGCTTTTGCACAGCAAAGGATGCAGTCAACAAAACTACAAGACAACCTACAGAATGGGAGAAGATATTTGCAAATGACGTATCAGATAAAGGGCTAGTTTCCAAGATCTATAAAGAGCTTATTAAACTCAACACCAAAGAAACAAACAATTCAATCATGAAATGGGCAAAGACATGAACAGAAATCTCACAGAGGAAGACATAGACATGGCCAACAGGCACATGAGAAAATGCTCCGCATCACTTGCCATCAGGGAAATACAAATCAAAACCACAATGAGATACCACCTCAAACCAGTGAGAATGGGGAAAATTAACAAGGCAGGAAACCACAAATGTTGGAGAGGATGCGGAGAAAAGGGAACCCTTTTACACTGTTGGTGGGAATGTGAACTGGTGCAGCTACTCTGGAAAACTGTGTGGAGGCTCCTCAAAGAGTTAAAAATAGACCTGCCCTACTACCCAGCAATTGCACTGCTGGGGATTTACCCCAAAGATACAGATGCAATGAAACGCCGGGACACCTGCACCCCGATGTTTATAGCAGCAATGTTCACAATAGCCAAACTGTGGAAGGAGCCTCGGTGTCCATCGAAAGATGATGGATAAAGAAGATGTGGTTTATGTATACAATGGAATATTCCTCAGCCATTAGAAACGACAAATACCCACCATTTGCTTCAACGTGGATGGAACTGAAGGGTATTATGCTGAGTGAAGTAAGTCAATCGGAGAAGGACAAACAGTGTATGTTCTCATTCATTTGGAGGAATATAAATAATAGTGAAAGGGAATATAAGGGAAGGGAAAAGGAATGTGTGGGAAATATCAGAAAGGGAGAAAGAACGTAAAGACTCCTAACTCTGGGAAACGAACTAGGGGTGGTGGAAGGGTAGGAGGGCGGGGAGTGGGGGTGAGTGGGTGACGGGCACTGAGGGGGGCACTTGATGGGATGAGCACTGGGTGTTATGCTGTATGTTGGCAAATTGAACACCAATAAAAAATAAATTTATTATTAAAAAAAAGTAAAATAAAAAAACCTATAAATATCAAACAATGTGACTCACCACATTAATAAAATAAAGTGCAATCATCTCAATAGAAGTAGCAAAAGCACATCACACAATTTGAAACTTATTTTTCATAGAAATATTTAATAGACTGGGTAGAAAAGTTAATAAATCTGATAAAGCAAATCTATAAAAAATGGCAGCACCCTTTATATTTAATAATGAAATATTGAAAGTTTTTCCACTGAGATTGAACCATGATCAAGGATACGTGTCTTATTCCTTTTGTTTAACATTCTATAAGTCATAGAGAGTGAACTAAGGAGAGACAAATAAAGTTTAAAAGTATGGATTGAAAAAATAAAATATCAAAATTCATTATGGGCATAGTCAAGTAATTTTCAGCATGAAATTTTAATATATTCAAGGAATTTAGGTACTATTATTAGATTAACAAATAATATCAATAAACAAAATACAAAATTTATATAGTAGCAAGAGGTCATTAGAAAATGAAATTTCACATAATACAATTACAATAGCAGTAAAAAAAATCTAATGCCTAGGAATAAATCTAAAGAAAATATAAAATCTCTACATAAAAATTTATAAACTCTTATTGAGAAAAATTAAAGACCTAAATAATGAAAAGATGTATACTATATTTGTTAACTGTGAGATTCACTATTGTAAAGATAAAATTTTTTCCCAAGTTAATCCATAAAATTATTATCCCAATAAGAATCCCAGAAGATATTTTTTATTATTAATATGATATTTCTAAAACTTCATGGAAATAAGGCACTGGTGCAAAAATAGACCTATTAAACAAAACAGACAGGATTAAGAAGAAGGTGAAGGAGGATGAGTTTATAAATAGTCCTGGGTTCTGATTCTACTCTATGAGAACTGCAAGTTTAACATTATACTTAAAGATTTATTGGCATAGCTATTTCATGAGATATTCAAAAGAATCTGTCATTTTATGTTTGTAATTGCATTCACTTAGTTTAAGAGAAGTTGCTTTAATTTATTATAATCAAATTCTAAGCAATAAAATGACATTTAATTAAATATGTAAGTACATATCTGATAATGACTATTCTGTTTTTATATAATAGAGGGTAATAAATATACTAAGAGGTTTTTTTTTTTAAAGATTTTATTTATTTATTCATGAGAAACAAAGAGAGAGAAGCAGAGACAGAGGCAGAGGGAGAAGCAGGCTCCATGCAGGGAACCCGACTTGGGACTCGATCCAGGGCCTCCAGGATCACGCCCTGGGCTGCAGGTGGAGCTAAACCGCTGAGCCACTGGGGCTGCCCCAAGAGTTTTTAATATGTTACCATATCTGTGTGTAGTAAGGTAGTGCCCTCCAGTCTGGGTACTGAAATTCCTAGACATACGGATCTTCCAGCTCCTAATTTAGTGTGGAAGAACCAGTTTGTAAGAAAGGAATGGACTGACAGCCATTCTTGCGAGTGTCTATTTGCACCAAGGGAACTCACAGGTTTCTGAATGTTTTGCCCATTTTAATGGATGGATGAAAATGTTTTCCCCACTTTTTATAGGTTATATCTTAAATAATGAACTGAGTTCTGGCAAAATTGTAATTTATTTTGAAAGTCTGTATTTCTTTTGGGAAGATTGGGAGCAAATACATGGATCCATTTAAAAAAATAGATGATAGATAAATAAAAAGAGCATTAAAGAAGTTACAAAGAGCTGGAGATTTATTTTTGGCCAAAATACCTGGGAATGTCACCATATCAGTGCCAGTTAAGAACTAAGATCAATGTGATAGTTTACAGTAGCATAGTGTATGACCTCATATAAAAGAGTTCAAATGATAGACTTGCCACTTACTTATTGTGAATCCTTAAAGAAATCACTTAGACTCACTGATTTTCAGTTTACTGATCTTTAAGGAGAGGGGGCAAAAATCACCATATGGATATAAAGGGCTGTTCTCAAGAGTGAAGGGGAGCAGAATTCAAATACAGCCTTTAATACAATTCTTCTTGATGTTAGGTGTTTATTATTTTTGTCATTGTCATTGACATTTTCTAATAAAATGGAAATAGTGGTTGTTGGTTTTATGGGTTAGCAAGTTTATGGAAAGTTGTTCTGGTAAAAATTATCATATTGGAGAACACAGCAAGGTAAGTGATGAAAGCAGAGGAGACCCAGGAAATAGCTTGTGCTGGAATGTGACAAATTACCCAGAAAAGTGACAGAGGAAAGAAAATGTATACATGTAACATAGATGAGGAGAAAGAAGACCTCCTATTTTTTTTTTTTATTAGAAAGAAGGTGATAATTTGTGAGAAACCGAAACAAAATAATGGCAACAAAAGTAAGTGCCATGATATCCAGATATGAGTCCAAAATAGAGGTGTCTGATGATGATTAATAAGGAAGCCAAGTATCTGCAAAGAGTTAAGAAGGTCGACTTGTTATCTGGGTCTTGGGCAATGAGATGGAATAAAGATGGAGAAAAGTTGCTTTCATTTTGAGAGATGAAGTTTATTTTCCATCCTCTTAACTTCAGGTTGGTCCTGTGACCACCAATACAATACATCAGGAGGGACATTTTGGTACTTCTGTACCAAGTCTTCAAAAGGATTGGAAATGTCTGTTCTATGCTTCTTGGAATGCTCAGTCTCAGAAGTCACTGTTCTTGTTGGAACCAGCTGCCATGTTGTGAGGAAGTGCAAGGAACCATGGAGAAATCCACAGGGAGAAGAAGGAAGGCTCAGTCACCCATTTAGCTTCTATTTGACCAGTGACACCAGAATGCCAGGTATGTATGTGGGACATCTTGGAAATAAAGGTGCTGGTCCTACTAAAGCTGATCAAAAATAAAGAAGCAGATTGAACCCATCAAGCCCTGCTCCAATTGCAAAATTTCAAAATCATATGAATGATTTTGTTTGTTTTAATGTACTAATTTTTAGAGGACAATAATAAATAACTAAAACAAGTAGCAGGAGAAAGTTTGAAACAAAAAAAATATATATATGGCTGATAGGTGTTTATACATATATACATATATATCATATATATATATGATGTATATATCAGCCCAATAGTGAAATATATATATTAGTTTATATTAAATACATATATACTTAACATATTATATATATATCTATATATTCATCCTCTCAGGTACTAAAATAAAAAAAATATAATAAAACAAAAACAGAGATGGTTGTGAGAAGTGGAGGTACTGATATATCACTTAAACACCACTATTAATGAGGTTACTCTGGGGAAACAAAAATACCCGCCACAGAAGAAGAGATTAAATAAAAGCTAAGTTAAGGGTACTCAATGGAGTTTAGAAATTTAGAGAAAAAACCGCTAACTTCCACAAATTGGTTTGTTTACCTATACCTTCTGTTCACACATAAGGAACACAAATTATGATTTATGAGAGACAGAAGGTGGTTTTACATATCTACAGAAGGCTTTCCTGGAATCAATCTGGCCTTATGATAAAATTAATAGGCAAATGCCCGGAAACATTATCACATAAGTTTGGACAGATCCATACAATACCATGTAGTTACAGTCCTTCTACTGATGAATGAACATAATGCTGCTAAGAGAGTATCTTTCTTTACACCAGTGCACATAGAAATTTAAGGTGATGAGTTTATATTTTCCTTTTCGTAAAAGTTTCTTTAAATGAAAGCCAAATCCTTTAAGGATACATACTTTAAATGCTGCCTCACTTGGATAGATATCTCTAAAATTATTCAAAATAACGTATTTTAAATTTTAATTTGCATTTATTGAGTTTAATATTATGCACACATACATTACATACATTTTATATGTATATTCATATATATAATACATTAGCATACACACATATAGGTTAGGAAAGACATCATTGAGGAAGTGATTTAAGTAGGATTGTATATGATAAAAAACAAAACATGAGCACCTTGGTTTGGAACATGGACAGTTAGATATTACTTAGTAATCAAATGGAATGATTACAAGTCCTCCTGATGAAAGAATCTCATTTTTCTTTTTTTTTTCTTTTGTAATATACATCAATTTTAGGAAATGTAATTTAAAGTGTACTCTATATTTTAATATTTTTGCATATTTCTTATCATTTAACATTTTCAAATTTATTTTACATTTCTTTATATTGGTAATTTTGTCATGGTAAAAGGACATAATAGAAAATATTTTAGCTCAGAATTTAAGATATATTTAGATAAAATGGATTTAGGACAAAAGTCAGTATGAAAGGTTAGAGTACACAAAGAATAGTAATTAATTTTCTGAATAGACAAATGTATAAAACAGAGACAATATGAGTTTTTGAGATGACATTAAAAAAGTGTATATATATGTACTCACACTACATATATATATATAATATATATATACAGTCTAATATATAATGTCTATATATATACAATAATTACAAATACTACCCCTATATGTATCATATATTGTATATATCATAATAAAGGGATAGCATATATAATTAGTAAAGAGAGAAGTATTAAGTCAGGGGATCCCTGGGTGGCGCAGCGGTTTGGCGCCTGCCTTTGGCCCAGGGCGCGATCCTGGAGACCCGGGATCGAATCCCACGTCGGGCTCACGGTGCATGGAGCCTGCTTCTCCCTCTGCCTGTGTCTCTGCCTCTCTCTCTCTCTCTCTCTGTGACTATCATAAATAAATAAAAAAAAATTTAAAAAAAAAGAAGTATTAAGTCAGAACCTATATATATTTTTAAGATTTTATTCTTAAATAACCTCTACACCCACTCAAAAATCTCAAGATCCAGTTGCATGCTCTACCAACTGAGCCAGTCAGGCACCCCCTGTATATTTTGATTATATTTTACAATCAAGTTCACATAGTCAGTTTTACATTGGGTGATCCAGGGTGAATTGCAGTAGACATTTAAATATTGTATGTTGATTAATAAACTTTTTAGCAATACCAGATAAGGAAAACACAGACATAATAATAAAATAATTGGAATAAATATAAAACATTGTCTATTTTTTCATTTTTTACTTTCTGATTATTTTTCAATTTTTAAATGAGTATTTTATAGTAATATAATTATTTGGAAGTTGGATTGTTGACTGTAGTAGCATCATAGATATTTACATCCCTCCTATGTATTGCTGGGATTCAAGCAGAACTGAAACCCCAGGTAGCAGAATTTTGACGGAAAATAGAGTGAGAGGGCTGGGGGCAATAAAGAAGGAAATAACTGTATCTTATATCTCCCTAAGAAGTAGTAATTTTTGCAGAGGAAAGGGATTTAAGGTCTTGATGTGGCAATTATATAAAGAGTAGGATAGAAAAATGTGCAGCCTTATATTGAGAAGACTGAAGGAAAGTTAACTGTGCCAAACAAACCCAAACTTAGCAAAGGCAAGGAATGAAGGCCTCGAGGACATGATTTGTTACTTGTCAGGTTATTTTGTTTTGAGATTAAACAAACAAACAAACAAACAAAAAAACCACACAACCTTTACTTTTACTTATTTTAAACCGAAGGGAAAGAAATTAAGCTTTTAACATTTTTTATATATAGATCAATGGTACTTTACAGATAGAATTATGAGTAGATATAAATATACTGAGTGGGCATGGTCAACATTTTTTCTCCAATATAAGTGATAAAGATATTTTAAATCACTGCTCTATTCTCACACCTCTCTAACACCCAAACCCTCTGAATGCAATTACATTTGTTATTCTTCCCTGCCTTCTTTGGATTTACATAATAAGTAGTTGCCACCTGCTTTATCTTCCAGGATAGAGCTTTTAGGACTCTTGTAGTAAAACTTCATTTCCTCCTCTAACTTCAGAACACTCGATGAGGAAAAGATAGTTTCTTCAATAAGTGGTGTTGAGAAAACTGGATAACCATGTGTGAAAAAATGAGATTGGACAGCTATCTTACACCATTAACAAACTTTAACTCAAAGTGGGTTAAACATAGACCTAGAACTAAGTCTTCTAGAATAAAAGATATGAGAAAAGCTCCTTGACATTGGCTTAGGCAATGATATTTTGGATATGACATCAAGAGCACAAACAGCAAAAGAAAAAATAAACGTGTTAGTCTACCTCAGACTAAAAAGATTTTTTTACACATCAAAAGAAACAATTAACAAAATGAAAAGGCAATCTATAGAATGGGAGAAAATACTTTCAAACATCCAAGTTGAATCTTGTTCAACTATGGGAACAAAAGGATATCCTGCCATTTGTAACAACATGGATGGATCTCGAGCTCCTTATGCTGTGAGGTAAGTCAACAGAGAACAACAAATACTGTATAATGTAACTTATATGTGGAATTTACAAAAAACTGAACTTATGGAAACAGAAAGAATGGTGTTCAACAGGGTCTGGGGGTGGGAGGAATATTGGAAAGGTGTTGGTCAAAGGCTACAGACTTGCAGTTAGAAGATGAATACATTCCTGAGATTGAATGCATATTAAATGCATTAAAGTTGCTAAGAGACTAGATTTTATGTTTTTTCACCATAAAAAAAGAAATAATTATATGATGTGTAGGAGGAGGTATTAACTAATGGTAATGGTATGATGGTAATGGTATTACAGTGTATAAATGTATCAAAGCAACAGTTTGTATACTTTAAACTTACACAGTGTTAATATGTCAAATATATCTACAAAAAATTTTTTTTGAAGTGATTTACAGATTTGACAACTCCACCTCTGCCCCCACAACTGCTGCCACATTTAAAATGTGAACCTGGATTGTTGCTATATACTCTTAAGTGGTCTGTGTCTGTCCTTGATGGGCAGTTTGGTCCATTTTCACCACAGCATCCAGAATAACCCTGTTAAAATCAAAGCCTAATTGTATTACTGCATTAGACCCTCTGATGAAACTGTGTCTCATTCAGAGCAGCAGATTTGTAAAAATGACCTTCCAGGTCATATTCTATATGGCCTTTCCATTATTTCCTTGATCTCCGTTCCTAAAATTCAGTCCACATGCATCTTTGCTTTTTTTTTTTTGTCTTTTTTTTTTTTTCCAGTCCTCAAGATATCCTGCTTTTCTTTAGACACACCTGTGTCTGCTGTCAGCTCAAAAAGTACTTTTCACGTGCTCTTTCTCACTCATGCCTCCTCAGGTCCCATTCCCATGACATCTTTATGGTGATACTTTTCCAGGTCACTCTGTCTACCTTATAAAGTGACACATACATGCACACACATGCACAGTTTGTCATTGTGCTTTTTCTCTTTGAACTTCATAGAATTTAATGTTCTCTCATATATATATGATATATATATATCATATATATATATATCGTGATAGGTGATCTGAATTTTATTTTATTTATTTTAAAGATTTATTTATTTATTTCAGAGAGAGAGAGATAGAAAGCAGAAATGGGGAGAGGGATAGAGGGAGAGGAAGAGAGAGAGAAGCAGACTCCCCAGGAAGCATAAGCCCAAAGCAGGGCTCAAGCCCACTACCCTGAGACCATGACTTGAGCTAAAATCAGTAGTTGGATGCTTAGTCAACTAAGCCACTCAGGCACCCAGTGATAGGTGATCTAAATTTTAGTCTGACTAAGTAAGAGATATAAACAACCTTCCCTTTCATTGTCATTTGTTGACATTCATAGATGTGCTTTCACATTCTACCTCAGCATTCAGTCACTGGTCTACATCTGCGAAATATCCCCATTATAATATTATTTTATTCCATATTTGAAGAGAATGAAATGATGATTTACTACTCTATACTCAATGTTTTCATTTTGATGACTTATACTTAAGGAATACTTTTGTTTCTCCTGCGATATTGGTTTTATATTTCTTATGACTGATTGTATTTCCCACTGAATTTTAGCTACCATTGCTGACAATTCCAGTGAATACAAAAGATCTTTTTACATGTACTTTAAGTGCCAATATTATGAGATTGTATCTTATTTTCCTATCATTTTAATTTTTATTGTTTTTCTTTTGTTAATGTTTATTTTATTGCCCATTATTTAGCAACATTGACTCAAATTGACTTAAATAGACCCAAAGTAAAAATACAGATACAATTCTTATTCCTCAATGCCCAGTATATATGTCAACATTCATATTGCTACAGTTTTCTCATTCACAAACAGAATAAATGGGGTGTTCATTTTCTACACGGGACTATAAATTCATCAGAATCAAAGCCGACAGGCCCTTTAGCATGTCATTGTTAGCACAGAGCAATTGTGAGCCCTCTTATTGAATAACTGAATAAGTGTTTGGGGATAAACATTTTGGGAGGAAATTATCATTTAAAAAATTACTTGTATTAAATATAGATTATAGGCTTCTATTTCTTTAACTAGGAATAGCTTAAATTTTTGTGATCTATGAATTAAATTAACAGAGCAGAATGTGAGAAGAGTAACTGATTTAACTGAATAAAAAAGAGAAGAGGGGATAAAAATCTCGAAATTAGTCTATAAAAGCTACCAGAATCCACATTAATAATAAATTGGCTTATGCTTCATAGTTTTTTTTTTAATAAATTATTTTAAGGAACCGTTTTCTTTCTTTTCTTTTTTTTTTTTTTACTACTATTTTATCCTCTACCACATTGATTTGCTGAATTATGGAGAGCTTTTGGTAAATACAATATACTGTAATGAATTAAATGCACTGGGCAGGACGCAGGTACCCAAATCAAAGCTTCTTCTACTCAACTCCTAACAGGCCAGTAAGTCAAGAGGTGAGATATTGGGGTAAGGAAAGTGACTTTATTTTTCCAAAAGCCAGTGAACTGAGAAGATAGTAGTCTATTGTCCCAGAGAACCATCCCTCTCAGCATGAAATTTTAGCTTCTTTTATGTTAGCCGAGGGGGAAAATGAGAGGAGGCTGGAGTCAAAAGGTAACTGACATCTATAGACAGCCAAGGAAGATGGTGTAACTTCTTTGTCCTCGGCCAGTTGATCTTTGCCTAAAGGAATCCAGCTATGTGGTTCCTGTAAATCTTAAAAGGAGCATAGTCATTTCTGTATGTAATTCCTTATCTCCTCTGGTGAAGTAGATATGGGGTAAAAGGTAGTTTTTGCAAATCTTCGCTATCGCATCTATGTGCAGGGGTTACGCAGAAGTTTCTAAGCCATAGATCATAGCAACAAAGGAAATAGCAGCAATAGGGAGTCAGACATGCTAAGCGTTTTTCCCTATTATAGTCACAGAGATCATTTTAAGATTTAATTGTATCACGTAATACTGGAAAACTAAACCTCAATAAAATATATTAATATGATGAAGAAAAATACTGATATTGCAAGAGAGCTGAAAATACAGTCAAGTTCAAAGCTAACAGACATTGGGTGTCTATTACACTGGCACCACTGCTGCTGGACATGGGACATTGCTACTACCTGATTTTGTCAGATAACACTACTAACCAGACATTCTGCCAAAGCTGTGGATGACTTCTTGACTCCCCTTGTGGCTCTGGCTCACTTCCATAAGCCTCAAGGATCTTAGCTACAAACACCCAATGAAGAGCCCACATGTATACAAAATCACTGCCAACTAGGTTTTGTTGGGCACATATAGGGAAGGAGAAATGGCATTTCTCCCTCAGGAGGTGTGATGTTGCCAATAAATCCTCTTCAATGAGACACTTACCTCAAAATGGGGTGATGTTGAAATATTACCTAGTGGATACAACAAATATTTTCAACTGTCTACCTAAGGATCTTGAAATTTCGTAAAGTAAGAGTTCCCATTTCTATTACACTCTCGTTAGTTTATAAAATATTTGTGCTACTTACTAAGTTAATTTTATAAATAACTAATGTACCAAAACCTAAAGTTTAGAAAATAATTTTCTGCATATTCTCTTGCTTATGGAAATATCAAACTTAGTTTTGTTTCGAGAATGTGACTTAAAAAAATAATAAATGAATCATTTACTCAAAGCCTAGGTAAAAATTACAAATGGGTTGTACATGTTTCTGTAGACACATTCCCTTAAAATTTGTGAAAAAATGGAAAAGAATTATAAACTGGCTATTTATAGGGAAAGCATGCCATTGTTTTTTTTAAAAAGAAAGAGCTCTTTTGTAACATGAATAATAGCCAGCATAATCTCATGTATTATCTGTTTTGAAAGCTCTGATTTTCCTAAGGTAAGACAGCTGATAGTTTTTCCATTATATTAAAATAATATCAGATACAGACTAATTTAAATAATCACAATTATAGCACATTTATTAAGCAATATCTTTGCACATAAAGAATTTTATGTTTCACTTACATTAAATCACCTTTGATATGAAATAAATTTTCATCCAAGGCAGAAATAATAGGAAGGGTATGGCCTGGAAATTATATTAATAAATATATGAATTGATAAAAGTATTGTTAGTAACACTAAATTTTGTATTTTTAATATATAATATGTGATAGGATGTTATAATTTATATTAAACAGATTCCATTTGTATTCATCATTTTTGTTCTGAGAAAGTGGAGTTATAGATAATGTTTTGTAAATATAGTCAACTGTTATTGGACAGGGGAGCAAAAAAATAGTCTTTTCAACACATGGTGCTGAAACAACTGGATATCTACATGCCAAAAATAAATGTAGACATGAACCTTACACACTTCACAAAAAAAAAAAAAAATTGATCAAAACCCAAGCAAAATGCAAAACTGTACAACTCCTGGCAAATAATAGAAAGTCTAGGTGTCATTGGTTTAGTGATGATTTTTTAAAATATGATCCCTAAAAGAACAAATTTATAAGCTAGACTTCATTAAAGTTAAAAACTTTTGCTCTGTGAGAGACACAACCAAGGAGAAAAAAGACAAGACACAAACTGAGAGGGAATATTTGTATCTGAAAAAGGACCATTTTTCTACAACATACAAAAAATCTCTTAAAATTCAATAAAAAATATAGCAAACAACTCAATTAACAAATGAGTCAAAGGAAGTGTCTCGATGGCTCATTTGGTTGAGTGTCTGACTTTGATGTCAACTCAGGTCTGGATCTCAGGATTGTGAGTTCAAGCCCTATATTGGGCTGGACATGGAGCCTACTTTAAAAAATAAATAAATAATAGATCAAAGACTTTAACAGGTATTTCACCAAAGAAGATATATAGAAGGCAAATAAGCATACGAAAAGTAGTTCTGCATCATATTTTCAGTGAAATACAAATTAAAACAATAGTGAGATGCTACTATACACATTACAATGACTCGAATCCAAAATATCTATTGCAGAAAATGCTGACAATGCTGTAGAGCAGCAGGAAGGCTCATTCATTACTAGTGAAACACAAAATAGTTCAGCCACTATAATAGCTAGTTTGCCAATTTCTTATAAATCTAAACACAGGAGCACCTTGGGTGGCTCAGTGTTTGAGCATCTGCCTTTGGCTCAGGTCATGATCTCAGGGTCTTGGGATCGTGTTCCACATCAGGCTCTCCCCACAGGGAGCCTGCTTCTCCCTCTGCCTATGTCTCTGCTTCTCTCTGTGTGTCTCTCATGAATAAATAAATAAAATCTTAAAAAAATTAAAATAAACACACTCTTACCAGACAGGGTAGTAATCACAATCTCTGGTATCTACACAAAAGAGTTCAGTAAATAAGTACTCAACCTGCACACAGATGTTTATAGCATCTTTGCTCATAATTGTCAAACTTGAAAGCAGTCAAAATGCCCTTCAGTAGGTGAACGGATAAATAAACGGTGGTACATCCAGACAATGGGATGTTGTTCATTACTAAAAAGACATGAGCTTTCAAGCCTTGAGAAGACACGGAGGAACCTTAATTACAAATTACTAGATGAAAGAAGCCAATTGAAAAGGTTACATATTGTATGATTCCAACCATATGACATTCTTGAAAAGGCAAAATGATGAAGATGGTCAAAAGATCAATGGTTGCTAAGGATTGAGATTGGTCAAGAGAAGAAGAGACAAAGCACAGAGGATTTTTAGGACATAAAAAACTACCCTGTATGACACTATGATGATTGATACATGTCATTATACATTTGTCCAAACCATAGAATGTGCAACACCAAAAATTAAGCCTAATTAAACTGTCATTAGTTATGACAGTTTAGACTATCCCCAATTTATGGAGGTTTCTAAATATGGAGTTTTAACAAGTGTATCACTGGGGTAGGGAATGTTGACTTGGGGAAAGTTATGCATGTGTAGAGGCAAAGAATGTAGGAAATCTCTGTACCTTCTATTCAATACTGCTGTGAACCTTAAATGCTGGTCATTCTTTAAGGGAAGAATGCAGTGACTCGAACCGGCAAAAACAATGGCATCACTGAATGTTATAATGTAGGAAAACAGGTTGCTAACAAGGGTGGGGATTCTTGTTGGGATAAGGGATTGAGAGTACATAATTACATAATTAGTCAAACTAGCATGCTGAGAATTAAGAAATAATATTAAAGTGTATTTAATTTACTCACCTATTCGATATGCCAAATTTATATATTAAGTGCTTGTAAAATTTACACATTTTAGACAGGAGAATAGACCCTTTAGAAATAAATAGGGAAAGAGAGATAGGGAAAAAAAAATGAAGGAAGAAAGAAGTTTGAATGGACTTGGAAAAGGGTCCTAAAACACAGTTACAGAGTCATGTTGGACTTTATAGCTTACTTTGAAAATTTTGCTCAATTATGTTTTGGCCTATTACAAGGTCTCATGGAAAGTAATCATTTCCAACTGGTAAGTGAGGAGAGCAAAGCAAATATCAGAAATATATTAGTGGTCTTCAATTCCTAAGGAAACCAGAGCTGGGTAGTGGTATCACAGTAGGGAGAAGTTCAGGGACATGCACATTTTTTTTTCTACTTTTAATTTGTAGAAGTTGAATACATATCATAAGGTTACAATGAAATATTACTCAGCCATAAAAAAATAATAAAATCTTGCCATTTGCAAGGACATGGGTGGAGCTAGAGAGTATCATGGTAGGCAAAATAAGTCAGTCAGAGAAAGACAAATGTCATATGATTTCACTCATAGGTGGAATTTAAGAAAAAAACAAATGATCATGGAGGGGAAAAGAGAGAGGCAAACCAAGAAACAGACTCTTAACTATAAGGAACAAACTGATGGTTACCAGGGGGAGATGCATGGGGAGATGGGTTCAGCAGGTATGAGAATTAAGGAGTGCACTTGTCCTAATGAGCACTGAGTGTTGTATGTAAGTGTTGAATCACTACACACTTGACACTAATATTACACTGTACAATAACTAGCTGGAATTTAAATAAAAACGTACAAAAGACTAGATGACACTACTGTATTTCAGAGATATATGTATTTTACTGAAGTACATGAATAGCAATAGAGTATATGAGGGTGTAGACTGTCCCCAATTTATGGAGGTTTCTAAAATTCTGAGTTAATCATCACCAACATTAATTGAGTGGCTACCATGTATGAGGCATGGGAGTCACAAACAGGTAAACACAGACAGGTTTTAATAGACAAGGTCTTATACTTCTCATGGTTCTTCATGAAGTCTTAGCCTTTATGTAAAAGAGAAAATATGCTTTATGAAAAAATAAATTTTCGTTTCCACACTGTAGGTATTTAATACTTGCTGCATTTGGAATCGGTGCTGATATGGCTATATGAGTCAGTCACTTCCATATGGATTTAAAAGGACAGTCTGTAAAATTTGACAGCGTGAGTCTTTCTTAATACACTGAAAATCTGGATAGAATTATAAGGAAACATCATTCAAGTGTAAGATGCCAAGTCATATCATGTCTATTTATATATATAAAACCATGAAAAAAAGTAAAAAGCCTTATTTACACATTTCATATTTACACTTGTTCTTTCATGCTGAGTACTTCTGATATGAACAAATGTTACATCCAACACTTATTGTTTCCCATATATATCAGACTACATTTCCTACCCTATCCTTCAGTACATAATACCAGGACAAACAAAAATAATAAAATGAGGTAATTCTAAAAAAGTGGTAATTAGATAGTAATCCTATTTTAACATATTAAATTAATGCTATTTAATGCATCAACTATTTTGTTAAATAAATACTCTGTAAGATAAGTAACACCTAAAAAAGGGCTATAAAGACAAAGGTCTATAGAAGGATATCATATTATTTGGAAAATGGTTCAGAGCCTTTAAACAACCTTGTTCAATTCACAGTCATAATCAATAACATCCATGGAATTGTGGTTCCTTTCAGTCTGGCAGATATTTATGTGGGGGAAATTGTGTTTTAGTAATGTGATGCCATATACATGGTTACAAGAGGCAGAGAGAAGTAGGGAAGGTGAGGGGCGATATGTAGGAATAATTAAGAGGTTGGACTCAGGTGCTCACTTCCTCAGCAGATATACAAAAATTATAACAATACAGAGATTAGCATGGACCCCCAAAGGTATGTCACTGCACATTTGTGTAGCCTTCCATATTAAAAAAAATAAAGGTGGGCGATGGAGCTTTTACACTTCAGTAGAATTCTAGGTGAATGATTCTGAGCAATTTATATAACTTTTGTGCACCTCTGTATCCGTTTCTTCATTTGTGACTTCAGGTCAACAATATTTCCTTTGTCATGGGACTTTGAATATGAAATGAATTAATTTCTCTAGGACAGTGCTTGACCTTTAGTAAGTGCTAAGTAAGTGTTTGCTTTATTATTAAATGTATCTGCTACAGAATGATCGAAATTCATGCAACAAATGCAGAAATAGATTCTAACAGGAAACACCTAAGCCAAAGACAATACAGAAGATCCATGTCAGCAGGGAGATTTTGAGCAATTTGGAGGACTAAAAGCAAGTCTTGGGAAAGGAGAAAATATAATAATACTTATTAAAAATCTACCATGCACTAGGTACTTTGCATGCATGATTTCATTTAATTCTCCCTACAGTACAACAAGCATGAGGAAATTGTCAGTATTTCCATAAAGAAAAATAGAAACATTAAATAGACTGTTAATATTCTCTCTGCCCATAGAGTTAATCCAAGATCTAAATTGATACATATCTTGTTTTAAATTATGTATTGCTGGGACGCCTGGGTGACTCAGCGGTTGAGTGTCTGCCTTCAGCTCAGGTTGTGGTCCCCGGATCCTGGGATTGAGTCCCGCATTGGGCTCCCCACGGAGAGCCTGCTTCTCCCTCTGCCTGTGTCTCTGTTTCTCCTTCTCTGTGTCCCTCATGAACAAATAAATAAATTTTTTTAAAAAATCATGTATTGCCGTCATGTGTTTTTTTCACATAATGCTATATAATTGGTGTTTCCTTCTAAAAACCCATATAGCATCCTATTCAAACCCCTGAAGTTTGTATACTGTATACTGTTTGTATACTGAGTTAAGTATTAAGGGTTTTAGCAATCCCCATAAAATTCATGTCCCAGTTTGGGGAAGAGATTGATTGTTTATATCTTTATAATGCACCTAATGGTATCCTAGCTTATGGGAAGCAAGAATAATTATATCCATTAATGCACGGATTAATGAAAGGGAAACAAAATAGATGGCTCCATGAAAAAGAAACTGAGTTTCTTTCTTCCTGATCCCTTCCCTCCACTGCTCCTTAATCTCAAACCCATTTAAGTACAGAGTAAAGTCGTTCAGGTGCAAGTGACAGAAAGTAATTACTGGAGCATCATACACATATAAAGAAAAAAACTGATTAACAATCATGAAGTGATAGCAGAGCTTAAAACACAGGAAGCCACTCCTCAGATAAATCACATGACTGATACCTGGGCAGAATTTTCTCTCTCTTCCTGAAGAAACCATGTATGACTGGAGAGAATATCAGAGATTGAAAATTTAAGATATTTTACGTTTTAGCGTGCAAACATAATGTGAAGATTTCTATTACTTTGTGTTAACATATTTTTTTAGTGTGTCCTGCGCTCTCCAGAATACCGTATTTTTATGACCAGATTCAGTGAATGGACTTGCTATTCTTGGGATAACAACACCAAATGGTTTCACAAAATGGTTTTAATACTTTGTGCCAGAGCATTGTTGAGAGACAAAACCAATTTTCTTTAAAAAAATTTCAGGATTCAGGATTATGGTAAATATTTTAGTGTTTCATGTGGATTAAATGTTTGCAATCTTCTCCTTTTCTGTCATTTCAGCGAGAGGGGCTTCATTCCCAGCGCACAGGTGCTCAGAGCCTCATCCTGCTCCAGCATGACCAAGACCCTAGCCCTGTTTCTCTAAAGAAGCTCCATCCTCTGCCATGCTCTCTCGACTTGTGTTCAAACCTTATGGGAGTGGAGCTTTCATCTTGCTTTGATTCTGGAAAAGCTTTCATGATAAATTCGATAGTCTCTTATTTGTTAATTGTTCACTGAATGAACTTCTAAAAATCAGTACCGGTCAATACCGGTCAATACTGCATATTAATAGAAATATCTAATCATCCAATGACAAAAGAAAATTGAATGAAGTAGAGTTGGTTCTTTAATGTCCCTGTGTCACAGAAGGGCAAATACTTTGTACAGTTTGCTCTGTTAACTTCCAAAGCCATTTTTACAGGTAGCTGTAGCTGCCTATTCCCTCCTGCATGAGCCTCAATGTCCCTCTTAGTCCAGGACAGCTGGTTCTGTTTCATCCTGTTGAAAGTTCTGTTAGCCTTACACTAGAATGAAGGATAAACACACCTACAGTGGCTTGTCTTTACTTCTTGCCTAGAGCTGCAATACCGAATTATGTAAGGACACTTGCTTATTTTATAAACACTCAGAAATGAACAAGTCCTTGTTTTAATGCTTTCTACAAAAGAAACAAATGCTCTGGGGGGAAAAAATGCAATAAAAAGTTCACGTGAATAAAAATATCATCAGAGAGCAAAGGGTCTTAGAGGAACATTCAACCTGCACTAATAAACAAGTGTTGTCAAAGAAAACATGTAATTTAATAGAAATATGATAGCAAAGACCAACTAGCAAATGATTCTTAAGGGAGAAAATTTCTTGACATTTAGGAAAGTGCAACTTTTGGAAGTCACTTGTCATGTAGTCACATACTCATTTTCAAGGTAATGACTAGTAAATTACAGTGACCCTTTATCTCATCAGACGCTGTTCCTTTCTATAATTGATCACCCCTTCGTTTGTACAGTGAGAGCTGGACTCTATGTCTATGTATCTCCTGAATGTAAAACTCCAGAAAAGAACAGTCCAGGAAAAAAAGTCGATTTTAGTATAAACTTTTTTTAAAAGATTTATTTTTTGCAAATATACCACAGATGGGCCAAAGGCATTATGGAAAGCATACATTTTCCATAAGTTAGGTCCAGTAGCTGCGCAAGTTTGTTTATTTGGCTATCTGTAAGAGATATAATAGCTAAATTAGGAAAGCATTTGAAATATAAGGAGGATGAGTCTTTTCAAAAATCATGATTAACCATCTTAATTTCATCATTTTTTTTAATGAAAGATTAGAGTTAGAAACAGTAAGGAAGAGGAAAACAGAGGGACTTGTTAAAATTTTATTTGCAGGTATTGGATAAATAAATAAAGAGGGTTTGTGACTCTATATGTGTATGAAACATATTCATACAAAATCGTATAAGCTCTGCTGAAAAGTTTAAAACTCGATGTAACTTCCAATATAAATGATTTTTATTAAAATTTATTCCTGATTTCCTTTTTTTTTTTTCACTCTGATTTAGGACATAGCACAAATTCCGACTGAAATGAAGGTAAATCAGAAGTTTATTGTTCAGAGACATTCAGCTCTTGTTTTCTCTACTGACACCACCAATATGAATAATGACAAGACCAGTGATGAGGTTGTTTTTGTGATGCAAATCTCTCCATGGGGAGAGTACTATAGTCATCATGAGTTTATTTCACAATTCAGCTTCTTTCTCTCGCAAGCCACTATAATGAGAAAGACTGTGCCCTTTCTATAGACTGGAAACTAAAATTCCAGTGGATCACAGCACGATTGATTTGGGTCCTTCGGCCATTCTGGTCCTCAGTGCCTAAGGACTGCAGATTCATGCAGAGATTTGCATCTCCTATTGTGACGGTCAAAATGAGCAAGACGGCTCCTCCGTGGTTTAGTTCATCTAAAAAATGTTGAAAATCTGCCAGTTTATGTTTTTGGAAGAAAATATAGGCCACGTTTCAGTACAGCTAGATTCACTTCATAATAATCTATTTATCCTTTTATATCAAAACAATTATTTCATCTATTTTCTATAACCTGTAACCTCCCTCCCCACCTACTCACCTCCTCCTTAATCTTCCATTTAGAGCTAATCTCTATGACATTATTTAATAATTATTGATAAACAATAGTTTTCTCAAGTAGATTGTGATCTCTTTGGGGTTTTAAAATGGGCAATATCTACTGGGAAAGTGTTTGGGATCTAACACATATTCAATAAACCCATTCCCCACAACAAGTAATATTTTATCAAATGTATCACTGCATCACCATGCTACTTATTAAAAATATCTTTTGATGTATTATACTATGTTACAATGTATTATATGTGTTATATATTATACCAGAAGAATTCAATCTTTGCCAATGTCTATATAGGGCATGTGAAAAAACTGAAATATCTGGACAGATAATTTTCAAGTGCTATTGATCACAGAAGACATTTTCATCAAGCAACTTGTAGGACAAGAATATCACAAAATGTGCTTCAGAAAATGCTCATCTGAACACTTATTAGGGATATTTATTTGGATCATGTTGCACATACAATGAATCATATGATCAAATATTCATTTAATTGTGTCATCATTAAGCTAAGTCCTCTCTTTCTCTCTTTCTTTTTCTTTCTTTCTTTTTTTCTTTCTTTCTTTCTTTCTTTCTTTCTTTCTTTCTTTCTTTCTTTCTTTTTCTTTCTTTCTTTCTTTTCTTTCTTTCTTTCTTCTTTCTTTCTTTCTTTCTTTCTTTCTTTCTTTCTTCTTTCTTTCTTTCTTTCTTTCTTCTTCTTTCTTTTCTTCTTTCTTTCTTTCTTTCTTTCTTTCTTTCTTTCTTTCTTTCTTTCTTTTCTTCTTTCTTTTTTTTCTTCTTTCTTTTTCTTTTTCTTTCTCCCACGAAAGAGAGTGTGAGTGAGAAGCAAAAGGGGAGGGAGGGGACGAAGAAACTCAAACAAACTACACTGAGCATGGAGCCCAATAATGATGATATCACAACCCTGAGATCTGTCCTGAGAAGAAACAAGGAGTCAGACGCTTAACGGAATGAGACACTCAGGTGCTCCAAGAGAAATATACTCATATGTGTTTCTCTATGGGTTATACATACCCACTCACCCCCATACATACACAAAGAAAAAAAAGCTTTATTGATATTATTAGGCATGGCTTACACACGGCGATTGTGTGTGAAATTTTGGAAATTATCTTATTACTGTAGTCATTATTTAAAGAACTATGATATTTGACTATGAAGCATGCTACAGAATGTATTTCAGGTCCCAAGTGTATCTATTGGCTATGGCTTGTCTTATTTCTTGCTTTTTGGAATCCTACCCCTTTTTATGTTGTGTATTTGAAAAAAAAATTGAAGAAAGATTATTGTTGTCAAATGTTCACTTTCTTTTCTACTGATTAAAGGACATTCTTCTCTATTTAAAGCCCCTCCACCCCTCGAGACTTCTCTTTCTCTCTCTCTTCTATACCTTTTTCTTTACTTTGTTTTGCAACAATAAGTCTCCAATAAACAGACTATAGTATCAGGGTTACTAGTAGCAAAAAGAAAACAAATGAACATAAGCAAGCTTAAGCTCCATTAGAACTACAGGGAAAAATCAATGACATGGAAAAGAAAAAAATTACAGAAGAATGACGCTGTATCTTCCAACTGTACACAAAGGAACAAAAAAAGAAACAGAACACTGGATTACAAGAGTGAGTTGATGTCAAGACCTGAGAAGTAAAATACAGAATGAAGGCAATTAACGGGATAATTGGAGCAAAACCAGTTTTGCTTCTAATAAGTGGTCACTTCACTTGAATGTAATTTTAGATGAACTACGCTAAATAGTCTCATAAAATCATTCATTTATCTGCTGTAGGAGTGGGAGGGGTACTTTATTGTCTCCAAGGGCCTGTGGAAATGAAATGACAGATTTTTTTCAAACAGAGGAAAAGTCAGGTGGGAAAACTTCTCTATTAATGACCATATGGTTGTCATCTTTGAGATTTTATCCTTGCTCTATTTCTTACCTTTCTATCAATGTGCATTCTGGTTTTGTATTATCCTTTTTTGCCCTTCCTATTTGGGAAGCATTTGGGAATCTGGAGATCTGAATATTCTCAACGAAGTTCTACAAAATTAGGTTTATGGTTTTGGTTTGTTGTTGTTGTTGTTGTTGTTGTTATTTCATTTTGGGTTGTCCAACATATCTGGCCATAAATAATAATGAGAAATAACATACATCAATTTCCTGATCTGAACTGGATGCAATATGCATAGCTCCAATCCAAACAGAAACAATCATAATAATAATTATTGTTGTAATTTTGCAGACAAAGAAATAGAGGCTTCAATAACTCACATAACTTACCCGAGGACACACAATTAGGCAGAAACCAAGTTGGAATTAATTTCTAGTTTGGTCTTCCCCTAAAGCCCACGGTATTTCTATTTGATATTGTTTTTATATTAGCTTCATGACTTCATTTAAAAATTCTTAGCTTGTTTTCTCAGAGAATGTGTAAAAAATTGAAACATTCATTTATTTTTTGGATCAGTGGCTTTTGAACATTTTTTTTGGTGCTTACATTAAAAATAAAAGGAGTGCATTTCTTAATACATTTTTATTTTTCTCCAGCAAGAGCCAGAGAGATCATTTAAAAAGTAAATCAGATTGTGTCATTACATCATCTACTCAGAAGCCTCTAATGACCTATCATAGTTGACTAATAACCAAAATCTTAGCCATGCCAGAACACTTCTCACGATCTGGCTCCTTTCCTTCTGGCTTCTCCCTTCTATTTCACACCCCTCACCGCCACTCCCATATGTTCTGGTATTTTTCTTCTCCTCAGATGTGCCATGACTTTTGATGTCATAAGACCCCTTCTTTACTCCCTCCGGCCTCTGTTAGAATATTACAGTTAGTCTTCTCTAAATACAATAGTATTTTTTTTTCTGACAAACCTCTACCATGTTCTTTCTATCCATTCTCTCTGCTTTATCAGCTTTCATTGCACTTATCAAATTATAAAATTACATCTGAATTGTTTGTTTCCCTTTTCATGGAACTTTGACACAAAGCAAATCTTTTAAAGAGTGGGTCTCTGCCTGTCTCTATTATCACTGGTTACCCACAACCCAAAGTATGCCTTCATGCAGTAGTTGTCTAATGGTTATTTCTTGTATAAATAAACATAAAACTGTTCTTCCTGGGGCTCCTGGGTGGCTCAATTGATTTGGTGTCTGTCATCAGCTCTGGTCATGGTCTCAGGGTACTGGGATGGAGCCTCTGCATCTGGCTCCCTGCTCAGCAGTGAGTCTACTTCTTCCTCTCCCTTTGTCCCTAACCCTTTCTTGTGCTCTCTCTTACTCTCAAATGAATAAATAAAATCTTAAAAAAAAAAAATCCTGCTCTTCCTTAAAGTATTAACATAACAATACTTAATTCTTATATTGTAGATAAAAATAATAGAAATAATAATAGAAATTCTAATATTATTTTTATACTCCCCATTGGATTATCTCACATTTTCATGGGAGGGAACACTTTATTTTGAAGAACATTAATTTGGATTATTGAAATTTTTAAGCTAGTAATGATGTTACTATGATTTCCCCGTAGTCCTCTTTCTCTTTCAAGTTGGAAACAATTGACTGGTAAGCTTAAGTCAGCAGATGAAAAATCAGTTATCACCTTTTTTCCCCAGCAAAGCTAAACAGAAAAGCTTCCATAGGGTATGACCAAATCGCCTGCTAAGATTGCACTTCAGGAATAGACAGACTTGTATCTAGTCTGATCTGGACCACAGAGGCTGCCCTATCAGGTAGATGATGTGTATAAAATTTAAAACATAAAGAGGACAGAAGAATGGATGATTATCCTATACAGGGATGCTAATACCAAACACACAGTAGAACAAAACAAAACAAAAACACACAAAAAAAAAAAATAGAAAGAAAGAAAAGAAAAAAAAAAAGAAAAGAGAAGAAAAGAAAACTTGAGCCATGAATACTAAGAAATTATTCCAAAACTCTGCAGTCAAATAGACCACCTACATTTTCCTACTGAGAAGTTAGTGAAGTGGTAGAAATAGTCTAATAATATAATTGTGAGTGGCCTCTTCCCACATGGGAACCTAAGACCAAAGAAAGAAAATATGTCCTCCGTCATAACACATTGGTTTGTGTTTCCTTCATTAGTTTGACTCAGTATCAGGCTTCTGCTTAATGGTAGTCGTGCTGCTGCTCCCAGAAAAGGAGGTATATACACTCTTATGACAGTACTTCCACTTTCATGAACACAGCACACACACTATTAGCAGCTGCTTCTAGGTTGATGTTTCTAGATGTTGTTAGTATGAATTTGTGCTCCCCAAGTGTCTAAAATTCAAACTAAAATTAAGTATTCTTTTTGAAAATTTCCTACTCTAAATCATGGCTTTTAATATTACCACAACATAGATCCTCCAAGGCTATGTGATGAGACTGAATGACTGTGTAAACTATCTGATAATAATATTAAGAATCCCAGGTTTCAATATAGGTCCTCCTCAGTACCAGATTTCCAGGGAGAAATTTAAAGATCATGGTCTGTATTGCTCTGCTAAGTCTGCCATAACAGAATACCACAGATGAGGGGGGAGGAAAGGGACTTAAACAACAGAAATCTATTTCTTATAGTTCTGGAGGATGGAAGACCAACATCAAAGTGCCTGCAGCTTTGGTTTCCTTTGAGACCTCTCTCCTTGGCTTGCAAATGAATGCCTTTTTGTTGTGTCCTCAGATGGCTTTTTCTCCATGTGCATCCATCCCAGGTATCCTCCTCCTCCTCCTCCTCCTCCTCCTCCTCCTCCTCCTCCTCCTCCTCCTCCTTCTTCTTCTTCTTCTTCTTCTTCTTCTTCTTCTTCTTCTTCTTCTTCTTCTTTCTTCTTCTTCTTTTCTTCATTTCTTCCTCTTCTTTTGGATTAAGATCTCACTCTTATAACCTATTTAACCATTATTACCACCACAATTGTCCTGTTTCCAAATACAGTCACACTGGGGGTTAGTGCTTCAACAAATGAGTTCTGAGGGGAACACAATTCATTCCATAACAGTCCAAATATTAAGATACTTTATAAGTAAAAAGATCAGAATTTTTATATCAAGATAAGAAAGATTAAAGAAAAACACTTTCCAATTTCATAAACTTCACTGTGGCAAGAAAGATTGTGAATTTCTGGGTAAGGTCAAGGATATTCCAGGAAGTACTATCAGAATTGTATCTCACTAGAAAGAGTGTGCTTTTTAGAAGTTGTATTAGTCCATCAGTCATCATCAGGATGGTAAAAGCCAAACACTTAATAGAAAATGTTACATTATCCCAAACTGGCTGCAAATCTACCAAATTTCAAGTTTAAGTCAAACAGTAGCCATTGAAGAAGTTACCAAAAACAATATGGTACCTAGTAACCAACACTTAGTGCTTTGAAGAATAAAGTTTAATAGAAACTGAGGAAGTAGAGTAGGTAGTTGGAGAAATTTGTGTTTTAATCTTCTCCAGCATATCATCTTATCTAAGAAAAGAAAGAAAGAAAGAAAGAAGAAAGAAAGAAAGAAAGAAAGAAAGAAAGAAAGAAAGAAAGAAAGAAAAGAAAGAAAAGGAAAGAAAAATTTAACCAAAAAAAAAAAAAAAGAGGTTAAATTATATCAACATGTACTCTGTGGTGGCTGGGGAGAGGCAGAGAGAATATACCCTTGCAATCATCTCTCTCTATCTTATGCTTCTTCCAAATGTGGAATTTAGTCTAAAGGTTTGATAAGATCTAGGTAAAACACATGTGGTATAAATACTTCTTGGGTGGTGCTGTGGTCTTTATGTTACAACACGTAAAGAGGCATTGTCAGGTTATTCCACCACTAGTAATGTTAGGCTTGATCCTTTAGTTAGGTGATGATGCTTAGTACTTGCATTTAAAAGTTAAGTTTTCCTTTACAATGAAGAATCAAATATTGGTACCGTTAGCATATCTCCTCCACCTCTGCTAAAGGAAAAAAAAAAAAAAAAGTTTTACTACTTGTTAATTTGGTTACTAATTGGCTTTATTTATTTATTTATTTATTACTTTTCTCTCTAGTTATATAGTGCTTTGGCATTTTCTCTTCTGTGAATTTTTGCTTTATCTTTCCCCTTTTACTCTTAGTTTGATTACTGGTAGTGTATTCATTAATTATATATTAGATATATTAACTCTAAGCCAAAATATGATGCCTTAAAATAGCAAACATTTATTATTTCACAATAGTTGTGTTCAGGAATCACCCAAGCATAGATACTCCTGGCAAAAAGCATCTCATGAGATTGCAAGGAATGTTTTGGCAAGTTTTGTGGTCTCATCTAAAAGCTTGATCACAGAAAGTTCAGCTTCCAAGCTAGTCATATAGTTCATGGCAGGATTGATTTCTTCCCTGGGAACTGGCTTCTGGCTTCCCTCAGTTTGCTATCATGTGGGCCTTTCCAAAGGGCAACTTGCAACATGGCAGCTGCCTTCCCCTAGAAGTGAGCCAAGAGATCATGAAAAACGTATCCCAAACTGAAGTCGCAGTAATGCTCAAACCCAAACTCAGAAATGGCATTCTTGTCACCTCGGCTACATTTCTCAGAAGCAAATTGCTAAATCTAGCTCACATTGAAGAAAAGCAGATATGGAAGTATGAATACCAAGAATTGGGGAGGCTTTTTACTGAGAGTTGTTTGTTAAAAAATAATAATGATATATATGTTTAAATATATGTTTTTATTTAAATATTATACTTATTTATATATTCATGGATATATATTTATTTAAATATATTTTATTATATTGTATATTTTATTATATTTTATTATATTTTACTATATATATATTTAAGTATTGCTTATTTATTTATTAGGTTTTAATATATTTGTTTTCTAACTCACAACTTTCTTTTACCTTTATTCTTTACTGCCTTCTCTTTTCATCTCTAATTTTCAAAGCTTTTCAGTTGGATATTTAATTAACTTTCATCTTTTATTTCTATGAATAAAAATAAATTAAAAATCTTATTTAAAGATTTCTGCTGCTTGCTGCTTTACTTTATCCCCCATATGCTATCTCATATATTCTTATACATAGTATTTTAATTATCATAATTTTATAAAAGAATCTCCATCCAGTAAAACTGCTTTCTGCACCATCTCCACCTGCCTCTGCTCTGTTATAACCTCAGAAAAGTGCCTATTGATCTAATATATTTATTTCATTATTTACATGCAAAGTGAAAGTTATAAAATCCTTTCTCCTTTTTTTTAATTCCAAAAAAATATTCAATTAGCCAACATATAGCACATCATTAGTTTTAGATGTAGGTCATTAGTTGCATATAATACCCAGGGCTCATCACACCATGTGCCCTCCTTAATGCCCATCACCCAGTTACCCCACCCCCTCACCTACCTCCCCTCCAGCAACCCAGAGTTAAGAGTCTCTCATGGTTTGTCTTCCTCTCTGGTTGTTTCCAATTCAATTCAGTTTTCCCACCCTTTCCTTATGATCATCTGCACTATTTCATATATTCTGCATATAAGTGAAACCATATGATAATTGTCTTTCTCTGATTGACTTATTTTACTCAGCATAATACCTCGCATCTATCCATATCAATGTAAATGGTAGGTATTCATCCTTCTGATGGCTGAGTAATATTCCATTGTGTACATATATACCACATGTTTTTTATTCATTCAACTGTTGAAGGACATCTCCTTTCTCTTTTTTGAGTTGTATTTGGGAACTATGGGTAGAGTGGCCACATGTCCCATTCTGTCCTAGGCAGTATCGGTTCATGACTGCTGTCTCGATTAATTAATTATAGCATCTCTTTTGCTCTAATAAGTGATCTGCTTTGTATGCTAAGTATATGTCATACCAACAATGGTGTGATTTGCCTCCTTCCCCTGTGAGTGTGTGCATGTTTCTGTGTGTGTTTGGTGGGGGAGAGAGGGAGAGATTTCAACTTTCCCAGGTACCATTTTCTTATAGGAATATGAAACCCCTAAAATTTTTGTTATGATTCTAGATTAAAAGCAAACTTTTTAGGAATCCATTTCTGGGTAACATTTGATAACTTTTTAAAGAGCATTAACGAAAATTAATTTAGACTGCATCCTAGTTGAATATTCTTTATCACTAATGTGTTTTAATATGAATGACTCAGTATAAGAGGGTGATTAAGGTCATCAGCAGAAATTCTGAAAGCTTTGGTTTTGAAAATAACTGATTCTGCCATTATCCCTGTGCCCTTGACAAGTTGCTTTAACCGTAAGAATTAGTTTCCTATAAAATTATAACAATTTCATAGGATTGCTGTGAAAGTTAAGTGCCTCATAAATAACAGAAGACTAGTAATCTGTAGTTATCATTAGTTTTAACTATTAATAATGTTGAATCTAAATCCATTTTTGCAACTCTGTGATTGCAGGATTTTAAAATTTGATAGAAAGTAAATATTTGCAAATGGCTTTTCTTCTGTGTTAATGGTTATCAATAACATGTTTTCTGTATACATTCTTTAATAACCAAAGACAAGTTCTAAGTCATTTTCTAATATTTCCTTATTTGTATTTTGCAATCCTGTGTGGGAGAGGAAAAAGGAAAAATAATTGTAGACCATATTTCTGAAACAATAAAGGACAATTTTTTGAAAGATGTACGTATATGTAGTTTCACAACCAAAACATAATTGTCAATTGGTTCCTTGATTCATATCTACATGAAGGTTACTGCAGGCAAACCAAAGTTCTCATTTCCGCTGCCTTGGTCACACTTTTTATCTCTGAGGCCACAGCAAGTGCTATTCTCTAACAGAGAATTATTTAACATGAATAATTTAATGCCACTTAATAAAGATATAAGAAAAGGTAGAGACCACTAAATTGTACTACTTTAACTCATTATACCAACAGCAACAATGAAGATTTATTTCTTTTAATTGTTTTAAAGATTTTATTTATTTATTCATGAGAGACAGAGAAAGAGAGAGGCAGAGGCATAGGCAGAGAGAGAAGCAGGCTCCCTACAGGGAGCCCAATGTGGGACTCTATCCTGGGACCCCAGGATTATGCCCTGAGCCAAAGGCAAATGCTCAACCACTGAGTCACCCAGGAATCCTGAAGATTTATTTATACAGATACATTAATAATGAGTTGTCCAGAAAAATCACTAAAGAAGAGAGATTTACTCAATAAAATTTCTGGAAGGAACACTTAGGAGGTACATTTGGTTAAGGGTCTGACTCTTGATCCCAGCCCAGGGTTATGACTCAAGCCTTGAATTGAGCTTCATGCTGGGTGTGGAGCCTATTAAATAAAAAAAAAAAAAAAAATCTAGTAAAATCTTTAAGGAAAACATAAGGCAAAGAAATTTCTTCAGACTATAATGACAAAATATGATTTTGATGAAGTTCAATGTAAATCTAAAGAAAATATAATAACATACATTTATCTGACTTTCTAAGGATAACACAGCTGGAGAAATTTTTAAAGACACAGAGAGAAACTACTACCATATGAAAAATGTAAATGTTTATGCCTAAGAAGACATGGTAAAAGAGACTGCTAACAAGAAAGGGGATACATGATGCATTTATTAAAAACAATGGATTAATATATTAATCTAGTTAAACTTAAAAATTGAACAAATAATGGCCCAGTAAGGAAAATGAAAAGGTTTGAATAGAGTTCTTACAAAAAGTAAAAGCAAGCAATCAAAAAATTATTGCAAATAAAATTAAATACATGTAAACTTTTAAGTGTTAATAATAAAGATATATAAATAGAAAGATACTATTTTTCAAGGGTGACACTTTTAATATTTAGAGTTAAATAGCAATGTTAACAATATTTGTCTTTTTTAGGATGCAGAGAGACTAAACTACTTATATCCTGGTGAGAGTAAAAATGACCATAATTGGTATAAAAACTACCAATCTGTCAAACTGTCAAAAACCTAAATTATTAATATTCTCATAATTTAATTTCAGGATTTCATCTTAAAACTATAACCAGACATTATAATTGATATATGTGTAAATAGAAATGTTGATCACAACATTATATAATAATAAAATGTAGAGAACCCAAATTACCAATAACAAGAGGATTATAAAGTATTATTTTAACAGAGCAGTTAAATAGAATATAATTGCATAGTCACGAAAAATTTACTGTTGTGGTAGATGCGTTCATGATATGATTGTAAATGAAATAGCTGTGTACACTGTGTGGTCTGAATTTTTAGCAAAGTATATGCAGACATTCACATGCATTTACAGTTACACACACAGAAATGTTAAGTGAAATAAATCAGTCACAAAAGGATAAATATTGCAAGATTCCATTTACACATGAAATATTTAAAATAGTCAAAAACAGAATCAAAGCGTGTCAGAGGATGGCAGGTGGGGGGTGGGGGTGGGGAGTTGCTAATCAATGGACAGATTAGCTATTATTTGTTCTTTTAAGGATTTCAACTGATTGGACAAGTCTCAATCACATTATGGAGACTAATTTGCTTCACTCAAAATTCACCAATTTAAGTTTTAATCTCATCCAAAAACAGCTTCCCAGAATCATCTAGAATAATTTTTAACTTAATATCTGTGCATTCTGGCCCAAACAAGTCAAGAAATAAAATTAAGCATAACAAAGATCATCAAAAAATTAATGAAAAATTATAATCAAAATAGATGAGCACATATAGATGGTTAGTGGAGAAATTCTGATTAGAATCCAAGCTAGATAACCCTCTTCCTCTAGGATAGTGAAATATCACTGTATCTAGCTTCTCCTAAAGATGGCATAGATAGTTTTTTTAAAGAAGGAAAATGGATGGTTCCTTACTCAGTAAGTTATGAACTGTCTACCTAAACTGACAAAATGTGCATCTACATAAGCAAGTGCAGAGTAGCAGAAGATCAACCGTAATATTTAGCAAGTGACCCAAGAGTACATAGAGGTTAGAACTTACAGCTGAACTGCTGAGTATGGAATTACCATGTTAAAAGTGTCACCTAGTTTAATTTAGAATAAGAGATTGATGTAGAACTTGACATTACCTTGCCAATTAGTTCATTCAATTATTTTAATTCTTGATATAGGGAACTAGAGTTACCATTGTTTCCTACAGAATGAGTACTTGTGATTGATCACACTGGTCATTATAACATGTTCAGTTAGATATGTGTATAAAACAGAAGGATGTATAAAAAACAGATCAGCACTTGAGGCATTAGGATATCGGAGCTATTTAAAATGTTGAATGTGTATTACCTAAAATAGAATGTACAAAGTTAAGAAAACTAAACTACGAATAAATATATGAGAGAAATCAATATTTAAGTGACTGATGAAAACTATAAATCAGGAAAGAAATCTGATGAAAAACAGAATTTGTGTTCTTTGTTGCAGAAGAGTTTTTAAGAGTAATTAGAGAGACAAACAGTGGGAGAAATGTTGAAGTAATTTTGATCAGAAAGGAAATGAATTTTAAAAAGAAGCAAAAAGTAAGCAAGCATTGAAATATTCTCTATAGTGTGTTAAAACCAATTGAATGTATGAAGAAGAATAATTTAGGAAAGGAATAAAGTGGTATAAGGAGGAGATTGCAGGGTTTTTTTCTTTGCATTTTTGTTTCATAACAAAAATGAAGTAAATCAACAATATGATTTTAGCAGAATCCATAATGAATTGACAGCCAAAATTCTCAACTGCCTCACTTGGGGAACTTCTTCCTAATTTTTCAGATGTTAGGATAGGGATATGATACTTGAAAATGAATAAAACATCAGTTCCTAGAGGAGCATCACCTTGTGGAATCACCTGGTGTTCAACCTGCAGTATTAATTAAATGAGATCATGAGGATTGGGACTTAGGTGGTATTGTGAAGAGCCTATAAACTTGAGGATCCTCAAATTATATTATCCCTGACATGTTCATAGTCATAGTAAAGAAAGTAAATATCTATACTCTGAATTTTTTCACCTTCTCCTCCTAATTTCATTGTTCCATGAAAGAAAACCTAAAACCTGGGGATAGGAAAACTATCTACTGAAAATTTTTTATTGGCATTGTAGCAAGCCATATTTTAGTAAAAGTTGAGCCAAAAGAGGAGGAGAAAAGGAGAAGGCATTCACAACAAGTCACAAAAGAAATCATTGAGGGAGAAATAGGAGAATAGCCTCATAGAAGAAAAAGTTGAGAGAGGCTCATGGAGACAATGCATAACAGATTCCAATGAAACACAGAAAAAGAAACAAAAATGTACTTTGGAAAACAGGCAGTTGCTTATCAATGCACATAAAGTTTCAGCTAAGCAAGATGAGTAAGTTTTAGAAGTCTGCTGTACAACATTTTACCTATAGATAACAATAGCATATTGTACACTAAAGAGTTTTTTTAAGAAGATAAATCTCATGTTAAGTGTTCTTATAGTAAACTATTTTTTTAAAAAAAGATTAAAGACAATAGGTTATATCATTACTATAATATAGCTTCTGACATTTGAAATAAAATTGGGTTCCAATAAGACTGGGTGATAGATTTGAAAGCTAGCTGTTACTGAGGACAAAAAAAAAAATCCTAAATTCTTTCAACTTTAATTTGATTTTTTAAAGATTTTATTTATTTATTAATGAGAGACAGAGCGAGGCAGAGACACAGGCAGAGGGAGGCGCAAGCTCCATGCCAGGATCCTGATGTGGGATTCAATCCCAGGACTCCAGGATCACGCCCTGAGCCAAAGTCAGACGGTCAACCACTGAGCCACCCAGGTGTCCCTCAATTTGATTTTTAATTAAACATCAAGATGGTGGGCTATTATCACAAAATTCCATAATGACCCTTAATTGCCATTAGGCAATCCTCTCCATCTTGAGTGTGGCTATGAACTATGTATGTGATAGCAGAGTCAGTCTTGTGATTTGATTATGATGCATATATAACACAGGTGACTCTAAAAAAGAGAAATTCTTCTGGGTAGATCTGGTCAACTCAAGTGTGTCTTTAAAAGGTAGTAGGCTCTGTTTTTACTAAGCAAAGAGCCTAAAACATGAGAAACTTGGGGGAGATTCTTCTATGATTGTTTTGAAAATGGAAGGGTTCAAGTGACAATGAATGCCAAACTCAAGGGGCTTAGAGCATCCACTGACTGAAAACCAGAGAGAAAAAGGGAATCCAAACTTAACAACTGCAAGGAACTGAATCCTGCTAAAACAAAGTGGCCTTGGAAATAGACCATGGATTTCAGAAAGAATTTAGCCTTTCTGTGATACACTGGTTCTAGCTTTGCCACACCCTGAGCAGAGACCTGAGCTGTGCCGTGCCTGGATATACAGTATTGTAAATAATAGGTAAGCATGTGTTGAGCACCTCAGTTGTAGTAATTTGTTGCAGAGCGTTGTGAAATTAGTCCAACTACCACTATAGAATTTTCCCTGGAATGCAAATTGTGACTATATTACTTTAAATTGGGAAGGTGTTACATTACAGAGAAAGTTGAAAATATTTTTAAAACTATAGGGCAGTATTATGAAAGCTCAAAAAAGATCAGAGGTGAATGGATGAAAAGAAATAGAGGAAATAAAACACTAAGTCCAATTCATCTGGACTTGAGGGTGAATAACACTCAGAATATCTTATAATTGAGGAATATTAAGTAGCACTTGTACTACTAAAAATCTGGAGCTGTTGGATGGGAAATGCTCGGGGAAAATCTTCTTCTATATGAACTTGGATGAGGTCATTCCAAATAATCTGGATAGTTCAGCATGGTTACAGAGTTATTTAGTGTTTCTGAGTCACCTTCTACACCCATATGAGTCACTTGCCAGACGTAATAGTGTCCATCATGCCATCTACTTCCTAAGTGACCTTGGATCAATTAGAAACACTGACTGAGCTCTGAGTAACCTGAACAAGATGCAATCATATCGTTGCTAACATGACCAAATACTAGAAGAGCACATAGTGAGCAGATAGAAAAGGGATGTTACCTTAGAGATGAGTTGAACCAGAAAATGCTACAGGAAATTTAAGGACCTTTTTGTGAAACATTCACAGAGTCGTGCAGATGTACCTAAATGCTGTATACAAAGAAACCATCTTTGAAAGAAGCAGGATATGAGGAGAAATATAAAAGATTGAGTATTGTTACCTAGAGAGTCTGAGTATTACTTAAAGTGACTGTTATGTTTTTCAGCCTAATGTTAATGGAAGAGACTGATATAGTATTCTATCTCTAGAAGGTTAGAACATCTATAATAATTATAGATAAAAAGAAAGAAGTTATATTGTTGCTGCATGCCCGTCATAGTGTAAATAAACATGTAATATATATACAATATACACAATATGCACACACCCATACATACATCTTTATTTCAAAATAAAAAAAATAAAAATAAATAAAAATAAATAAAAAATAAAAAAAAATAAAAAATCTTTGTATTCAAATTTAAGTAATTTGTTTTCATATAACAGAATAATGAAAGAATAGTGAGCTACTTTAAGTTCTAATAACCCTTTAAGTTTGGGTAACATACTTCATTGATTCTGATAATTTATAGTACAGTAAAAATGTAAACAAAAATGTAAATGTTATAATCCATTTAGAAAACACTGATTTGAGCAAGCATCTACCTCAAAATTGTTATTGTATTACATGATTACGTGGAATTGATACGTTTTCTATGTGGTATAGAGGGTTCAGAAAGCAAGCATATTTAGTTGTAGTCAGTTTTCAGCACATATATATATTTTTTTCTTTTTCTTAACAGAAGTAAGATATATCTAGTTTCTAATTCTGGTAGCATCTAGAGTCAGCATGGAGTTCTGCAGCTCATTAGAATGCTATACCAGTTTGGGAGATTTTCTTCCTTGTTTCTTGATGCTAAGATGAAGTATTCGTATCTCTTGTCTTGTCAGTATTGAATGTAATACCTACTTCCAAATTTGGGATTTTGGAAAGCAACCAGGTGACATTTGATTTCATTAGCAATAGAATATTTCATAAATTATCATTGAATAAGATACCATTCCATCTATCTTGTTAACCTGAAACAAAATCTCATTTCTTTTCATGTCCCCCCCCTTTTTTTTGGTATATGTATGTGAATGCTAAGGAATTCAAGAAATATTGGAGGCAGAAATTCCTATTTATTTCCATATCTAGTAATTATTTATACAAAACAAGATTTAAAATTGAACATAGGATATGTAGAACATAAAATCAGAGCCTAATTTTTTGAGATCAATTCAACTTGGACTTTTATGACAAAAAATGTGTTAATACATAGTAAATAAGTATCCAACATTGCATTTTTAATCTTAATCCCACACATAATTTCTTTCAATCACTGAAGAATAGAATTTAGGAAAGTGTTATTTTATTTATATTCAATAATTAATTCAGTGATTTAATCAGGAAAATATATTGAAATACATGTTTTACAGTTCTATTTCTTTAAAAAAATGTATTTTCCATCTATGGTTTTCTATTGTTATTTCTTTCACATCCATCCAGTGATGTTACAAAATCCAGTGAATTATACACATAGAAGGGTTTAAAAAAAAAAAAAAAGCTTTATTTATTTATTTTAGAGAGAGAGAGTAGAGGGGCTGGGCAGTGGAGAAGGGGAGAGAGAGAATCTCAAGCAGACTTTTCTCTGAACATGGTACTGGATACAGGGCTCAATCCCACAACCCTGAGATCATGACTGGAGTTGGACACTCAACTGACTGAGACACCCCGGCTCCTCCAGATAGAAGGTTTTTGAATTTGCAGCTTATATTGTAGAACAGGATAAGGTTCTCCTTACCTCAGTATCAACTTCAGATATTTCATCATTCAATTTCAATGAACAGTTTCATACCTGAATTGACAAGTGATTATTTTGTATATTCAGAATTTATCTCAGCCATATAAATCCATTCTAAAAATATAAATATATATATTAAAAATAATAGGAGACAACAAGAGATTTCCTAATACATAGATGTCTTAGCCAATGAATACAACCAGTGTATTGGTCAAATTCATATTCCTTCCTATTACAGTTCACAGCAAATGGATACCTGGGCGTCTCAGTGGTTGAGCATCTACCTTTGGCTCAAGTCATGATCCTGGGGTCCTGGAATTGAGTCCCACATCAGGCTCCCAATGGGAGAGCTTATGTCTCTGCATCTCTCTCTCTCTCTCTCTCTCTCTCTCTCTCTGTGTGTCTCTCATGAATAAATAAATAAATCTTTAAAAAAAAAAAACAATTTACAGCAAAAGAATCTTTGAACATTCTTTCCAAGATTGATTAGATGATTGTGGTATAGATGTGGGTGTTAGGGGATAGGCTTGTATGCAAAAGCAGTATGAGTAAAATTCATCTACAAATGCAAGTCAAATGAAGACAAGAAAATAAATAAAACACTAAGCAAAGATGAAACAGAGCTCTTAGAAAGACATAAGTTATATCAACCATCAGGAGTAAAGAAAATGGATTGTTCTAGGTTCTTTCCTCTCCCTTACCACTTTTATCAGAGTAAGCAATCATTTTTTTATTCATTTTATCCCTTAAACATTCTTATTTCAGCCTTCATTTCCCCCATATATTGTTTGCCAGTTTGAAGCTACCTTCAGCTTGCCATTTTTTGCCATGAGGAAATGACAGGAACCAAATTTACTCTCCCAGCTAAATAACTTAAAAAGTAGACAAAATATATGAAATAAATATTTTCAGATTTTGGGAAATAGATAAGACTGGAACTAATAACTGAGAGAAAAGGAATAAAAAGCAAGTTGAATCATATGATTGCCTCACTTACTAACTAAAGGGAGATTCTGGGCAAAAGCAAGAAGATTTGAGACCCAAATAGAGACTGGCAGAGTCAGAGAAATAAAGGTGACAAAATTCACAGAGAGACCCCAAGGAGGTCAAACACACACAGAGAAAGAAAGAGAGAGAAAACAGTGAAGACATATGCAGTGTTTCCCTCAAGTATACAACTGAGTGCTTATCCACACATGGTTTAGAGAAAGCTAAATTCAGGAAAAGATCACTAGAAATGATCAAGGAGATGCCTGGAAATTCTGCATGCCAAGGATTGTTGGCCAAAATGAAGAGACATCATCATACACAGGTTTCAACTACAGCCTATAAAGTAGTCTTGTCTCTTGTGAGACCACGTTAGAGCTAGATGATAAGCTTCCTGGGCTACACTGAGAAAGCTTTAAAGCAAGCCATGAAAGGTTAAAAATTGATTTCAAGTAACTCAGCTATGTGTCATAGCAAAGTCCAGAAATACTTACAGGAGTACAAAAATTCCAGTCACCAATCATGTAAAATTCACAGTGTTTTGCCTTTATGAAAAAAAAAAAAATACCAGGCATGCAAAGAAGAAAAATATAATAAGGAGAAAAATCAATCAATACATAAAGATACATAAAGTGGCATTATATTATTTGAAGAGAGACTATGATACTTGAAAGATATATACTCTAAATTCTAAGACAATCATTGTAATAAAAAACAGAAAGTTACAGATAATAAGCCAAAAATGACATTAAATGGAATCATTATGATGTACTGTGTACTTTGAAACAGATTCCAAAAGGGAGCACATAAAATTGATAGAAAACAAACAAACAAACAAACAAGAAATCATACCTGGCAAATGGAAAATATGCTCCTTATGTTCAAAACAGTAATGTTTGAAGATGATACAGAGAGAAATAAAAGCTATAAAGACACCCAAAGTGAACTTCTGAAGATAAAAATATGACCTCTAAAATGAAAAATACACTCGATTGAATTAAAAGAAAATATAACTTAATTAAATATATCACAAGAAAAAAAAACTGTAGTAAGTGAAATATGGATTTTAAAAGTCTGGAAAATAAACAAAGCACCAGAGTTATGAGACATCAAATGACCTAATAAAGACATATCAATAGGAGAAGTAAGAGTGACAGAGAAAATATTTGAAGGAATAATGGCCCAAATTTTCTAAATTTGATAAAAATTATAAATCCAAAGTTCCCAGAAGCTCAGTAACTCCAAGCATAATAAAGAAGAAAATTGCACCGAGGGACATCATATTGCTTAGGATCAGTGATAGAAGGAAAAGTTTTCCCTGTGAAGGGAAAATGCATATTATATACATAGCCATGAAAATAAGGATGAGAAAAGAATTATTGTCAAAAACAATTCAAGCTCAAAGAAAGAGAAAGGCATCTTAAGAGTACTGGAAAGAACACTTGGCAACCTAGAACATTGTATTTCAGCAAGATCCATTTCAAAAATGAAGCCAGAATAAAAACCTGATACATGAAATTCAAAAGGATATATAATTAGCATCACTATCATCAGGACCACAAGAAATGTTACAGAAAACCCTTCAGACAGAAGGAAAATAATCAGTTGAAAGGTGGAACTACCAGAAAGAATAAAGGAGAGAGAAAGAGACAGAGTGGTAAATATGCATATAAAAAAAAAAAAAAACTTTTTGCTTTTAAAATCACTTTGAAGGACAATTGTTTAAAGTTATTAAAATGAATAACAATAAGTGTAGGATTTATAAGATAGAAATAAAATACAAGAAAGCAATATCATAGTAGTCACAATGGGGGAAATACAAGTGTACTTGTTTAAGGTTTTGCAGATACATAAAGTGGCATTATAATATTTGAAGAGAGACTATGATACTTGAAAGATATATACTCTAAATTCTAAGACAATCATTGTAATAAAAAACAGAGAGTTACAGATAATAAGCCAAAAATGAGATCAAATGGAATCATTAAAATGTACTCAATCCAAGAGAAGAGAAAAAGAAAAAAAATGAGATTAAAGAACAGATGGAACAAAATTCTAGAAATAGTAGATTTAAACTATTTGCATCAAATATAAATAATATAAACACCTCTAAGTAAAAGTCAGAAATTGTCAGAATGCATAAAAAAGACCCAAGTACGTGCTGTCTCTAAGAAATCTGTTTTTTTTTTTTAAAGAAATCCACTTTAAATAGAAGACACAGATGAGTTAAAGTAAAAGTTGGAAAAACTTATTTTATACAAACACCAATCATAAGAAAGGTGGAGTAGCTAAATTAATGTCAATTTTTTCCTTCCTTTTTTTCCTGCTTCTTTGCTAAAACATCTTAATCAATTTTAATTCTTGCTGTCCTTTTACACCTACATTTTTTCTATTTTTAGGATCCATTTGATCATGTGTGAGGGATTGTCAAGTTAATTCCTATGAACAGGGAAAACATGTACCCAAATCTGAATTTGCTGATTTGTCATCTGACCCACTTCCACAGCACTAACATAATGAACACACTCCTTGCTCTTATCTCTCCAGTTCCAGCACTTGTTATCCTATAGTTCTGCCCATCACTCTACCAGTGTGGCATGCCCAGCCCTTCTTGGATTGGCAGGTCAGCAAAATCTCAAATCTCTTCTGCTTTATTTTTCACAGCTTTACCTTCAGTTATGTACAATATTTATTAGGTAGCAAAGTTAAAAGTATCTACTGTATTTAGGGTAAAGACTCATCTATTATGGAAAAATTATTATATTGAGATCATGATAGAGAGTTTAAAAATACAAAAGTAAATCCGAAAATGTGTTCATTTTGATTATTAGGCAAAGAGTTTAGACTTGAGCAGCATGAGATTGAAAAGTCTAGGAGCATAGGATTTCTACAACAAAATTTTTTGTGATTGTAGATCATGAATTGTCAAGTGTCAAGAAAAAGACAGGAATGAGAAATTTTCATATTTTTTATGCTGAGGTAAGGGTAGTGGTAGGGGTTAAAGAAAGTGGGAAAAAGTATAGGCTGCACTTACTCTTTTTAATATTTATGAAATTGTCTCTGACTAAAAGATGAGACATGTCATTACCTATTCCCATAAAACCAAAACCATAATCAAGGGTTACATATATGAGATTTTATTGTTTCTCTGTTTTTTTTTTTTTACACCAGGCTATGGATAAAGATAGAGAGTTCTAATTTTGGTAATGGAAACTTTATCAGGAGAGATAAAGTCACTACTTTTACTTTCTCTTCTTTTGTGCTGTGTATTTGCACAAACACTTTAGTCAAATAAGTATCACTAATTCATAGCTTTCTCTGACCAACCACTGTAGTTCCATATAAGTCCATGAGATAAAGAGAACTATAGAAAAAGTGGGGTATTGGGAAATATTCTGTGTTTTCTGAATAAATTTAAATTTCAGTTAGAATATAAGAATATTTAATAGAAGCTTAAATTTTAAAATACTCTCTGGTAACTTGATCATAAATAAATACAAATTCATCTTTATACTGCATCTTAATTTTTTTAATTAAAGTTAGAATTTCATTGCAATATCTTTGTAATCCCATGCAGAGTTTGTTCAGACTGCTTCCTCAAAAAGACAACAAAAATATCCTAAAACAATAATTTATTTTGTTCTAAACTTTAACATAGGGGTGTCTGGGTTGCTCAGTCAGTTAAGAAGCTGACTCTTGATTTTGGCTTAGGTCATGGTCTCAAGGTCATGAGTTTGAGCCCGGCAATGGGTTCCGAGCTCTGTAGGGAGTTTGCTTGAGATTCTTTCCCTCTCCTCCTTCTGTCCCTTCCCCTGTTAGTGCACTTGCACTATCTCTCTCTCTCTAAAATAAATAAATAAATTTTTTAAAATTAAAAAATAAAATAAATTTAGCATAAAATAAGATTTCACCCTTCTTCTGTTTGATTATAGTTTTATTTACATAGACCGTTTTGCCTGTGAGTTCTTTATCTAAGACTCCTGGATTGTGTTTGAATTCTATGGTAAAGAAAAAAAAAAAAACACTGTTTACAAGTGATAGGTTCATTTTCTATTTTGAAACATGTTGAGAAGTTTTCCTAATTTATACATATTCTTGACAGGTTCATATGGTTTCTGACACAAGCTGCCTAAAAGAATCGAAGCTTAAGGATGATTGAACATATCCATTGTACTAAAGAAAACAGAAACGCATAAATTACTTTGTTGTCTCTTTAAATTAAATTATAAACAACAATGAATTCTCTTTTGGGATTCAGGCAGCAAACAGCATCTAATTTCTCTAATTAGTTGCTGTGTTCATTCTTCTGCTTTCATGGCATTAATGCACAAACCACCATCACAATCCAAAATGAGTTTCTTTTTGAATGATGGGCATATTAGTCAAGACATCTCACTAAGAATGCTGAAGGAATATTAGAAAGTATAGATAAAATTTGGTAAAATTTCTAAAAAGCAAAAGGTGTCTTATATAGATTTCTTCTCTCAGGCCACTTATTCACAAATACTTCCCAGGCATTTTAGAGATAACTTAAAGGGTTTATAGCTAAATTAATAGGGTGTCCACACATGAGAGTGAGAAAGAGAGAAAATATTTGCCTTTTTTTAATTTTATTATCTATTTTCGTTCACTTTATTGCTTTTATTTATTCATATCTATATATCTTTATCAGGTATATATATATATAATTTTTATTTATTTACGCCTATATTTAGAAACAGCTTTGGGGGAGACCTTCAAAAAAGGTCATAAATTTTAATTATTTTAAGATTTTAAATTGCATGTTGTATTCATTTAAAAATCTTAAATGTTGTAGTAGTCATTGCACTTTTTCCTTACTATTTTCTTATTTAATAATAGAACCACCAGTTCCTAGCCAAGAACTTTACTGGATGTAAATAAGAGTGGATTTCCTAGCCTTGTGGCTAGATGTGTCCCAATATAAACCTTGAGAAAAAATAAAGTGGAGGACCTCATTTTAATTTTGTTGAAAGGAAACTATAGCACACCTTTTAAAAAATATGTGGGTGATTGTTCCTTTATACCATGTTAATCAAGTTTTATGGGAGAGATATTCTTGGTCTTGAGGTAGCCTATCCATAAATAAAGATGGAAGAGCATAGAAGTCTGTGAAGTTAGAAGCTCTCTGCCTCTTGGCCAACAATGAAAGTTGACTAAGTGTGTCATTGTAATAAACAATTTAACCCACCAACTAATTTCATACACAAAACAGAAGCCCAGAAAAAGAACTGTGAAACTGAAGACTTAGCAGGGTGCTACTGGTGTTCCACCTAATAAAGGTTGTGAGCAGACTATTCAAAAATCTGATTAAAGGCATTGCTTCTTCATAAAAGTGTCAGAGATGATTCCAAGGTAGCTGCTATTAAATTGAAATAAAGTGCTGTGGGTCTGGAAGGCAATAGAAGCCAATAATTAAAAAAAAAAAAAAAAGTATAGGCTTAATAGCAAACAGTATCTATATAAGAAGTTTACTTGTGATAATGCACATGTAAGATGATATATCTTTGTTACTTTAAACCACTAAATTTGGAGTTGGTTGTTATGCTGCAATTGATAACTGATGCATTATGTGAATTTAATAACACACACGGTTGGCACCCTTATTAGTTTAATTCCAGTAGTCAAAATCACAGTACAGCAATCTGGGGGCTAGGGGTGCCAATCCTGTATACAGGAAAAATCCATGTTTAATTTTTGACTCCCTAAATACTTTTTTTAAAATTATCTTTGGCATTCTTTAGCTATATCTTATACTCCCTAAAAATTTAACTCCTAATGACTTACTATTGATCAGAAGCCTTACCCGAATATAAACATTTGATTAACACATATTTTGTGTGTTACATGTATTCATATACAGAATTCATATAATACATTAAGCTAGAAAAAAGAAAATGTTTTTAAGAAAGTCACAAGCGAGGGTGCTTAGATGGTTCAGTCATTTAAGTGTCTGACTGTTGGTTTTGGCTCAGGTCATGATCTCAGGGTCCTGGGATCAAACTCCCATATGGGGCTCTGAGCTCTGCAGGGATTCTTCTTCCTCTCTCCCTCAACCCCAACCCCCCAACTTGTGCACTCTCTCTCTTTAAAATAAATAAATAAATCTTTAAAAAAAATAAAATCATGGGACACCTGGGTAGCTCAGTGGGCATTTTCCTTTGACTCGGGTGTGATCCCCAGGGTCCTGGGATTGAGTGCCTCATCAGGCTCCCTGGGGGGGAGCCTGCTTCTCCCTCTGCCTATGTCTCTGCCTCTCATGAATAAATATGAATCATAAGGAAAAAATATATTTACAGTAATGTATTTATTAAAAAATATATAAGCTGATCTGTCCCATTTAAATACATGTTCAAGGCCAAGTGCAAAATATACATATATCTATTTGCAAAAAAAGTAGAGATCTTCATGTCTCATAAAGGTCAAACAATGAGATGGAAATATAGCAAAGTTGTGCTACCCATGAAGCGTTCATTTCTGTAAAGTTGTTTACAACTCTGCTATTTTTCAACCCAAAGAAACTATAAAAGTAAATATTATTACTATCCATTTTCTCTTGCTTATAGTTTTTTTGACTTATTTTATTTAAATTCTATTAGTTAGCATATAGTGTATTATTAGTTTCAGAGATAGAGGTCAGTAATTCATCAGTTGCATATAATACCCAGTGCTCACTACATTACATGCCCTCCTTAATACCCATTATACAATACCTCACCCCCACCCCTCCAGCAAACCTCACTTTATTTCCTATAGTTGAGACTCTTATGATTTGTTCTCCCTCTCTTATTTCTTCTTATTTCATTTTTCCCTCCCTTGCCCTATAATCTTTTGTTTTGTTTCTTAAATTCCACAAATGAGTGAAACCATATGATAATTGTCTTTCGTTGGTTGACTTATTTCTCTCAGAATAATACCCTCCAGTTCCATCCATATCAGTGTAAATGGTAAGATTTCCTCCTTTTTGATGGCTGAATAATATTTCATTGTGTGTATATATGTGTGCATACCTATGCATGGGTATACATATATACACATACATGTACATGTACATATACACGTGTATATACAAGTGTACACATACGTGTGTGTGTACACACCCACTCACAATGTGGCTGCACCAGCTTGCATTCCCACCAACAGTGTAAGGGGGCTTCCTTTTCTCTGCATCCTCTCCAACATTTGTTGTTTCTTGACTTGTTAATTTTAGCCATTTTGACTGGTGTGAGGTGGCATCTCATAAAGAAATGGGCAGAAGACATGAACAGACATTTCTCCAAAGAAAACAAACTAATGGCCAACAGACATATGAAAAAATGATCAATATCACTCAGCATCAGGGAAATACAAATAGGTTTATTTTTGTACATGGTTTTATACATTTAGTTTATCAAGCATTTATCAATAAGGAGATTTCTCTCATTTTTTTTTAAATTCACTGATGACACACTACGTTTCTATGATTTTAAATGTTTTCCAAATTTTAACAATCCAGATGAATCATATAGTTGCTATGTATGTTAAAATGCTTGAATATTTTTGGAATTCTAGTATTTAGAAAGTACTTTAGGAATATATGAATCACTTATTCTTTTGGTGCTATCCTATGTGGAAGTTGATGCATGAATAAAGGAAGAATTGTGATGAGACTACAAATGCAAAAGGACATTCACAAGAAACAAATGTATTTTTGTACAGATAAGTAAAAAAAAAATCTAGTATTGACTTTATTTTTTTTTAAGAATTTTATTTATTTATTTATTTAAATTTTTATTTATTTATGATAGTCACACACAGAGAGAGAGAGGCAGAGACACAGGCAGAGGGAGAAGCAGGCTCCATGCAGGGAGCCTGACATGGGATTACAATCCCGGGTCTCCAGGATCGCGCCCTGGGCCAAAGGCAGGCGCTAAACCGCTGCGCCACCCAGGGATCCCTAGTATTGACTTTAATAATGACCATGACAGGTAACAATCAGCTACGTGAAAATATCAGGTTGTAAATGTTGCCAATATAAAATTAATAGTGAAATAATAGTAATTATTAAAATTAAGAATTAACTTATAGCAGTATTGTATACCTAAGAACATTTCACTAAACAGATAAAATAACATTGTAATCAAGACAATGTTAGTGGTTTGGCTAAGAAAAGCACAAAAATGAAAGATGGGGAATGAAAATTGAGTTGACTGTTAATCAGCTGTGATCAGGGACACACAATACAATGGGTTTCATTCTCTGTTTTTCTTGCATAAAGTGATCGTATTTGTCTCTTGAATTTAAATATGAATGAAAGATATGGTTGCTTTTACTAAAAGCAAAACTGAACATACTATTAACAGACTATCAGTGAATCCTGCCCTAACTTAATTAATCAAAATAATATTACAAAATAAAAAAGGACAAAAAGATATAAACTAATTCTTCAATGTCCAGCAAAAGAAAGAAAATTGCCTCATAAAGACTATTTAGCTATCACGATCACATAAAACAGAAACCCTGTAAAAAAATTTTATATAGTGTATCTAGTTTTTAAGCTTCTCTGAACCCCAAATGCAATTAAACTTCTGGCCTTATTTGGACATGATTCCATAAAGTGCATAGAAAATTGTGTTAATGTACAACGTCTTAAAAGACTTTCTCCCATATTTATTGTAACAATTTCTTGTAAATAAATATCTCAGCCACTATTAAGAACAGATTTTGGATCACTAGCATCTCTTCCTTCTTAACTGACTGTAGAAATACACGGAATTGATGTGGAATACAATTGATATGGAAATACAGACTTAGCTTGTCCTCGAGGACTTCAGTTACACAATGATATATTATTTTCAGGCTTAAATAAAATATTAGCTATATATGAACATATTGAATTTCAACCACTCCAAGGTGGTAGTTTGCATTCTTTATATAATGGAATTAGGCTGGGAATTTCGACATTTTATGTCTATTGTGCTTTGAAGATAATCAATTTCTCTGACATACCAGATATCCATGAGATCTAACATGTTATTTGTTTTAAAGATTTTTTATTATTTATCTGAGAGAGAAAAAGAGCACCAGTGGGGGTGAAGGGCAGAGGGAGAGAAATAAGCAGACTTCTGGCAGAGCAGGGAGCCTGATATGGGGCTCTAACCTAAGCTGAAGGCAGATACTTAAGAGACTAAGCCACCCACGCATCCCTTGACATTTTTTTTTTAATTGTAAATATTTAGGAAAATCTCTACATGAGACTTCTTAAATTCTAAGTTTTTTTTTTCTTTTCATGATTTTTGCAAACTATATTTATTTTCTGTTGGTCTTAATCAAATTAACCCAAGGTTTATTAATTTCTTATAAGAAAAGAATTTGTCTACTTATAAAGAGGGAGACAAACAACACTTCCAAATACTTGTAAGGAATCCATCTTTGCCTAGAAATTAAATTTGTTTCCTTGTTTATGAGGAACCAAAGTAAAGGACCAGAGTAAAGTCTAATGGAATCGTGTTAGGATGTCTCATTTCCCTTCATTTCCTCCCTGTGTGATACCATAAATCACATGTTAGCATTATACCTTCTGGATGCTAGTTGGTCTTTTTTCTTGTATTAGGCTCTGGCAAATCTTCTCTGCTGCTACAACCCAAGACAAAGGAAGCTCACACTCTATTAGACCTGTGGCTTTAAGAATGTTCAGACAGTTAGCAAATCTCTTTTCTTTCATGTATGTTCCAGAACATTTGATATAAATTAATAGAATTTTCTTGTGACTGAAATAGGTATAGAGAACTCCAAAGGTAATGGAGATAGAAATATTAATTTCACAAATTTTAGTGTACAAGATAGTACTAGAATCATGAGAATGGATGTGGTAAACTAAGAAACTTCTAAGAAATTAGAATTTATTTATTTATTTTTTAAAGATTTTATTTATTTATTTATTTATTTATTTATTTATTTATTTATTTATTCATGAGAGAAACAGAGACAGAGACATAGGGAAAGCAGGCTCCATGCAGGGAGGACGACGTTGGACTTGGTCCCCGGACTCCAGGATCACATCCTGGGCCAAAGGCAGGCACTAAACTGCTGAGCCCCCAAGGGATCCCAGAAATTAGAATTTAAGTGATAGATATCTAACATTTAAATAATAGATACAAAGAATTGCAAAAGACTGAAAAACAATCAATTAGTCAATCAAATAATGAAATATTAGGGCACCTGGGTGGCTCAGTCAGTTATGTGTCTGACTCTCAGTTGCTTTCTCAGGGTCCTGGGATTAAGGGGTCCATGCTTAGAATGGAGTCTGCTTGGGATCCTCTTTCTCTGCCCCTCCTCCTGCTCACATGCACACTCTCTTTAAAATAAATAAATAAATCTTAAAAAAAAAAAGATGAAAAGTAGAAGCCCACAGAAAACGGTGTTCTTTAAATGGCAAATAAAGATCTAATGTATGAATCCAGAAAATTACAAGTTTTAGAGATGTTCTTTTCCACTCTATCAGATTCCTTCTCTCTTAACTTTCTAAATTTTTTACTTACCTAAACAATATGCTATTTTCATAAAGAAAAAAGAGATATCCACTAAACAATATGTCTTGGAATTATGATCATACCATTCATAAACATACATGTATAGGACATCTCAACCTATCTATCCATCTATTGATCTATCATTTTATTGACCTATCAATCTATTTAACTATGTATATAATTATTAATCTATTTACCTATATATGTATATATAATTTTATTTTACAATAAAGCATTTTGTTGGATAGGTATGCTTTACTTCCTTTTCTGTTAATACATATACAACTTTTTTCTCCAAATACTTTTTATTGTCCTAAGTCTCATGTTGATATAATTTAAAGATTAATATAAAATACTTTAAATGGTATTTAATAGACTTAACACTCAGGAAGATTAATATAACAGACAAAAACATATTAAATGTTAAAGAAATTTTTTGAAAATCTTCAAAATTTAAAGACATTTTAAGCACACCAAAAATTAATATATCAATAAAATACTGAGAGAAATATTTGAAAAAAAAAAAACTATGTCAAAATATTAGAACTCAGAATATGTAACTAATATAAATCAATAATAAAAATATAAACATTTAGGATAATGTGAAAAAGTTTAAAGTTGGTCATTGAAAGGCTATTGAATGCAAGTATTATTTGTCAATTGAAAGAATAGAAAGTAAATCATACCATAAATCTACAGTTTTCCTCTTTAATGTCTACATAGAATGATCTTCTTTGCAGGGTCCTCCAGCCACCTGGGAAATTGACAGAGTCCATAATCCCAGAGGTCTGAAACACCATATTTCTTTTTTTTTTTTTTTTTAAGATTTTATTTATTTATTTATTTATTTATTTATTTATTTATTTATTTATGAGAGACACAGAGAGAGAGGCAGAGACACAGGCAGAGGGAGAAGCAGGCTCCATGCAGGGAGCCCGATGTGGGACTCAATCCTGGGTCTCCAGGATCACGCCCTGGGCTGAAGGCAGATGCTCAACCACTGAGCCACCCAGGCATCCCGAAACACCGTATTTCTAATGCTGCCACTTATCCAAAGGATCAGGGATAGATTCAGAGAGGTTGGTCTGATGTGTTGTTTAGCAGCTCTTTTCCCAGGTAATCATATTTTTATCTGATCCTGAATCCTTTTTTACTCCTATTATCTACAACCTGTGGGCATGGAGTCTCTTCATGGATCACATTTTACAGCACATTTAGCCTTAAGTTTTCTTCTTCTGTTTAATCTTTTGAGGATTAACCCTCCCCCCTTCTATTCCATAAAGAATTCTTGTAAATTTGGGGTTAGGATACATTTTGTGCCGTATCTTTTCTATAATTTCCATAAGTTGGTAAGAGAGGAAATAGAGTGCATTCACCCAGTGGGCCATCCTAAAATCTTGAGTTGAAAATCCTTCAATATGTATCAAATATTTACCATCAATAAATCCCTTTTAGCTTTTAACACATTTGTAAGAAGCATACAGTTTTCCTCTGTTATGGAATATTATCTCAATTATCCATTCTCTGAGATTTTCTGCCGTATTTGTACTTCAAATATCCTTCTGTCTTAAATATTCTTCTCTCCCATTAGTTTCCCTCCAGAATACCAAAATGCTTTGTCAATTGGCTTTTGTCCCCAAATTTGAAGGAGAGCTGTTGACCAGCTACTTTTGTTTTCCTTTCTGCAACAATCTCTAAAACTAAAAAGCTGGGCTCTGTTTTAGATATGAAGGGAAAGAAAACTTTGACAGGTTATTATGAATATACTTACCTATTAGGAAACAAGAAATTAAACTGACAGATATAATGAGAAATGGAGAAATAATATTACAACAGCTTTACTCATCACTGAATAATTTTTAGACATCTAGAGAAATTTGAATTTTATTTATAAATAGTAATATCCAAATGAATAAGGATACCATGAAGAAATCGAGACTCATTTATTATATTTTTATATAAGTTAATGAATTATTTCCAAATAGTAATTGAGTCTAGCTAGTGCTATATAATTCATAAGTAAAAAAATAATAATAATTAGATTGAGGTTATCTGAAGATAAGCAAGTAATTATTGCCAAATGAAAAGATGAACTACAATTTGTAGCAAATCATTTAAACATAATTGCAAAGCAGTATAAAATAAAATTTCTCCAAGAAATTTATGTAGGCATTAAGTAATGAGAAATAATATAAAACTTGATGAAGTTATGATTGAAGGAAATATAGAGATAAACAATTTAGGGAGCATGAGTGTTTAATAACAAAAATAAGAGTTACTTTAACTTCAAATTTGCAATGCAAAAAAAAAAATTGTATTAAAATGATTTTGAATAAACAATGATTGCCCCCCAAAGCTAAGTAAGATTAGGTCATCTTAGGGCAAAGAATTAGTGCTCAATTTATAAATTCTCCTGTAAGTAGCTGACTTGCTGAAAATCCTAAAAACTTTTATATGTATATATATATATATATATATATAGCTGTTAACTCTTTGGTATGCTACATTTTCCTATGTTTTGCAGAATACATCTAGTGTCTACTTATGTCCCCTGGAGAGATACCCCAGAACCCCTAGTCCAATCCACTATTAGCTTTCACCAAAACCTCAGGAAGTTCTTCTTTTTCCCTGGATTTTATCTGTACTACACAATATGGAGGAATGACTCTGAAGTTCTCATTATGAGTCATCAAAATGTGTCTTACTGCCAACTGGAATATGTCTCATACCTGTCTTAAAGAGTCACATTTCAGCGAAGACTTATTATATGTAAATTTAAAAAAATAAGGTAAGCAATCCAGGAAATTTTCAATGTGGCAATTGTCTGGAGTGTTTGAGTCTCCCTAGTGCTACTGGGAATGATGCCCTCAGCTGCCATGCTTCTGCTGTGTGTCCCTTACTTTCCAGCTATTCCTGATTGAACCATGACTGATTCCTCTCATATGCTATCTACCAAAAATTTTAAAACTAAGAATGAGTCATTCAGTATTTCTTTGTGAATATACCTGTCAGAGGAAAAGTAAAGTCCATAGAGAAATCATTCTTGGGCATATAGAATAAAAAAACAAAAACAAAAACGTTACATGGAGAAAGACAAATATGAGACACAGAAGAAAAGATCAAAATACAAAAAAAGTCTAACATTTCTTTTTTTATCTTCCACCTTAATCTTATGGACATAGGTCATCTTGTAGAAAGTGATTCACTGGCTCATGAACATTTTAATGCAAGTACAGTGTTCAGTGAAATAGAGCCCTACTCAAAATCATCTCAGCTTCCGTGTTGCTGCTGGGCTACCACAGTCGTTTTTTCAGGGTGGATGATAAAGTACAAAGTCAAGTCAAAATGGGGCCTTTGAGACTAAGTCAGAAAATCCTAAATCCAATGGTTCTGTGGACTGTACTAGAGAGAGGTTTTTAAAATATTAGAGCTTACTCAGTTTTCATCTGTTCCTCTTCCTTCTTCTTAATTTCTTAGTTCTCCTTGTTTATTTGTTTTTGTATCTAACAAAAAATGTACTATTACTGTTATGTAGGGAATGCATGATTATATTTGAAAAAGTGCAAATAAAACCATATATTCAGATTTTTCTTCCTAAAGTTTGTCTCCTTCCAACAGTCTTATTTTTCTGGTAATCTGATGTTGATAGTGATTTCACTTCAGAACAACACTGTACATTTCCAGTGTGTGGTATAATTGTAAGTTTTAGAAGGGTCAAATCAGTAATGGCAATTTTTAGAATTGTTGGAGGCAGGAGAATTTATCTTCCTAGTCCAAGGAATGCTGAGAACAGGCCTTTTTATTTGATGAATTAATTTCCAATGAATGTTTGGTCAGACTTCTTTCCAGAAAAATATATCTGTAAGTTTTTTCACCTCTCTGTAATTTACTTGACTCTTCCAGCTAAAGAAATCCAGATAATATCAAATACTTTGGGGAGGGAAAAAAAAAAAAAAACAAGGGGTAATAAAGTGATAAAGGATCTACTATGCATGCATGACTATTTTTCATTTAAGAAGATTTCATAAGGTATAGGAATTATCTCATGGTCTCTTCCCAGCATAAGAATCTGTATGATCCCTTTCCCTTCTAATGGATGTATTTACCTTCCTGTATTTCTTTGTATAAACTTCCATTGCCTGCCTTTCATTTTATTTAAAGTCTTAATAAATAATAACAATTGGGCAAAAAAAGTGACATATCTAGAATACTGAGAGAGTTCTGAAATATCTTTTAAATTTCTTCCAGTCTTAATTCCTGGTTCAATCTTCGAGACATTATGTTTACACTATCCTGTGTAAATTAAATTCCCAGAAAATTTTCTGTCACAATTACATGCAAGTAAATGGAACTAACCAAAATAATACAGCTGTGAGTATTGGTTTTAGTATCTTTGAAAAGAGTTTCATCTTTCTAGATACCTAGATTTCTTAAAAAGCCATTAATTTCCATTAAGTTATATTAAATAAAATACACATACATAAGAGTTGCTTACGATAATATATATGTGATAGTCAATTTAACATTAACTTTATACAGTAGTTTAATGAATTTTAAAATTTAAACTTACAGTCAATATAGTAGCAGTTCTCATTGCCTTGAAAAAGATCTCTACTTGAGATATAGCTTAGGACAATGGATAAAAAAATAGTAGATTTTCAAAAATACTAACAATTATCATATTGGCATATTCTGAAATTTAACCTTTAGTAAAATAAATATGAGGAAATTATGGGAAAATTTTTTACAGAAGTTTCTTGGCATTCTGATATAATCCTAAATTGAAAGACAGATACACACCTGCACATGCACACACACAATATTCAGGCAACAATATTAATTAGCCTCTAGTAGATTTGATTTGAAAATTTTCAGAAATTAGTAATCCTGTCTATAGCCTCCCAGTTCATTGCATAATTTGTAAATTAGATTTCTGAAGGAATTTCTTGGTGTTCCATTTTTTTAAGAGTTATGAGTGTCCTGGATATACAGAGTTCATGTTGTGCTGAAAGGCATGGCTTTAGCATGCACTTAAACACTCCTCAGGCCCTCAAAACAATTCCAGAATATGATTCTCCATCAGTAAAATTTAGTGCTTTGTGCTTTTTCCTCTCCAATTTGAATATGGTACTGGTACTAAATCTGAACACTGTGTAAAAGACTCATGGGAACAAATCAATCATTTGTTGTAGTGACAGCAACAATCACATCCCAATTTCTTTCAATTTTACATACTGTAAAAAATATTCTTGGTGGTGCATAAAGATGGAAAGAGTAGTAGGTGTGAGTGTTAGAGGAGAGCATCCAGGCCATTTGACCTGTAGCCGACCTGCAAGCTGGATCCAGGTTTGGAGGATCCCCAACACCTAGAATATGGGTTCCACCTACCATCTCACAGTAGGAGCTGTTTTCAAGAACACAGTTTTGGGAGAGCAATGTGCCATTGAGGCCATCTGGACTCAATATGTGACAACTCCATAAGGGCCTCTATATAACCTTTTAAAATTCTAACAGGTGGATAATGGAGATCAAGTGGTCTTTCAGCCCCCCAAGGCAAGATTTGTATGTAGTTCTCTTGTCTATTAAACTTGCCATTTATTAATTTGGTGGGGCATCTTTGTCCTCTGAGAATGGGAGCCAGTTTCAGATTTCACCTAGGAAATTCCTAAGGTTGCAAACCAACCATGAGAAATATTAAGCTAAGATAATGGCACACTCTTTAATCGTAGGAAGTAAGACATGCAATAATACTCTGCTATTAATTCCCTTCTTTGTTCGCATCTTGACTTACCGTTTCACTTTGGCAAAAATGCAGCTTAATTGGGCTAGTGCCATCTGTACATGAATGATTACATGGAACCACATGGTTTCTCACTCTGTGTTCTGAGGCAGACACAAGGAAGATGAAAAAAAAAAAAAGCATAATTCACATTTTTCACACTCAACTAATTGCCCAGTTGTCAGAATAGATGAAGACTGCTTTCCCAGAAAATGCCTCTAGACCAGCACACTTTCTAAGATTTTTAATGGCTTTGAGATTTTCCTCCAGATATTTTTTTCTGTCAAAGGGAGCAAATGCTTACTGCTTTTCATCTTTTTAAGACACTGGCCTCTGTCATCTATCTTAAAAAATTGACCTATGGTTTTATAAACCATGTTCTTAAAAATAAAATACAATCATAAAGTAGTTGGTGCACTTTTGCAATACAGACATGAGGCATTTGATATTTTTTGAGCAGAAATGTGTCAGAGGCTAAAAATAATGCTAAAAAACTTCAGTAAATTTATAAAACTCTTACATGTGACTCACACAATCTCTCAAAATTTAATTTTGGGAGGGGTAAGCTAGAAAATGACCATAAACTATGTTAGATAAGGAAGCAGATCTGTGTCACTGGCAAATCAGCACACAATATACATTCTGCATCTGATGGAAGTCATACTTAATGTGATGTTAAAATGAGGAATAATACAGCAGATAATACTGATGGGGACACGGGACACAAGTCCCAATATTTTTCTTGTCTAGTACATTTTGCCCTTAATGTGATGACCTTGAACTAGTCAAACATGAAAGCCCTCACATTTTCAGTTCGATAAAGGATCTGTATTAGATAATCTGTAAAGTCCTAAAATTTCATGTTAAATAAGAAACACTGACTTGCTTACATGGGTGAATTTGGTCAATTAAATAAATATATATCTTTAGACTTAGTCTAAAAGTTGTGAACACAAGATTTGTGCATACATTTAAATATGGGACATCTTACCTAACTACCAGCAAATCTGAATCGTCTTTAGTTTTCTCATACCGATGTGAATTAACAGCATATTGAGAAACTGGCAGGATGATCCAGACGCCACTTAAAATAAACCAATATCATATAAAGCTTTCCTGTATAGGCAAGCTCTCTCCTATCAATATCATTTTAAAAGAGAAAGTAACAAAGGTAATAAATAAATAAACCTCTTTAGAAAAAAAAAAAAAACTTTCTTAAATGATTTCTTTCCATTTACAGTAAACTCACTTTAAACATTGATGGAGCCAACAAATGTAATATTGTAAACAACAAGCACATTGGCTTGAGGGCACCACAGACTATCAGTCCATCATGTGTATCACTAAAAAATTTTCACTTTTCAACTCTGCTTTACTCCCATTTTCCTGCTATCATTTATCCTCCTTGCCTTTCCTTAAAGCCCTTTACTTTTCAGTCCATCACATTTCTTTTTGGTTGTTCATTCACATAGTCATGCAAAAAAAAAAAAAAAAAAAATCCCCCAAATCTTATTGCCCATATTGTTCCATCTAGCTGCTACTTTGTATGGAGAATCATCAGTTAAGTAGGCCGAAAGTTGTTTGTTAGGTATAACACCTAAAAGAAGGTTTCTACAAAGAATGCTGGGTACTGCTTTTTTGAAAAGTGCTTCTTTTTAGAATTAGCTCTGCTTAGGACAGTCCGATAGTCCTTTGACTGCTTTGTCAGGATTTTAGCTGCTGCATCACTTAGCTGTGGGTATAGTTGGAAGCAGGTCAACCTGTGACTTATGTCTTAATAAAATGCTCCTGTTATTAGCTTACCTTGGCCTCTGTGTGTTCACTGCTGACTCAACAATACTTCTAATTAGAGTTCTTAATTCTTGGCTATTTCAGTGCTTGCATATTGTATTGCATGTGCTGTTGTGAAAGAACTAATCAATAGTAAACAAATTATAGAGAATTAATTCCTTTATTGTCATGCTTATATTCTGCAGGGTTTGGATGATTGTTTTCTTCTTTACCTAGTCACCAAATTTTGTTAGATTGTCATGTTCCCTAAGATAACAAATCTTGAAAATAGCTCTCGAAGCATGGCTCTATATTATTTCTAAGTGAGAACATCTTCTCGTGGTGTAATAGGCAATTCAGACATCCCTGGGCATTCTAAGTGAGATATAAAGCAGGTCATCCTCTCAGTTTGAGGGAGATGAATGTGGTAAAACACCATCCTCATGATGCTTTAGTCCACTGACCTTGGTGTGGGAATGAAAAGTGATTTTAAATTCAAAACAAAGTTAGTAGAGCTTCTCGGCAACTTATTAGGCTGATATCCTAGGCTTGCATTTTTTCCATTTTTTGTGCCTGACCCCATCAGCCTCTGGAATTCATCACCACAGTCTAAATGCCCTCTTCCTTTGTCCGTATCTAAACACTTCCTCAAGCTTTTAGAAAGCTAACACAGCAGATTCTTAAATAGCCCGTGGATTCCATCTACCTCCTCTTGGACTGGTATCTGGTGAATGTCTACCTTTGTTTCAGGAATAATACGTACTTCTTCCTCCAAAAAGCATTTTCTGAAATTTTTAGGCACTTACCCAAGGACTTCTTGAAGTGCTTCTTTATCATATCATGTTTCATACTGTATTGTATTCCTTGCTACCATGTTTATTTTCCTTGTCAGACTTTATTTATTTTCAGTGTCAATTGATGAGGGAAGAAGACTCTGTCCCCTATCAGAACTTGATTTTAGCATTTGGTAAAATGCTATGTACCAAGCCTCAATAAATGTTTGTAAAATGAAGGAATGACTATCTTATAGCATGATGGCTCACTGCAGCAATTGGTACCCAATCAATTCTGCCTCTGGAAAACTCTGGGACTTTGTTCAAATTGTTACACTTGCAAGCAAAAGAAGTGACAGAACATATACACCCATACCCTAATAAAATTAGCTCAACATAGTAAAAAAAAATTTCTACTCATATTCTTAGTGTTAAATGAGATAATAGTAGGTCCAGTGTCAGGCTTACAGTAGAAAGTAATGATTACAAAATTTGTCAAAGTATCTGACTTAATAACTGAAAAATTATATATGCATGTTATTGTGTATGTGTGTGTCTTTTAATGGGACCTATTAAAATTATTCATAAATACTCAATGACTTACAAAGAATACTACATAATTTTTTTACAAAGAATACTACATAAATTGTTTTTGTATAACATCATAAATAGAAACACACACATATATCCATATATATCATTGATCTTAAAGGAAACAGCAGTTCTTCCACTTCACTCAAATAGGTGAATTTTTATTTTGTTTTCCCCATAAAAAGATAGTAACAAATAAATGAGTTCCTCTGCTATCTTGCCTTTGTTTTTTAATGTGAGCGAAAAGATTTTTTGTTTTATACTGTAACTTATTCTGCTTTGTGACCATTTGGAAATAAGTAACATCCCCCTCAGTGAATTACAAGAGTATACCAAGGCCCCTTTTCTCTTAAACTCATCAACACTCTCCTTAAAGAAAACTTAGAATGAAGGATATTGAGTAAAAACCAAATGCTCATTTATCATTGAAGATCTCAGTTTTGTCTCTACCCTGTATGAAGCCTGGCTCTGGACAGGACAGGTATAATCATGACCTAAGCTGGGTTCCTGTTTTCAGTAACTGAAGAATGCATGGGTATTTATTTACTTACCTGGCTTCCTATTCCCAAGAGGGTCCAGTCCCCTCCTGTTTGTTCATTATCCCCCCACATGTTGTCAGGCTTTCTTGATGTGATACAACTCTTCTAATGCTTTTTTCCCCCTGACTTTTGTTTCACAGCTCTCTTGGGGTTTACTTTGCCATTGCCAACAGTTCTTTTTCAGTCTCCTTTGCCTCCTCTATATTCACTTATTCTGTCTTGTTTTTCATTGTGCTTTCCATTATCTCCTAGGTTGGACATGTGATTTCTAGAACGTGCTGTGCTTTGCTGGCTTATATCACCTTGTAACAGGTTGTGACAGCTGGACATGCTCATCTCTCCACAACTCCATCTTCAGTGGTCTCCCATTGGAAGCTTGAAATCGATTTTCACCAAGAAGATTGGAAAATATTACAAATCAGGGCTTTTTTTTCATTATGCCCCAGATTGCTGTTGTTGATTAATCTATCTCCCCAATCCCAGTCAGTCCAAGATGGTATTTGTTTATGGCTATAAGTAAAACACTTAGAAAAGTACCAATGCAGAGGGGGCAATCCTAAATTATTATTATGCGAATACTATTGAATAATATCTTGTATTGTAAAATATTGTAAAATATTGTAAAATATCAAAATTAATTGTAACTCTGAAGTTTTCTAAGTTGCTATTTTTAAAGACTACAGTTTATAATACTTGAAAGTTTGAATACCTATATTTTTTAGAAGTGTAGTGAGTAAAATGATTGAATAAAACTCACACACTTACTGAAGGTGACTTGCATAAACAACTCCCGTAGTTATGCCATATTGTTCACTGTGGAAAAAAAGTACTGAAAAACACCTTAGAGAGAGCCCAGTCCAAGTTCTGTCAGTCATTTATGCTTCATAGAATATAACCAAGTAGCCTTTTTACCTGCTGGGGAATAATCACAAGGCAAACACACGAAGGAAGTAGAAGGTGACAACAGAGTGGACCTTGGATCACTAGCAAAATTAAATTATAAAGAATTTAAATTTTACCCACAGCTTCATTTGTTTGTATGAAGCTTCCCTTCTTTCTGAAAGAAACATATGCTGATATGTTCTCATTACCAGATAAAATGGTACTTTTAAATTTCTCTCTGGCTCTCTTCTAAATGAGTCACCGAAGACTTATATTGAACCATATATATTTAGCAAAGAGCTGACATTCAATTTTAACTTGCATTTTCCTACCTTTTTTCATAAACCTTAAAGTGGAAGAGTGGGATAGTGTAGCATAATGGTTCAAAAGCCCAAATTGGGCTCTACAGTCAGACTTCTAGAGTTCTATCCATGCTCTACTACTTAATAGCTATATCATTTGACTAAAACAATTATCCTTGTTGTACCTGTGTCTTCTCAGCAGAAAAGATGATGAGGATAATATTACTTCTACTCAGAGTGTCCTTGTGAGGAATAAATATGTTAACACATACACAGCACTTAGAACAATACCTGGTATTGTTATTAAACACGGTATTTGCCATGATTGCTCATGGCCAGTGCTTTTTCACATATACAAATTCCACAGTATTTATTTTTCAGTTTAGAAAGTTAATTTACTTGAGACAAATAATTGTGTTGTGTGCTATGATTTTTGGGAGACCACAAAGTTTCCATTCAGAAATTCAATATCCATAATGTTCTGGGATTAGAATCAATGAACAAAATTGGCTATACATATATATTTTTTCCTGAAGCTTAGATTCTGTTGTTCTTAACCTTTAGAATGTGATAATCTGGTAAGTGAGAAAGCAATCACATAACAAATTATACTATGAATATTGTAGTAAGGTAACTGAACCCTGGATAGTAAATAATTCCAGTCTAGAGGAATCATTGTAAAAATCATTGAGCAGCAACTTGAAAGAAGAATGGCATTGTCCTTACAAGAAAAAAAAACAGGGAGCATCGAGCAATTTGGAGAACAATGCAATTCAAGTAGAAAAATGAGTGGGTGGTCTGCTACTACTTAAGATGAAAACTAAGATGAAGTGTGATGAGTGTTGAAGATAGAAACGTTATGTTAGGAATAGGCCCTTAGGACCAAGGGAAGGTGGGTGGGGTTTCCTTAAATAGGCGATGGAGAGGGATTGCAGATTTCAGCCAGAAAGTATAAACAGTTATGTTCACATACCACAGACCTCCAGGACAGAGGATTGGGACTCACCATTATTTTTCCCACATGTGGCAACAATTAAATAGCTCTTACAAGATGATTCCATATCTCCATTTCTGAGTTCTGGAGAAATCATTCACGAGTGCTAAATTCTACTCATGATATGTTCTAGTATCAATTTTAATTAAAATTGAAAATTAAACGGTTATTCTCATGAACGAGAAAGGGAGAAGAGGACTATTTGCCTGATTGATTTACATCCACTGTATGTTTTTTCTCTGTCATTCCCATATGTATTGTTTGTCTTTTAACAGATGATATCGTTTGACAAAAAGACATTAGCCTAGCATTTAAGAGATGATGACATGAATAAGGCACAGAATTTGGTTTCTATTATCATAATGAAAGGTTAATAATCAAAATACATAGATAATGTTTTTCAGCTTGGAGGTTAATTTTATGATAAGAGAAATTCAGCAAAGCATTGGAATGATGTTCTGAGAACAGAAAGATGAAATATCAACCTCTAATCAATTTCGATTGATATCAACAGAGGTACCAGTTACTTAATGCTTCCTAATGGAAGTGGAGTTTAAACTGAATGATCTGGGGATTTCGGAGGAAAGCAATTTAAGAAGACTCAGTGTTCAAGAAAAAGCAACAACAAGAATAAGAGATGAGGAGGTATGTTTGTTTTTTCCAGGATGCCACTTATACTTTTTGTGCCATAGGCTCAGAGTTGTTTGAGAGGCATGCTAGTAACAGTGCATTAAGACTCTGGAGGCAAATGCTCTTTTCAGTATCAAAAATTCTGTTAATCTCTGGACAATTACTTACCTTCCAAGCCTTGAATTCTTCAACTGTCAGATGATATTATGGGAATAATAATAGGAGTTACTTCATAAGATTATTGTCAATATAAAAACAAAATAGCACATAAAATGTATTAGAAGAGTGACTGGTGGGCAGCCCTAGTGGCACAGTGGTTTTGCACCGCCTGCAGCCCAGGGCCTGATCCTGGAGACCCAGGATGGAGTCTCACATTGGGCTCCCTGCATGGAGCCTGCTTCTCCCTCTGCCTGTGTCTCTGCCTCTCTCTCTCTCTGTCTCTGAATAAATAAATAAATAAATAAATAAATAAATAAATAAATAAATAAAAATAAATAAACTTTAAAAAAATCTTAAAAAAAGAATAGTGACTGGCACAGTGTATTACTCAAAAATATTACTTTTATATTAAGAAAAAAATGTAATTTGTAGCATTTACTTTAAAAGAAATTTGCTGGTTAACTTAAAAATGTATCTCATGGACAAAATCTGGAGTGTAATGACCTAATTATGGGTTAAATGCAAAGCACATGTGAAACTGAAAGCTTTTAAATGTAAGACTGACATGATGGGTTGGAATTTATTGTTCTAAAGCTGTGATTTCTCAGGAAGAATTTGGGAGTTTTGAATGTTTCTGTATTAAAAGTTATAGTTTCACAGAAGATGAATGATAAAACAAAACAGACCAAAACTATCCCAAAGGAGCAAGTTGCTCCAAGATTACTTGGTGAACCAGATAGTATTTATATTTGGTTCTCAAAACTCAAATTTCTTGAATGTCCTTTTACTTTCATTACTTTTCCCAACTGATAACCTCTTTTGAAACCCTGCTTTGAAGTGTACAATGGTGTGAAATACTCACAGACAATAAGTTATGACAGGTGTGTCTTACCCTTTCTTGGGTATCATATCACCTTTTTCTAGCTTATAGGGCATAGCACATTAAAGTAAACAATAATTTTTGTGGTGAATTTTCAAATAGTTCCTTAGAGCACCATTTTGGGGATTAGAGGGTTTTTCATTGTTATTAAAAGCAAGCTATATTAAGTTTCTGTAACTATCAAAATTTTAGTTTGTGTCTCTCCAGTAAAATTTTGACATTTAAAATTGGTGCTTAACTTGCTTTTATTTTTTTTTTTTTTTAAAGATTTTGTGGGGCAGCCTGGGTGGCTCAGCAGTTTAGCGCTGCCTTCAACCCAGGGCGTGATGCTGGAGACCCTGGATCGAGTCCCACGTCGAGCTCCCTGCATGGAGCCTGCTTCTCCCTCTGCCTGTGTCTCTGACTCTCTTGCTCAGTATCTTTCATGAATGAATAAATAAAATATTTAAAAATAAATAAATAAAAATAAATTAAAACAGATTTTATGTATTTATTTATTGGAGAGAAAGAGAGCATGTACCTGCATGCACACAAATGTGGGGAGGGGTAGAGGAGGAGGGAGAGAGGATTCCAAGCAGGCTCTGTGCTGAGCACAACATGTGCCCCACCTGGGTTGTGGAGTCTGTTGCAGGGCTGGGTATCACAACCCATGAGATCATGATCTGAGCACAAATCACGAGTCTGATACTTAACTGACTTAGCCACCCAGGACCCCTTACTTTTGTTTCTACTTGGCAAATATACCAGAGGACTGTGATGACAATCATTGTTTCTCTAACAATTAAAAGTCTAAATAATCTTAATTTCCGTTTATATTAATAAAATACCACATTAATTATATAACATCATACTAAGACAATCTCTCTTAGGAAGCTATTATTTTTATTACTATTTATTCCTACACATTGATTTATTCAGGAAAAATCAGTTAATTGTAAAAAAAAAAAAAAATGTGGTCTGGTTGCTATTTGCATAAGATGTTGAAAAATGACCCAGTTGCTGACACTTTGACTCTGGTTGGTTCTCTGTAACCAAAACGTCATAACTTCAAATTCTTGTAATTCATGTATTTATTTGGCATCACATATAAATAGTTGTACATAACATTTCTCCCTAAAATATTTTGAGTGCGTTAAATTGCAGTCTATGAAACTTGGCAGTAAGTCTAATTCATTTCATTTTAGTACTGAAAGAACTCTTAGAGTGAAGCTTTCCATATAGAATCAGATTTTCATTTTCATGGCACTATCATTTATCAAATCATCTGCCTTTACACTCTCCAGACAAATCAGTTGCAATTAATGCTCTCTTAGCCAAAGTGGATGCAATTGCAGACCTCAGATTATACTTTTTGGAGATAAAGAAACAATACAAAAAGGGAAAATAAACAAATGTAACAAAAAACTTAAAGTACCGCAACTATTCCATACATACATACAATGATGATTTTGTTTAAAATAAGCCCAGATTTTTGTCAACTTGTTACTTTCAGATTTATACTGAGATTTCTCTCAGTCCCAGTATTTAAGTTTAATGAACTATAACTATAACTAAACTATAATTATAACCACATATACATATGCATATACACAAATGAGCTGATACACAATTGGAATACAAAACATGATTAAATTAAAAATGTCTTTTGCTTACCTGGAATTGAACAGCATCCACATCATCACAATATGCAGCATTGACAACAGTAATTATTATGGCATCAAAAAGTGGAAAAGTTTAATAAGAAATGCAAGCAGTAAGTTGAATATTCTTTCTGAATTAAAAACCTCTGTAAGAAAGCAGTAGACAGGAAGCTTACACCCTTATACTAAAAATCAAAGAATAAATAAATAAATCCGAACATTATGATGTTGATACTACAAACAGGATATTTTTTCAATATTTTTTCAGATCACAATGTTTACTTCTCTTTTGTATATCCTAGGGAGATGCACAAAAATAAAGAAGAAAAAATGCAAGTAAGAAGAAGAGCTGTCAAAAAATGTTTTTGAGCAGCATGGATAGGTGATGGGATTAAGGAGTGCACTTGTGGTAAACACCTGCAGATGTAGGGAAGTGTTGACTCCCTATATTTTACACCTAAAACTAATATTATATTGTATGTTAGCTCACTGGAATTTAAATAAAAACTTTGAAAAATTATTTAAAAAATTATGTAACAGGAAGTTGTGGAGAAATGGCTTCTAAACTTGGAGACTTTCAGGCAGCTGTGAGAGAACAGAAGATGAGAATTTTCTTTTTTTTTTTTTTTTTAATTTTATTTATTTATGATAGGCACACAGTGAGAGAGAGAGGCAGAGACATAGGCAGAGGGAGAAGCAGGCTTCATGCACCAGGAGCCTGACGTGGGATTCGATCCTGGGTCTCCAGGATCGCGCCCTGGGCCAAAGGCAGGCGCTAAACCGCTGCGCCACCCAGGGATCCCAAGATGAGAATTTTCATAGTCGAGTTAGTAGATGCATTCTTCAGGTTATAAGTAAAAATAAACGTTAAATATTTATAAATTGTCAATAACCATGTTTACACCTACTATTTTCTCGAAATGCTTTTGTAGGTCCTGTGATCTTAGTGTGTAAATAGCTAAGCAGTGTTTATAGGACCAAGTTGATTATTCTAATACCTTTCATGGAAAGATTGACTGTAAAAAAAAAAAAAAAAAAAAAAAGGAAAGATTGACTGTAACAAGATGTTTGAATATGTACTTCTCTATTTGCTGATGATTACTTTCAATGCTTTTTAAAGTTTTCTTTTAAAATCCAGTTAACATGTAGTGCAATATTAGTTTCAGGTGTACAATTTAGTGGTTCATCACTTACAATACCCAGTGCTCATCCCAGCAAGTGGGTTCCTTAAACCCCATCACCCTAAACCCACACCCCTCTGGTAACCAGCAGTTAGTTTTCTATAGTAAAGAGTCTTAGTTTGTCTTTCTGTTTTTCTCCCCACCCTCTTTCAAGGATAATGTACCTCCTAATGGAGAGGATTAAAAGCCCTCTGTATTATGATGGCAGCTCAATTTTACTGTTGATCTTTACACACATGTACTCTAGTCAGGCGGAATTATTAACTATGTTTTATATTTTTGTTATTTGCTAAGCCTCCGCTTTTAGTCTGAAATGGGTGTTTTCACCATGCTTAAGGTTTCTTTCTTTTTCTCTTTTTTTTCTTTTTTTTGGCTACAATCATCTTTTTAGGCACTCTCAGACCACCCTGTCTCTCTGCCTGTCACAGAATTATGTTTTGTTCTATTTTGTTTCTAAGATTTTTTTTTCTCGAGCAGTTCATAGCAAACTCTAGAGGAAGGTACAGAAATTTCCCATTTAGTCCATTGCCTCCACAAATGCATAGGCTCCCCCATTATCGACATCACTCACCAGAGTGATATATTGTGTTATAATTGATGAACAAACATTAGTGCATCTTAAATGCCCAAAGCTGGTAGTTTATCATAGGATTCACAGTTGGTGTTGTGCACTCTATGGGTTTCAAAAAATGTGTAATGACATGTATCCATTGTTATAATATTATACAAAATATTTTCAATACCCTAAAATTCTTCTGTGCCCACCTATTTAAACTCTTCCCTCCTCCAATCCTTGGCAACCACTGATCTTTTAACCTTCTCTATAGGTTGCCTTTTTCAAAATGTCGTAGGGTAAGAAGAACCTACTATGTGGTCTCTTCAGGTGGCTTCTTCTTTTTCAGATAGGCCTTTTGCACTTAGTGATACACATTTAAGAGTATTCCATGATATGTGTGTGTGTGTGTATTTGTGTGTGGCTTGATAGCTTATTTCTTTAGCATTGGGTAACATCCTGTTGTCTGGATGCACCAAGTTTAATTATCTGTTTACTTGGTCAAGGACATATTGGTTGTTTTTAAGTTTTGCCAATTGTAAATAAACCCACTCTAAGCATCTGTGTGCAAGTTTTAATGTGAACATATTTTCAACTTTTTTTTAGGTAAACACCAACGGACACAATCTCTAGATTGTGTAGTAAAATATTTGTTTTGTAAAAAAACTACCAAACTCTCTCTCTCTCTCTCCTTTCAAATATTTATTTATTTATTTTAGAGAGAAAGAGATTGAGAGATTGAGAGAGAGAGAGCGCAGGAGGGATGCTCAGAGGGAGATGGAGAGAGAGAATCCCAAGCAGACTCCCTGCTGAATGGGGAGCCCAACTTGGGGTTCAGTCTCATGACACTGAGATCATGACTTGAGCTGGAATCAAGATTAGCAGCTTAACTGACTGAGCCACCCAGTCACTCCCCCAAATTCTTTTTTCCTCCCTCAGGATTTCTTTTTTTTTTAATTTAGTATTTTTTTTTTTTTTTAGGATTTCTTTTGTTATTCAGAGATTTCTGTGCTTCCATACAATTTTAGAATTATTAGTTGTATTTCTTTGAAAAAATGCCATTGAAATTTTGATAGACTTTGAATCTGTAGGTGGCGTTGAGTAGTATGGGCATTTTAACAATATTGATTCTTCCAGTCCATGAGCAGGAAATATATTTCCATTTATTTGCAACTTCTTCAATTTCTTTCATTAATGTCTTATAGTTTTCAAAATACATGTCTTTCACCTCCTTGGTTAAATTTATTCCTAGGTTTTTTATTCTTTTTGATACAATTGTTAATGGGATTGTTTTCTTTAAAAACAACAACAACAACAAAAAGATTTCATTTATTTATTCATGAGAGACACAGAGAGAGAGAGGAGGAGACACAGGCAAAGGGAGAAGCAGGCTCCATGCAGGGAGGCCGACGTGTGACTTGATCCCGGGTCTCCGGGATCATGCCCTGGACTGAAGGCAGCACTAAACCATTGGGCCACCCAGGGACCCCCCGGATTGTTTTCTTTATTTATCTTTCTGATAATTTGTTATTATCTGATATTAGTAAAGTGTGTACACTTTATTTTTTTGTATTTACCTAGCTAGAGGTTCATATTGGTATTTTCGAAGAACCAACTTTTGGTTTCATTGCTGTTCTCTAATGATTTTCTGTTTTCACTTTTATTGATTTGTTTTAGTTCTTCTTTATCTTTTCTGCTTAATTTGCACTGACAGTGGAGCCTGACACAGAGCTCCATCCCAGGAACCTGGGATCATGATCTGAGTTGAAATCAAGAGCTGGACACTTAACCAACTGAGCCACCCAGATGCTTCTCAAAATACATTTTTAAAATTTCTCTTGAGCTTCTTTGATTCCTGTGTTATTTAAAAGTTTGCTGTTCAATGTTTTTGTAATTTGGGATTTTCTAGTTATCTTTCTGTTACTCATTTCCAGTTTATTTTCATTTTGGCCTGAGAGTAGATTTTGTATGATTTCTATTATTTTAAATTTGTTGACATATGTTTTATGGCCCAGAATGTGGTCTATTTTAGTAAATGTCCTAAATTTTACTTAGGACATCTAGTAAATGTCCCATGCGATCTTGAAAGGAATGTGTATTCTGCTGTTGTTGGATGAAGTCACTGAAAGATATCAATTATATACAGTCGATTGATGGTGTTGAGTTCAATTATATCCTTCCTGATTTCCTGCCTGTTAGATTTGTCCATTTCTGATAGAATGGCAATGTAATCTCCAAGTATGATAGTAGATTTATCTGTTTCTCCTTGAAGTTGTACAGCGTTTGCCTCACATAGTTAGATACTCTCATGTTAGGCCTATGCACATTAAGGATTGTTATGCCTCCTTGGAGATTTACTCCTTAATGTTATGTAATGCCCTCTTTGTCCCTAATAACTTTTCTTATTGTGAGGTCTTTGCTGTCTGTAATCAATATAGTTTCACATGCCTTCTTTGTATTATGTTAGCATGATACACATTTTCCTATCACCTAGATTTAATCTATATATGTCTGTATAGATCAGTTCTATAGGCTTCTAGTAGGCAATATGTAGTCGGTTCTTATTTTTTGATCTACTCTGGAAATCTCTGCCATAACTGGTGCATTTAAGATTTACATATGTTCTGAGTAAAATAATATTTTGTATTTCAGATATTGGAAAGGGTAGTTAAATGACATTTTATTTCTTGAGACTTTTTCATATTCAATAATATTCATTTTAATTCTTCTAGATAGGATTCTCAATTTCTATGCAGTCATTTTTTTATTAATGTCTAATTATGCTTCCATCATCCATTTAGATACTTTTTTTTTTTTTTTTGATACATTACACTTCAGTCATATCACATTCAGCCTGCTTGGGCTTGACTTAAAATAAACTTATTCTGTGAAGTGACAGTAAAAATCAGCAAAACAAAATGTCATTGCAAACTGCCTTATGCTTTTATGGCTAAAGATGATAAAATCTCCTGTAGGACTTTCATGATCAGGTTGCCAGATAAGTAGCTAAATTTCTGTCAATCTCTAGTTTAAAATTACTGCAGTATTAAACACCAAATAATGAATAACATATTAAATAAATTAAATTTAATTATGTGTTTGAAAATAGCAAAACTATAAAATAGAAACAGATAAATATTAGATTAATGGAATAACCATGCTTAGATTATTTTTGAGAGACATATCTATGAATATTTGCATTTCTTTCCTCTCATAAATAAGTAGAGAAGTGCTCAAAATCATATTTTAAAATCCTAACTCCTAAGATGATGGTTTTAGGATAGGGAATCTTTGGGAAGTGATTAGATCCCGAGGATAAAGTCCTCACATAGGGAACTCGAATCCATAAAAAACAAGATCAAAGAGAGCTTTCTGTCTCCTTTCGACCATATGAGAACACAGTAACAAGATGGCCATCTATGAACCAGGAAGCAGGCTCTCACCAGATATCAAATCATGTTGGTACCTTGATCTTGGTCTTCCCAGTCTCTAGAACTCTGTAAAATAACTTTGTTACTTATAAGCCACTCAGTATATGGAATTTTGTTAAAGCAGCCCAAACTGACATATAACAAGCAAGATTAGAAAGTCATAAGCTAACTCAAAATTAATTTATGTGAGGCTTAAACTTTACCACTTTTAATCAGGTGTCTATTTTCATGTGTTCCAGTTATATGGGTATAGACAAATAGAATAAGTATAGTGTCAGTAAAAGCAGATGCTTAATGAATAAATGTTGAGTTGAATTTAGAGACCACTATTCCAAATTCTCTTAACAAGATTCAGAGTTTTATTCAACAATAGATTGAATAAGAGGCACTCCTCAAACTGAAAGATGGTATTCAGTTGTTGAGAGTTTAGCAAAGATTGGTAAAAATGTATAGATGTTTTCAGCAACATCCACACAGACAAACTTAAATGCTAAACTAGCATGATATTTAAACAAAGCACTATATTCTGTTTCTGCTAGTGCAAACTCTGCTCATGTGGAAAATTGGACCTATTGAAATTTATTTATAAATACAGAAAGCTTTTCAGGGTTGGGGTTCAGGAGTTATATATTTTACAGTTTTAGAATAACTTTCCCCAAAACATAAAAATTATTTAAATATTATAGTTATTGTCAATAAACATTGGGCTATGAGTAAATAAATTAATTAATTAATGTTATAGTTATTGCCATTTAAAAGATAAATTGGTTAATGCTGAACATCGCTTCTTCCTATTATCAAATTTTAGCTTCTCTTTCAGGCAGAGCAACTAATCATCCCCACAAAATAAGTCAAATTACATTATTTGATTTTTTCATTTTTTTGTCCTAATATTAATTAATATGTGTTATACTACAGCAAATGTTATGTTAACATTTTCTCAGATAGCTAGATTTGGTGCTAAAAGAATTAATCAAATTGACTTTGGGGTATGTTGGAGGAAGAATAATGTTCTCTCTCATTTCAAAGATGTACATGTCCTAATCCCTGGGACCCATGACTACATTAACTTCTCCTGGAAAAGGGATTTTGCAGTTGTAATTCAGGTAAGCATGTTGAAATTAGATTATTTTAGACTATTCAGTTGGACCTTATACAATTGCAAGTTTCCTTCCAAGAGAGAAATAGGAGTTGAAGCTAGGAAAAGGTGATGTGTTGGTGGAAGTAGAGAGAGAGTCAGGTGGTCAGGAGCCAAGGAATGTAAGCAACCTCTTAAAACTGGAGAAGACTGAGAAGGGATTCTCTCTGGAGTTTCTGGAAGAGACCATTGCTAAGGAAATCTTATTGTCACCCTGGTACAATGTATTTCAGACTTCTGAACTAAAAAATGATAAGTTAACAAATTTGTGTTATTTTTAAACCACATAGTGTGGTAATTTGTACTGCAGCTATGGGAATCTAATACAAGACATGAGATGGAACCTGAAAATTAATATCTTCCTTTGTTGCCTATGTGCTGTCAATTTCTTTGTTCTTATTCTCTTTTGTAATTTTGTCCTTATATGACTTTGCATTATATATTTCCTTACTTGTTTTTATATTTTATTTCAGTAGTATATAAAGTCCACATGCATTTGGACTTTGTTTTCTTCTCTGTGATATGCCTACAATAAGGCCTTGCACATGATTTCTGTTAATCACTGAATGAAACATGCATGAAGATTATTATGAAAGTCTAGAACTCCATTATAGGAATAATGATTACTTAATGTGTAGGAGAAACATTTGCTAGAAAATTAATAGTAATGATAATATCTTAACATTTGAATATTGCTTTATGATTGACATACATTATCTTATTAGCTTTTGAATCATATTTTAAAGTTTAGAAAATCAAATATTATAGCTTTCATTTTTGTAGTCACAATATCTAGCACAGTTTCTCCATAAACAAATAACATCAACCATTAACTACATACGTCCCAGCTGTCAATGCTAAGAATTTCATGTTTTTTGATATTCTTTTCCTCATGTTAGGGATTAGGCAAAAGATTAAGAGTTTCACTTGTTTATCCAATATTTCACAGCTAGTAAGTAGCGATAGTAGGATTTAGAGTCATTTGTTTCAGACCAGGAATGTCCAGTATACCTATGTTATAAGGGCAAGGAGTAAAGTTGTGCATGAGTATTGAAGGGGTAAAATTTAAGGAGTAAAATTTAAGTCTTAGTCATTGCTTGAATATAGAGGAGTTACTTAGATGAAGCCCAGATACCACATTAATGTAAATTCCAAATACTACATAGATTAAAGTCTTTAAAGAGCAACCAAATATATTAAAATAATATGAGTTATTATCTTACAATTTTAGAATGTTGAAGATCTCTCTTAGATTTTAAATGCATTATGATAAAGTAGAGAAGCCTGATATATTCAACCACCAGTTTAAAGAAAGTGGTTATATTGTGTAATGCCACAATCAAAATTTAAGGGAAAATGACAAGATGAGAGACATTTCACAACTCAAATCATAAACAAAAGGCTAACCTCCCAAATATATAAAGAGTTCCTACAAATTAAGAAAATCAATAGAAAAATTGTCAAAGAACATGAAAAAACACTTCACCATCACCTTTACAAAGAAAAATGGAAAATAGCAATTTTTTGTAATCCGCCAGATTGATGAACATAAATATTTGATTAAACTCTGTATTAACAGGTCTCAATCATTATTGAAAGAGTTGTAAACTGTTAAAATGTACATGGAGAACAATTTGGCCAAATCTATTAAGAAATACATATACTAACAGTGTGTGTCTAACAGTTTAAATTCTGGGAATTTAGAAACATATGTGGTTGAAAATATTTCAAGTAATGTACATACAATTTTCTCAATGCATCATTGTCTATAATTATTGAAAACATTTGGAAGCAATACAAATGTCTTTCAATAAGGAATTGCATAAATAAATTATGATAAATCCCTATAATGGAATACTATGAGGATTTAAAAAAAGAATAAGCTCTTATGTTCTGATATGGAAAGTTTGCCAAGATAAATTATGAAAGGCAAAAATCAAGGTTTTGAACAATGTGTATTGCATGCTCTCTTTGTTCAAAAGCAAGGAGTTGGAAGAGAAACACATTTGTATTTTATTGTGTACATTTTTAAACATCTTTTTGAGACCATTAACATTTAATACAAATTATAAAAAATTACGCTTTTCTACTGCAAGTCATGGGGTGAGTTGGATAAATGGGCTGAACCATGGGAGACAGGCATTTTTTTGCAAATAAATTTAGTTTCTATAATGGAGTGAAAATGTCCCATTTTTATAACTTCTTTAGTTTATTCTGCAAAGTAAATGTGAATAAAATAATTATTCCTAACCTCTCAGAAAAGAAGAACATGATGTTTGATGGAAAATAGAAGTATAAATTATTGCACAGAAATCTTTTTAAAAATATTATTTTTCTAAGACTACTTGGCTGGGCAATATTTTTCACATAATATCTAAGATAAATAAGGCAGATATTAAGGCCTTTGACTAGTTTTCATCACTGTTGGCTTTTTCCTTCTTAATGTAATAAAGTGCTGATGTTTTATCATGGCGTAATCACCTTATAAACTAGGGTGTTGGTAAAGATCACTTTTAAAAATAATTTAGAGAAATAGAAGGGGGAGGAGGATAGAAGCCAAGTTACATATCATATCAAAATAAAATGAGAAAGAAAGCAAAATATAAAGTAGAATTTAAAATCACTTTTGTTTCCATCTGGCAAGAGGACCAAAATGGAAAGTAAAATAAAGACACATTGTAAACTGTACACTGAGAATTACAGTGATGATCTAATTAAATTAGTCACAGTGAAATTCAGATGCCTTATTTTTTCTGAAATGTAAAATAATAAGGCAGTGAATAAGTACTAAGATTTTTCAACCATTTAAGAAAGTATTTTAGTTTTCAATTTCAAGTGACTAAGTATGTCAAAATAAGAGGCATAAGGAAAGTATATATTAAAAATTTTGAAAATTAATGTTTATTTATACCTATTATATATTGTATTACAAGTTGTGTAAATAGGCAAATATTTCCATATGATTTGTATGGCAAATCTGTTCTCTTATCACAGTCCTGGTTTTAAATACTCTGTTCTAGAGTCCCCATAAATCACCAAGTGTTCCAGAAATAGTTCCTTTCAAGATATTTATTTCTGGTCAGAAAAAAATGTCTGAAATTTTGTTCGTTTTGGACTTAAATGAATCATATTTCTGTGAGTGTGTGAGTGTGTGTGTGCACATGGTATCTTATGTTCCTCAACTGAAGAATAAAGTGATTTTAATTATCTTACTCATTTTTTTATGAATATAGAAGAATTGTCAATTAACAATATTATATGTAACTTTAAAGGGCATCTTGTTAAAGAGCTATAAAATTGAGATAAGACAATTTTGAGGTGCAAATACATACTGATTTCTTTTCTTTCACCCAAGCTGACATAGGATCTTAGTAAATGTTAACCTGTTCATGTCTGTACCTGGAGAGAGGCTGGGGAGCCAGGTCAGAAACTAGGAATCAGTAGTAGGACACATCAGGAGCCCAGAGATTTTGAAGGTGATTTTGTTACCTTTGACAGCAAACAGGAGAGAGCATGCTGACATTAAAATAGACTTTCCATTTGAGTCCTTTATGCAGGAGAAAAGGTGAATTGGTCATTTGGTAATAAAAAGCACAAGTAGATGTATGGCATGTCATACACGTAATTTTATAGTTTCAGCTGAATAACTGTACTTTAAATAGTGAAATTTTAAAAGTGCATATCAAAGGGAAGCTTCCAGCATTGTTTTAAGAATGGATCTGACAAGGGCAATGTTGAGGTTTAGCTCAGAAAGATCAGACACGAAATCAGGGCAAAAGGAAAGGAGGTTATGGGAGAGATTCAAAAAAGGAAGACCACCCCAAACTCTCTCTTTCTCTTTTTTTAAGACAATTTTTAAAAATGATTTTATTGATTTATTTGAGAGAGAGTGAGGTAGACAGAGCTAGCATAAGCAGAGAGAGGAGCAAAGGGAGAGGAAGAGGGACAAGCAGACTCCCTGCTAAGCTTGGAGCCTGAGGTGGGGCTAGGTCACAGGACCCTTAGATCATGACCAGAGCTCAAGTCAGATGCTTAAAGGATTGAGCCACCTAGGTGCCTGTACCCCAACTCTTAGGTCAAAGTTTCACACAAGCATTTCTAGGAGACAGATTGTCAGTTTTAACTACATGAATTTATTTCGTGATATATCTCAAATGCTTACGTTTAAGGCTACTGTTAACAAACTACATGTAGTTTGTTTTTAGAAAACTTTTTAATTGCCAATTCTTCTTCTTCTTAATTAATTCATTATAAACCATTTGACACACTAATAGGTCACAAACTCAGTATTTAGCACTGGAAAATGAAAGAATGAGTAAGAATCATACTTGATTTTCAGTACCTTGTGAACAATTATTTTTTAAAATGAATTCTATAATTACAACTTTTTAAAAAGGCATTTTTATTTATTTATAGATGAGACACACAGAGTGAGGCAGAGACACAGATAGAGGCAGAAGCAGGCTCCCTGTGGGGACCCTGATTTGCGGAGCTCAATCCCAGGACCCCAGGATTATGACCTGAGCCGAAGGCAGTTGCTTGACCACCAAGCCCACCCAAGTGCCCCTAGTTATAACAACTTTGTCAGTATTATTGTTAGGTTGTGGTTTTTGAACTATTTTCTGGATGAGATAAACCAGCTAAAATGGTCTTATCTGAACTTTATGCTATAGCATTCTAAGAGGAATTAAGAGTAGATGTTTTTTTTATTTGTTACAAATTTATTTTTTATCTTCAAGTTTGAACATGCATCTTTGCTCCAGCCCTTTTATTTTATTTTTTAACTTTTATCTGAATTCTAGTTAGTTAACAAACAGTGCAATATTGGTTTCAGGAGAGGAAGGAATACATTTTGAAGTAATGTTCACTGAATATGTAAATAGATGTACATTGCAGCATACACATCTTTAATACTATTCCTGTGACAGCATGATTGACTCTTTATGAGATTATCCTAATGCTTTGCTTAGGTAATCTGGAATCCATTGAACAAACAAATGTTCATTTTATTTTTTTATTATTTATACTACATGCTATAACTAATCAGAACAGATTAATCTAACACCTCCTATAAGCAATACGTTTTTCTGACACTTCATAGATAAAGCTTAAAAAAGGAAAAAAAATTATAATTATTTTAGGACCTTGCAAAATATGACATGAAACAGAATCATCTTGACAGTGCTGAGTGTGAGTTCTCAAACAGCTTCACTCAAGTGGGGTAGTTCCTGTTTTCTTTAGATAACTTTCTGGTCTGACACTGACCATCACTACCTGCGTTTGGCTTTCTTATTTATATCATTTGCTTATTCCCTGTGGGAATCGAGTCACAATTTCTAAAATAAAACATGGCTGCAGCCACTGATAATCCAAGAAGAATGCTTTTTTACTAAGGGAAGTCTATGGAAACCCTGGGGAGAGCTTTCAGGAAGGAGATTGAATTAGGGGGGTCTTGGAAGCAGGCTCACAAAAATCTCAAAAATGCTGAGATGTAAGGAAACCAGAGATAAGGGAACAAGCCAGACTACCCTGCCCTAAGGTGTGGGTGGGGAGGGTGTCTTGTTAAAACAGCTACTTGTGACCAACAAAAAACTCTTCAGACTCTAAAAAGGAAGTAAGCCATAAAGATGGTATCACTAGTCCTTGCTCAATGGTGATAAAAATGGATATGTTAAAAGGATTTAGCTTCGTTGATTAGGCTTTCAATAAAAGACCAACCCTACAAGCCCTCTATGGCAACCCTGTCAGGACCCCTCTCACTCCCGAGAGCTTTCTCTGTATCTTTACTTAATAAACTTCTATCCCTTTACTCACTCTCCTGTGTCCACAAGATTCATTTTTCAACTTCGTGAGACAAGACCAAGCTCTCTGGAATCAAGGTTACTTCTGGTTGAAATACCAGGAAAAAAATGGTTGATAAAATCTTGGTTTTTGTTAATTTATCTCAATAAAAGCCCACTGGAACTCCCCCCAAAAAAATACCTGGTAGGTTTCCATTGAAAATGTGGTACATACAGAATGCCTTGCAGTTGTATTAACAATAAAACCTTGATATTGTCACACATCCTGGGGGACATTTCCCAAATTATCAGTTGGGTATAGGACAATTATTAAGAAATAGTTTGACAGTCACTGTGAAGACTCAAAAAGACCAAGCAATGGCTGTTACTGTGTCCTCTTGGGGTTTACCAGCTTCTCATGGTGAAATCGCAATCTCATTGGAGAAAAGCAGTATCATCCTGAGTCCTAAGCAAATCCTGATAGTCTGGTGAGTTTATTCTCATGAGATAACTAAATAGGTAGATAATAAAATTATTCTTTCTTGGATCTTTCTTGTACAAGGAGGAAATTAAAAATAATTATTTCTATGTTCCTTTCTGGTTTACCTTTCTAGGATCTCACTATCTCAGTTGCCCTTTTCTCTTGTAAGCAGGAAGTGTAGAATTCTGCTAAATTTAACTGCCTTTTAGACACTGAGCTCCTCCTGCAGCAGTCCTCATGACATGAAATTTCCTATAACAAAGTCTTAGTGATACAGGAGAGCTTGATTCTTGTCTCACAGAGTCGAAGAATGAATCTCGAGGACACAGGAGAGTAAAAGGATAGAAGTTTATTAAGTAAAGATACAGAGTAAGCTCTCAGAAGTAAGAAGTCCCCACAGGGTTGAGGACTTGTAGGGTTGGTCTTTTATTGAGAGCCTAATCAGGGAAGCTAAATCCTTTTAACATATCCATTGATATCACCATTGAGTAAGGACTAGTGATACCATCTTTATGGCTTACTTCCTCTTTAGAGTCTGAAGAGTTTTTTGTTGGTCACAAGTAGCTGTTTTAACAAGACACCCTCCCCGCCCACACCTTAGGGCAGGGTAGTCTGGCTTGTTCCTTTATCTCTGGTTTCCTTACATCTCAGCATTTTTGGGATTTTTGTGAGCCTGCCTCCGTGGCCCCATACCTAGCCTTGCCTAGCCCCATTTGTCCCTAACTCATCAGTAGCCCCTACTATTTTCACAAGCTGATGTATTAGGGACTGGAAAACATTTGAAAGTATCGTGATTGCACTGATGTGAAGTAACAATGTCAGGAAATATAGTTTATTATGTCATATAATTCTGAAAGTAACAAATTCTTTTCTCCTAGTATTTTATCAATGACAGATTTTATCTACTTTCATTTATCTTCTCTTTATACTTGGGCTCTAGAGATAACATAGGAAGGTTGGGATAATTTTGTATAATGCTAAGTAAGCTATGCAAAGAATTATAAATTAGGTAAGTATTAATAACAGTGACGATTTCATATCAACATATCTTTGTCTCAAAAATACATCCCTGAGTAAGGGACAGGAGGGGCTAGGTGGGGAGAGATAGATAGGGGCTATGTGATTAGGCTCACAGAAATCCCCAAAATGCCAAGGTGTAAGGAAACCAGAGATAAGGGAGCAAGCCAGACCACCCTGTCCTAGGTAGGTGTGGGTGGAGAGGGGGTCTTTTTTATGACTGTCATCTGTGATCAACAAATAACCAGACCCCAAAGAAGAAGTAAGCCATTAAAGACATTATCACCACTCCTTAATGGTGATATCCAGAGTTAATGCTAAAAAGATTTAGGTTCCCTGGTTGGCTTTCAATAAAAGATGAACCCTACAAGCTCTCAGTAACAACCCTGTCGGGATCCCTCTCACTTCTGAGAGCTTTCTCTGTATCTTCACTTAATAAACTTCTCTCTTTACTCACTCTCCTTTGAGAGATCTATTCTTCCACTCCCGGAAACAAGAACCAAGCTCTTCAGTATCATCCCGACGTCTAATGGGAATGCAGGTTATGGGGGAACAGAGAACTAGCTGAGGACAAAGCACAAGCCTGGGATAGCACATTGATAAGTCCTTGAAACAGATAAAGGGACATTCCTCTACAGACTCAACTGCCTCTATGTTACTACTTTGCTAAGGGCAGAAGGCAATCTTAGCCCGACCCCCAGGATCCTGTAGGTCTACTTTAACATATAAAAATTACTTTCGAAATTTCCTTTATCTCTAAACCCCCAAGATATGTGTTGGCAATCATCCCCCAAGCACATGGCCCACTGATATACATCTGAAGGGTCTCATGACTCAGGTTTTATTAGACAGTAATAGGTGACCTTTTTGCAACAATAGCTAGCCCCCTCAAGGTCCTGGAAACCTTGCTTTCAAAATTCCTCAGAGAGCAGCTATCCTCAAACCCCTCCCAACTCCCAGGCATATAATCAGCCACCCCTCACAGGCCCAGGGCAGTAGGTCTTCCTGCCCACAGGTCCTGCCCTTTTGCTTTAATGAAATGACCATTTTGCACCAAAGATGGCTAAAGAATTCTTTCTTGGTCGTCGGCTCCAGACCTTGCCTATATTCCAAAACTTCATTACAGGGACATTTCTGTCCTTACTTCCAAAGCTTTCAACTATCACATGCTTCTCAAAGGGATTCAGTGACAGTACTAGAGAGAAGTTAATTCTATAAAGTACTTTTTTGGTCATGCACACACACACACGCATACATACATTTGTGCATCGGTTATCATAAAAGGATATACTGGTCAAATGTCCATCTGAAAACCCTGTGCATTTTGAAAATACCAGTTAAGAGATGTACTCAGAAAATAATTGGAACAGACTGTCAGAGAATATTTGATGATCTCTTGGACACATTTTTAAAAAATCATTGTTCTGATTATCAACCTTCAAAACTAGGTGTTCCTGCTTCTCAGGGCTTGAGATTTACTGGCAGTCAGGTATACTTATTTGTCCTTATAGACAGCATGGAAGAGACAAATATTCTACTTCAATAAAATTTTAAAAACCCACATAAAAAGATTAACAAGCCTAGATATCCTTCAGTTAAATATGAGAAACAATACCACTCAATATCAGTGAACCAGATATTATAAAACCACGTTCTCAATCATTGACAAGTTACCCGGAATACAAGTTATCAAAATCTGCTTAATGAAAAAGAACTACACCAAGAATTTTTTTTTTTTTTTGTAATTAGAATGCTCAAAGACATCAAATTTTGATAATCTGATATGTTCACATAGATAAACATAATTATCATTAGGGCAACTATGATGAGGAAGCAGAAGGCTAGCTGAGGACAAAGCACAAGCTAACACCCCTCAACCACTACCACCCCCAGGTAGGATGTGTGTGACATTCCTCCAGGAAGCTCCCAACTGTCTTAATGTTAATGCCTTGCTAGAGGGAAAAGCAACCTTAACTTGACATTGGCAAGGCTTTGGTATCCTGTGAGTCTTCTTTAACATATGAAAATCCTTTTGAAACCTCTCAATTCCTTATCTTCCTCACTCCCAAAAGTATAAGGATTATATAAGTATAATAGTATATATAAGTATATAAGCCACCCCCACAACCCCAGGACAGCAGCTCTTTCTGCCCCTGCGTCCTGTCCTTGCTTTAATAAAACTACCATTTTGCACCCAAAGATGTCTTAAGAATTCTTTCTTGGTCTTCAACCTCACCCCCACCAATCCTCATCTATATTCCAAAACTAAAACAACTAAATACTAACTTTACCCTAAAGTAGCAAACATTTTATGCATGACGTTTAGGGGAGTATTGCCAGAGTTCACCTCTGTGTTACGCTGTGTGTATATTACAGTTCTTCCCCAAACCTTCTTACCAGCCTGGTCTTTCAATAGCACTTCACTCTCTATGATACAATTGCAAACAGTTTTGGTGTCCTAGTAAACATTTGATGTCTTTGAGGTGATTTTGCACATATGGGCTCACATTCATGTATAGTTGATTTCATAAAACTCTTACAGGATATTCTTACTTCCCTCATTTTATAGATATACTTAGCAACTTGATTTGCCCTCATGAACTACCTGCATCATTATATTGTTTGACTTTGAGTCTTTTTTTTTCCCCCTCAGTAATGATATCTGCTCTTAAATTACATTATGTTTTACTTTATACTTCAAAAGTGCAATCCAGCACAGGTGATATCTACATATTTTGAGAGAAAGATTATACAAAGTCTCACATAAACTGATCAGTAAATAACCCTTTGAACCCACAAAATATACTGTGGGTCACAAATTCAATTTTCTAATAGTCATATTGACAAAAGAAACCAAACAGATTAAATTAATTAGTGTATTTTAAGAAATCTGTATAATTATGTCATTTATTCAATACATAATCAATATATAGTTAAGAATGATATATTTTCACTTTTTCCATTTAGTTGTGCAAAATGCAATCTGCATTTTATACTTAAATTGCACCTCAATTCAGACTAGCCACATTCCAAAAGTTCTGTGTCTATCTATGGCTAGTAGTTATCATACTAGACCATGCAGCCTTAGATATGTAAAGGACCCTAATTCACAACTAAAACATTTAATATGCAATGGCCTCAATTCCTTGTTAATGGTTTAAATATTATTTTTATATTTTCAGATTAAACATTTAGTTTGATGTATGATTTTTGACAGCTTTACCGTATAATACCGTCTTTAAAAATGAGAAAGCCTTTATTTCTATTCATCATTTTCCACTTTTATCAACTATTTTTTATTTTATATTTTACTGGTCAACATAATGCACTAAAATAAAAATGTAAACAATCACAAAGAATATAAACTTAATTATTTGAGCTTATGTGGGTAATACTTTGCATATTTTACTTTATGTAATATTTGAATATGTGTAAGAAATAACTGATTCTTTTTTTTTCAACTGTAGATTTTAAAGTTGTTGCAAAGACATTCCAAATGTTCATTTTAACTCTTCATTTAGGTACTTGTGACTTTTTTAAATTAAATGATTGTATGAATAAGACTTTTTTTTTTTCCTTTAAGAAGTCATAGTATACGGTTATTTTTGAGATAAAATGTTTAGAAAATGGTTAGCCTAAATTTACGTTAAGACATTCTACTTAATTTTCTCAAAGACATTTAAACTGTCTTCAGATAATAGGAACAGGTATTTTTTATGGCTTCATTTTATGTTAGGCAATAATCAACATCATAAAATTCTATAAAATGCAATTCATAAAATTCTACATGGAATGTAGATAAAGATTTCTGATTCAGTTACTATGCGGATTTAAACAAAATCACCCTTAATTGGAACAAACCATTGTTGAAATATATTCAAAATCTAGTATCAATTAATTTAAAAGACAAACTTTTATTAACTATGAGAAATTTTCAAGGATAGACAAAAAAACAAAAACAAAAACAAAAGCTATTTTGATGCGTATTATTAGTCTGACATTTTATTTTAATTATCAGTCTTTGAACATATTCACAGCAAGAACCATGTTTTATGTATATTTTTTAAAAACCTGATAATCTTGGGATCCCTGGGTGGCGCAGCGGTTTGGCGCCTGCCTTTGGCCTAGGGCGCGATCCTGGAGACCCGGGATCGAGTCCCACATTGGGCTCCCGGTGCATGTAGCCTGCTTCTCCCTCTATGTCTCTGCCTCTCTTTCTCTCTCTCTCCGTGACTATCATAAATAAAAAAAAAAAAAAAAAAAGAATTAAAAAAAAAAAAAAACCTGATAATCTACTAAAGATAATTCTTTTTACATAAAATATTTCATTATGTATTATGTGAACACGACAGATTAGATACCTAAATTACCAACTTTTAGAATAATCACTTTATAGAATGAAGATGCACATGGAAGACAAAATATTTCAGCAAATTATTAACTATCTTTTCTATAAACTGAAGTGTGAAGAGATAATATTATCTAGGAAAAGTTTAACAAGGGAATTTCCTACTCTTAACCTGTTTTTTAGGTTTTAAAAAAGTACTTCAAAATAATGTGTAAGATAGTTGTTCTTATTATGACCCCTATTACATCAGAGTGCAACATTTTCCTTTGTGGTAATGACTTTCACAGAGAAATAATGCATACTAGAAACATACATTGTACTTCTAGAAACATTACAGAAAGATATTGAAGTATAATGTACAATAAATGTAAGAAATACTAAAAATTATAGAAATGATATAGAAATAATATAGATAGAATGAATGAAATATTGTCTTCTCCTGGCTTAAGCCAGACCCTTGTACATAACTACCATAGTTAATGATACATAATTTCCAAGAAAGCAAACTAAACTTACTAAATTATATAATAAACATTTTATAGACCAAACTCTATTTTGTTTTAAAATATAGTGCATCTAAAGGATAGTTCCTATAAAGTTTGAATATCTTTATACACTAGGTAAATAGCACACACGAAAAAAGAAAAGATCAATCACTAAGCTTTGTTCCCAGTAGAGTGTGAACAAGGTATTTGTTGAGAGAATGGATGATTCACATCAGCATATGTCTTTGTGATAAGGCTCATTATGATGTTAAATACCTAGACACAGAACTATCTTTTTGTTTATCACTAAGTTAATGTGTTTTTTTCTGGACATGATAGTTGATTTGTTATCAGAGCTTAGGGGAAAGGTAAAGAACAATGTCTAGTTAATGTTTATCCACATTTATTTTCCTTTAAACATCCATTTTAAGAAGATGAGACAAACCGGAAGAGACTCTTACCTATAGGAAACAGAGAATCACTGGAGGGGAGGCTGGTGGGGGGCAGGGTAACTGGGTGATGGACATTAAGGAGGGCATGTGATGGAATGACCACTAGCTGTTCTATAAGACTGATGAATCACTGACCTCTACCTCTGAAATCAATCATACAGTATATGTTAATTAATTGAATTTAAATACTTTTTCTGTTTAAAAAAGAAAGAGGTGACATTTTTTATTAGGTCTCCAGGAGTGTGTGACCTGCTGAAGGTAAGGATTTGAAAAGCCAGTAAATAAGGACTGTTGCTATTGGGATATGGCCTTTGCAGAGTTGAGTGTTGATAGGAGAAAACATACAGGAATGCGAAAAAGTATCACTCCTATTTCAGTTGCTTTCTTCCTCAAAGTGTGAGAGAAGAAAAGATATGCCTTGAACGGTCAATCTATAATCTAAAAATACTGTACTATGTATTTTGTGAAGAATCTGGGCTTTAAATCACATTTTTTAACATTTGGTTGTTTGCTAATTTAATGGCATTTTAATAATCTGTAATTATTAAAATAAATCTTTTCTGGAAAAGGCAAATAAAGGACACATTTGCCACATAGATTTAAATAAGTACTTTTTAGCTATTTTTAAAGTTGCATAAACGTTTTTATATTTTAGTGTTCTGTAGAAAATTTAGAACTCATGATTTGCATTAGTCCAGGTAAACTCCTTAACTGAAGAATCAATTAGAATATTTATTAAAAATTTATATTCCTGGTCTGCTGCTAGCCACTATAACACAAGGAGTGAATGATAAAATTCCACTACTTAATTAACACAATCCATATAATGAGATGAAATACATGATCTCCCCCCCCCCAAAAAAAAAGTTGCAAATACTATTACTTATATAAAATCCAGACAAGGAGATTTATTTTGTTTTATTCTAATTGTGACATGAGCTATGTGGATGCTTTAGAAAAAAGACATGGTAGACTTTGGACATGAAAACTATGAACAACAGGAGTTATAATAATATTAGAAGCAGGGAGAAGAGAAGAAAATAAGGATTTTTGAAAAATGTGAAGAACAAGTAGATAAAATCAGCCCTAATATGTTTTCCAGTTAATTATTTTTATACATTTGAATTATATTTGGGAGCAGTTGAGAAAACAGAAGCACACATTCATACCTACACTTAAGATCACATGCTAAAAAGTCTATTCTTTCTAAATAATGGCGTGTTAAGATATTATTATTTTAAATGTCTTCCTAGTGAGTGCTGTGAATTTTTTGCAGTTTAAAAGAGATTTAGCTAATAGAGAGTTTCCAGATTCACTATTCATCAACACTGAATATTGGCTTCCATTTGACTGATAAGTATAATTAATTTATGGATCAAAAAATGTCCTTCCCATGCACATTCATACCTAAAGAAAGCAATATCTAAAGCTTTATCTTCATAATTTATATTTTACACAATATTATGTAATACAGGAATGGATATTCCTGAATAAGCAGATGTTGATAAGAATGAAGTTTAGCTTTTTTACTGAGAGGAAAACATCGAAATCTAAGCTGAATTTTTAAATTTCCAGTATTTCCTTCCTTTTTTTATTAACTCATTTAATCCTTTAAAAATCTAAGTCACAAGTGACACAAGTCCCCTTCTTTATATTTCTATTTAGAAGCTGAAGAAAATTGTAAGTTATAAAATTGTTAATCTATGCTGTTATTACTCTAGTTTTATGTAAAGGATGAAGGGGATTTGTTCAGATTTTTCAAATTCCAAACAGTAAAGTTCCATCATGGTTAAATATTAAGCATTATTAATATTTCCTTATTTCACCTGTGCCAAAGAAAATTTGCTATATTAAAAATGTTATTTGTTAAACCAAAATCAATAACAATCAAATTATTATTTATTTATTTTAAAAATCTGAGAACAGATGGAAAACAAATTGAGTACAATATAGTCAAAGCAAAAGAAAAAGTGAAAAGAAACTGATTACACAGATAATCATGGAAATTTACTTCAAAGGTGTTTTTTTTTAAATTATTTTCTTTAGTTCTTTAAGTTTTATTCATGTTAATGTCGTATCATTACAATGCAAGTGTGGGAAAAAAAATCAAGTTTGCTTTCATTACCAGCATGAAATCCTTGAGAATTAAAATAGCTTTTATTTTATCACCTGGCTTGTTTTATGAAATTAAGTCTGCATGTATTTGTGTGTGTGTGTTTGAAAATCCCACTCAATACTTTATGACTATTTGACAACTGATATTGTGGAGCCTCAGCTTATAGTGATAAAATTAGAAATATGTATCATGACTACTACACAAAACATTTTACGACTAAAAGAAGACTAACTGCTGCAAAGTTTGTTCAGGCAAAAAAAAAAAAAAAGAATGCTACTATATGAGTGAAAATGTCACTAATCATCTATTATCATGTGTCACAAGTCATGAGGACAAATATTTGCAGATCTCATTTGGGCTCCCTCAGGTTTTATATGACTCATGCATATGCAGTTAGATTGGAGGCTCCATTCAAGGCTGGTTTGGTTGGAGTAGCTTAGCTGGGGCAGCTGTGCTCCATGTGTCTTTCACAATTTTTTTCTGACCCACAGGCCAGCTGGAGCATCTTTTCAATGAAGATGGTGGAGGCATAAAATGGCAAGCAAAATACAATGAACCTCTTGAAATTTAAAGTGAAAACTGATGGCATCCCAAACAGTTGTGGGTCAATTAGGCAAACCATGATGGAAATCATGAGTGGGAATTAATTCCCACGTGTTGTGGGAGATCACTGCAAAGAGTATAGATGAAGAAAGATGACATGTTGGGACTGTCAATAGAAGAAAGATGACATGTTGGGACTGTCAATAGAATGTGATTAAAAAAATGAAAAGTCAATTTTCATTATGTTTTAAGTACGTGATAAGAACAATCCCATGGATGTTCAGTCTCACAAATAAACAGAAAAAGGCAAATTAAAATCATAATGAGATATGCCTTTTTTTTTTTTAAGATTTTATTTATTTGTTCATGAGAGACACAGAGAGAGGCAGAGAAATAGGCAGAGGGAAAACCAGGCTCCACACAGGGAGCCCAATGCAGGACTCAGTCCTGGGACTCTGGGATCACGACCTGAGCCAAAGGCAGATGCTCAACCACTGAGCCACTCAGGCATCCCAAGATATGACTTTTCAATTAAGTATGCAAAAATTTATGTGTGTGGTTTCTTTTGTTTTCTTTTTTTTTTTTTTTTTTAAGATTTTATTTATTTATTTGAGAGAGAGAGAGCACACAAACAGAGGGAGGGGCAGAGAGAGAGGGAGAAGCAGGCTCCCTGATTAGTAGGGAGTACAATGTGGGGCTCCATCCCAAGACCCTAGGATCATGACCTGGGTCAAAGGCATCAAATGCTTAAGAGACTGAGCCACCCAGGCATCTATAAGTAAAAAAATTTTTTTTAAAGAAATGGATATTAACTTTATAAAGGCATATTCCTTGCTAGAAGCCATATAAGTAAATGCAGTTTGGAAAACTGTCAATATACACTAATGCTGAAAATGAGCTTGTAACTGAGCAGTTAGGCTTTTAATACTTAAACATGTGGTACCTAAATATCTCTGAGAATTTGGTGAAGGGAAGTTTCCCCATAAAAAATCACATGGTGCATACACTAAAGTATTTGCCCATTTTCAGGTGTTTCATTTAAATTCTACAGACAATAAAATATCTGCTGAGAGCTAATGGATCTCATTGACAGGTACACAAAAGTTACAAATGAAAATGTTCATGCAACACTGTCTGGAACAGCAAAAATTGTTATCACCTAAGGGCCAAAAGATAAAGACCTAGATAATAATATGTGTGGTATTCATTTAGAAGAATATCACAAGATTGTGCAAAGACTGTAGTAGATCCATAGATATTGATAAGAATGAATCTCAGTAGCAAAATGATAACTGAAAAAGAAAATTAAGTATTAGATCTTGAATGCTATGTGATCTGTCAGTTAAAAAACTTAAAAAATGCAATGATGTGATTATGAATGCATATATATTTGAATGGGGAACTCACATTACATATCTGAGCAAGTGTGACAATGGTGGTAGAAGGTAGATTTTATTTTATTTATTTATTTATTTATTATTTATTTATTATTTATTTATTTTCAATTTTTTTTTTTTAAGATTTTATTTATTTACTCATGAGAGACAGAGAGAGAGAGAGACAGGCAGAGACACAGGCAGAGGGAGAAGCAGGCTCCATGCAGGGAGCCTGACATGGGACTCGATCCCAGTCTCCAGGATCACACCCTGGGTTGAAGGCAGGTGCTAAACCGCTGAGCCACCCGGGCTGCCCGGTAGATTTTATTTTAAATAAAGCATAAAGAGTCATAACAGGAAGAAACAAAAAATTAGGAAGATTGTGGTATGTATATCCAAAATTTCTTTCCACGCCTCCTTTAGCTAAAGCCAAAAGAGAAAGCTAATGGATTAAGGGAGTATAATTTTCTGGTAGCTGCTCTAGTGAGAGACATCAGCAGAGGCACCACACATTTTCTGGCTCTAAGCTGAGAGGAGCTGCTATAGAGAATTAAAACAATATAAAGATCAGTCATACTTTCCTGGTTTCTCGTACTATTTCAGAATTTCTTATGTTACTTAAGAATTGAGCTTTGCATTTACATAAGCAAGTGGCCCATTGAAGCAGAGCCAGATTCAATGTCTATGCTGCACAGAAAGAAAATGCTGGCAGCATAGAAATAGTAGTTTGTCCCCAGTGAAATGACAACATCACTTATGAAAAAGCCTCAAGTTCCTTAAGAGCCCAAGATATGATGAATTATGTTATTCATTTATTTAACAAATATTTCCTGTTTACCATTTGTTTTCAGATAATTTTGAGAGGACATTTTATGTAAACGGTAACAGTATAAACAAGGATCAAGTACATTCTTTGTCATGTGCGAAAGCATACATATGAAAAGCAAAAATATAACATGAAAATAATTGAACTAAGTCATTTGTGGATAAAATCCCGTGAGAGGGCTTTTTATTCTCTGAGAAAGAGACACTTGTTTATTGGTGTGTTTGCTTTCCTGAGGGAAGAATCTACCTGGGAAGACCTAAGAAAGAAAGTTACTCTGAGTACTTTGAGATAGAATTTTTTTAAAGGCACTTTTTTTTTTTTGGCATAGGAATGCAGTGGAAAAGGCACCACTGAGAAATTTAAAAAAAAAACAAAAACTGAAAGTGTAGCAAAGGGAAAAGGTATAATGAGAAAAAGTAATAATGAATAGCTAAGGATGGCTTGGGGTTTTGTGTTATAATGATGAGTGCTGGTGATAAAGCTTAAAAGGTAGATTAAAAAAATGGAACCCACAGTAGCTTTCCTGTTTTCAAATTTATAATTTCCTGCAGAGAAAATGGAAATTTATTGGCAATTAAGGTATATAAAAGCCATGTTTTAGGAAAGTTAATCTGACAGTAGAGAAAAGGAGGAGGATGGAATCCCCATGGAGCTAATTTGGTGCCTTCCACTCACCATCCAACACTCAGCCTTGTAGCTATTGGTCCATTCCAGTCAATGCAGAGGTAACAAAGACTATAGGAATGGAGTTTTCTAACATTTGAAAGGCACTGTTACCCTTGAAAAAAAGAGAAAGATGCATGAATTTTAACATGAAGTTATGACAGATGGGCAGAAGGAGAACATTTTAGAGGCAAGAAGTGAACATGCTTCTCCATGATGCAAACTGGGAAAGCTTGCATTGGTCATCTTCTTTCTGTACATATTTAAACATTTATGAAATAAGAACCTACTGTTGCGTTACTTCCTATGAAAAATTCCATTGAAAAGCAGAAACTAAAGTCAAAAGATAATAAATCCATAACATCAGTGAAATAAGAAACCCAGCAATCAGCAGGAGAAAAAAGGGAAAATGTTTCATCTTGAGCTTTGTTTTAGATCAGTTTATTAAGATGGGAATTATCTCCTTAACATTTTGCAAAAATTCTCATGGGAAAATATATCGGATTGTACTTTCCTAACAGAATATTTAATTTATATGATTTCAAGTTTATCTTCTCAAAGGTGAAAAATATACTAAAATGTAGCATTTAATAGAATATAGTAAAAATAATAAACATAACAAAATATAGACATACTGTAATAAATATATAAATACAGCAAAAACGAATATAAGAAAATGTTATTTACTAAATACATATAAAACCCACTAAATGTTACTTTACATTTTTATGCTGTTATATAATGTAAAATATAGTTTTGAATTTATAGGTTTTCCCAGTGTAAATATATATATTTTTTCACATTCTGTTTGGCTATTTTGTTTTCTAAAAATTTTTCTTGGTTATTTCTACCACATAACGAAACATTTATTATTAGATTTTATTATTCATATGTCCTATTGTATTGCTCTAGATCTAATATTTACATATTTCTATTGTTTTCACTGCATATATTTTATGACTCTTCCTATTCTTGAAATAAATAAATATTTCATTTATTTTATGCCATTTTTGGTTTATGACAAACCATTTAAGTGTGTAAATTTTCCTCTGACGACAGCTTTTTTATCTCTTCTGTAAAGATTGATAACTAATGCTTGTTTTTTTTTTTTTAAGATTTATGTATGTATTTGAGAGACAGAGAGAAAGAACGAGCTGAGATAGAGAGAGGAAAGCAGACTCCCCTCTAAGTGGGGAGCACTGCCTGAAGCTCCATTCCAGGACCCTGAAACCATGACCTGAGCTGAAATCTAGAGTCAGATGCTTAACTGACTGAGCCACCCAGGTGCCCCAATGCTTTTTTTATTTACTCAATATTATCTAAATACATTTTCACATTATGTTTCCAAAATATGAAAATTTGAAAGAAAACTTTATCACAGTTTGCTTGCTTTCTTGAATTATGATGGAAGTATAGAGATATTATTTACTCACTTTTGACATTGCTGTTGTTCCTAATATAATTGCTGATTTTTTTGTGAATATACTTTGGAAAACTTTCCATCTTTTGGTTCTACTTTGATATATTTCCACTGTGCTAGCATTTTAATTGAACTATTAATTCCTCTATGTCTTTACTTTCTAAGCTTCTTCTATGTTTTTTTTTTTTTTCTTCCAAAGACTGGGATATGTGTGTTAACATAAAAAATTACTTCCAAGGCTCTGTTTTGTTGCTATTTCTCCCTTGTAATTAACTCTTCATTGACGTCAAATACTTCAACTAGCATCAGTGGATTGTCCTAATACCTGTATACTATTGCATGCAATCATGAAATTCTCTTCTTTTCAGAAAATAGAGCAATGGTCCCTGGGAGGATGTGCTCACACATTGTCCTGCTAGTTGCCCTGTTTTAATACTCTTTCCAACAAGCTTCCATGCACCCACATCTCTCACCTCCAATCTTCCTGGGAATTGCTTTAGGGATGTGACAGGAACAGGTTAGGTTAAAGGTAAAGTACTAATCTGCACATTAAAAATAATATATTTTATGTATAAGATATATTTTTATTCATACAGGCTTGAGATGCTTTAAAGAAGAGCAGATAAAGTAGTTTTCAAGATGGTCCTTTTACTGTCTGTGTTAAAATATAGAGCCTGGATATGCAATGAGACAAATCTGAGATAGGTTTTCCTCATTCTCGCTCCATCTGTCTTAGGTTAGGGAGAATTATTCCAGATTCTGGCATTAGGTTACAAAATATATTACAGTTTGGTGTTTTTCCCGCATCTTCATGTGACTCCTACTGGGAAGTTCGTTGATGCTGCCTTGGAGTCAAACAGCATATGCAACAAGAGGTACTGTGACTCGCATGCTTAACAAGGGGAAAATCAGCTAGCTCTTTCCATAAGCCCTAATCCCCCTTCTCACAAAGCTGAAAATCTTCTCTTCCATATCTTCTCTTCTCCTTGTCCATCCTATTCTGTGGCTGATAGGGCTTCATCGACAGGCATTCTTGCCTTCTGGTTTCTGGTGAGATTTAGGGATGGGAAATATGCCACATGACTGCAAGACAGGAGGAGAATGAGGTTGCATACTTTGTTTTCCTGGGTCCCTACCCCAGACCTGGTCCCTGGTGGTTGTCTGTATCACACATATGGCCAGAAGCTCTCTCTACTCAGGCTTAAGAGTAATACAGGCACCCTACACTGCTTTTTGGAATTCTTTCAACATGACCTCAACTTTGTAAATCCCCCCCCCTTTATTAAAACAGTCTCATATTATCCAAACTTGTGACATTTCTTTTCTCCAGAGACTCTGACTGATACACTATCGTTGATTAAATCATGCCTTACAGCATTTGCTACATTCAATTACTTACATGTACTCCTAGCCCATTTCTCTAATTCTCAATATTAACAATATTGACAATTCCTGACCTATGTAGAAACTTTAAGCCTGAAGCTGTTCCATTTAAAAAAAAAAACAAAAAAACAAAAAAACACGACTCATGGGATGCAATCATAGTGGAACTTTATTTGATCCATCACTGATACTTTATGTGTTCTCTGAATGGCTAGAACTTTGACTGCTGTAGAATAAAACTTAGGAAAATACCAATAAAATTAGGTGCAATTTTGAGACACTCATAAATACACACACACACACACACACACACACACACACACTCCTGTCTGCTTTATTTGAAAATATTCTGGGCCTGGTTGTAATAGTTTGGATATCTCTCTTTGCTTTGACTCTTCTCCTTGCCAGCATCCTATAGGCAGGAAGCCTGTTCTCCATCCCTATCTCTAGAGGGGGCCACTTAATTATGATCACTTCACACCACTGGACAAGCTTTGCCCCATCTGAATTCACATTTTTTAAAAATTATGTAATTCTCCAGCAATATACAGTTCACATTTTCTCCATTTCTTCTTAGTAATTCAGTGACATCTGAAAGATTTAAATAAAAGCAAAAATAACTGACAATGTTGAACTTTACCTGATCCTGTGCTCCTGGAAAACAGCAACAGTTCAGAAATCTTCCCATCCTATGTGTCTGGGAAACAGCTTCCTCTAAGGAAGCACCTTTATCCATTTGACCTAAACAAGAATCCCAAATGAGATGACCCTCTCATTTACCTATAACAAGGACAATCTCCAAATTCCCATTATTATGGTTAGCTGAGTGGTTTGTCCCCACTGGCCAATTAGGACAAAATGCTCTAACTTGCTGAGCAGGGAGCCATATGAGAGGCTTGATCCCAGGACCCTGAGATTAGGACCTGAGCCAAAGACAGGTGCCTCACCGACTGAGACCTTGAGGGGCCCCAGAACAATGTCTCCTTAAGGGTCCTTCAGAGAGTCTCAAGGAAAAACATTTACCTATCAACTGTATGATCATGCCTTCTGTTCATCACACCCCCCATACCTGGTTCTTGCTAGCCTAGTTTAACTCTTCCTCATAAAAGAAAAGCCATTTGCCTAATGGATGTCTAACTTTTGCCTAACCTGGAGATGCTTAAACATGTTATGATCCAGCTATTATCTCTGGTGCCGTAGTTCCTAACTTCTAATGCAACAGTATTTTCAAAGAAAGCATTTCCTTACTTAAGTTTAGATTTTTTTTTTTTAATCTGTGATAATTATATCCTCAGTTCCAGGCTAAAGTAGAAACTCCTCAATACTGATCAGTAATTACTTTAATTCAAATTTTTATCATTTATGAAGTCCTTCTTTAAACATGAGCTCACTAAAACACTTCCAAATGCCCCAATTCTTGAACTGTGTTCTGGTCTCCCTTTATGTTTTCAGCAGATGATTTTTTTTTTTTCTCGGTTACTGAAACTGATGCCTGAATATGAGACTTCACATAGTTTCATTAAACCTATGTTTTTTTTCTTTTTTTCATTTTTGCTAAAATACTCCTTCACATTTGTCTCTGAGCCTGTCTCCCCAAACAGTAAGCACCGTGCTCCATCAATTATTCCTTCAAACTTGCATCTTTCATCTCTCTTTCTCTCCATCTATGTCAGCCATTGCTATGGGCCTCAGATATATACTGAGGTGTTCTATGGTCTTGAAAACAACAATACAGAAAACAAAAACAGTTTTCTTAGACCCTACCAACTTGTTCCAATCTTTTTTTCTTCCCTTTCTTTTCTTGCCAAATGTCCTGAAATAGTCATTTTTCCCTTATCTGCTCATTACTTAATCAGCTGGATGTGCCTTCCACATCATTTGAGGGGAACTGCTCTTTTTAAAACTAAATCCATCAGCACTTTTTAAGACTGAATCTATCTTGACCATATATAATTAAAATTACTGAGAACCTCTCTCCAATTACAAATTTTCTTGGAACTCCAACTGTCCTTGCCTTCTCTATCAGCCTAAGAGACCCAGTTTCTGTGACTCTGTAGAACTAATCATATCCTACCTTCAAGATTTGTTTTTATTTCTCCTTTTGTTACTTCTTTGAAAAAATTATCTCAACATTCTGCTCTGCTTTCATTTCTTTTCTTTCTTTCTTTCTTTTTTTTTTTTTTTTTTTGAAATATTTTTCCCTCTTGGCAAATTTATGCTCTCATGGCTTCAAGTATAATTTCTAAAGACATAATGTCCAATTCCATATATTCAGCTTCAATATCATGCATGTGTCATGTGCTTTTTTGAAGCATCCTAAACCCTACACTTTTCAAATAAAAAATACCATTTTTCTCCCTTTGTCATGTGATTTTTCTTCTAGATTTTCCTCAATTACAGGTTTTTCATTTTGTTCCCACCATTTCTTCTCTCTCTTTCTTGTTCTTCTTATTCAATAATTACCCAATTCTTATACAAAACTCATGTTCAGTGTAAACATGCACATTTATTTTTAAAATATTTTATTTATTTTTAAATGAATGCACAAGCAGGGGGATCGGCAGGCAGAGGGAGAGGGAGAAGCAGGCTCTCCACTGAGCAGGGAGCCCAGATGCAAAGCTCGATCGAGACTCAAAAATCATGACCTGAGCTGAAGGCAGAAGTTTAACCAACTGAGCCACCCAGGTTCCCTAAACATGTACATTTATATATACATATATAAACATATGTATAAATATATACATTTACATATATAAATGTATATGTATATGTATATAAAAGCTTCAGAGAACTTTCATTTTTCCAAATTGGATCCTTACTTTCTAAATTTTTAGGTGGAATTTAATAAAGAATATGTAAAAAATAACAATGGAATTGTTTTTAAGAACCCTGGTAGATAAATAACACAGAAGTTGGGTTCTTCCAGGTGAAAGAGGGGTAACTGGCCTGGAGACTACTTACCCGACCCTTCATGGTAGATGTGATACCAACCTCATGGACGTAGTTCACAAGGACTTCTGGAAATTATTCTCCAAAAGTCTCTTGAGTCTATATCTTCTCTTCTATTCTTAATAGTCAATTTCTGTGTCTTTTTCCATTATATTTTTATTTTATATGTAATCTCAGAAATGGTGTCCTTTACATTAATCTCTTACCATTTTAACTCCTGCTTCTTCCTAGTGCTCAATTTCCTCTGTAAGTAATGTGGTAATCAGGGAACTCCTCTTCCCAGTGCCTCTAACAACTCCCCACAGCCTCACTAATTATGTTCCAATTTAAGTCTGTGGGGCATGTGGGTTTTCTACATTTCAAAGTCAACCTATATTTCTAGAGTTACCTTTTATAAATCCCATAATTTCTTGTCCAGCCAAGATCAAATCCTGTATTTTGGGAACCTGTCTCATGGTCTTCTGCCCCCGCATATTAATTCATGTTTCCATCTCAGACTACATTGCTTTCTTCAACTTCTTTGTAAAGGAAATCGTAAATATCTGTAATCCATGCTCAATTTGTACCATGTTTTCAAAGCATTTCCTTAAAAAAATCACCTGAGATAGTCTTTTGTCTCTGGACTGATGGTCCTTGAGTGAAATTGTTTTTATCACTCACCACCCAGGCTAACACTCCTATGGTTTTCACTGGGACACCTGTGCCAGTATAATTGTGAGGTATACCTGCCAGTAAATAGGTGCTGTCTGGGCCTCCTGGCAGTCCCAAGACAGTTATTTCAAATGAATGTATGAGGGGTTAAGAGAATGGAGATGCCACAGGATACCCCCCGACCACCACCACCAAATTTAAAACACACTGGTAGCCTGAGGAGGTCTGTAGATGCAGGCACCTTAGGGCAGGCCTGGACATGGTGGGGTTTTATGTCATTCCTGTAGGCAGTGCTAGAACTCAACAGGACAGACAGCTCCGTACCTATTAGAATCCACACACATTGTGAGCATCAGCATCTGGCCTCTATCAACCAGACAGGTAACTACCAGCCTGTAGAAGCTATTGCTTCTACCATGAACCATGGAGATCATTAAATATATTTAATATCATCACAATCTATAACATTTTGTTTTCTAATATAGTTATTTGAGTCAAGGCATGTAAAACACTGAGAATAGTGCATGGTATGAGTTAGTTCCTGTGTAAGTGTGAGCTGCATTATTATTGTCATCATCACTATTATTAATATTAATTTAGATCCCTTTCAGTTACAGGTTTGCTAACTTAAATTGGCATTAGAAAACCTACCTTACCTTATTGTTTATTATCTGTTTAATAATTATGTTTCCTAAAAATTAATTGGGAAATAAAAATATAGAATATTTCTATAAACGTATTGTAATAGATTTATGTGATTCATTCTGTGTAGGGATACAAAAGATATTGGGACGCCTGGGTGGTTCAGTGGTTAAGCATCTGCCTTCGGCTCAGGGTGTGATCCCAGAGTCCTGGGATCGAGTCCCACATCAGGCTTCCCTTGAGGAGCCGGCTTCTCCCTCTGCCTATGTCTCTGCCCCTCTCTTTGTGTCTCTCATGAACAAATAAATAAAATCTTTAACAACAACAAAAAGATACAAAGAAATATCATCTAAGAACTATAAAAGACTTTACTGTTATATGGCCTTATAGCTTACATTAAAAATGTTACATTTGAGTTATAATAAAGTTACATTATAATAAAATAGGGTTCTAGATTCTGTTCTATAATGCCAGAACTTTAGGAGGAGTATATCTTAGAATAAACAGACTGAAAAACAAGACTATTTTGGTTAATGAACTGGAAGTAAAGGAGGATTTGACAAATGATAGAAATGTTGTTGCTTAGGATGACTCATAATGTTATCGGAGATTGGTTTCTCATAGTGAGTCTGACAAAAAGAAAAAATAAATAAATAAATAGGAAGAAGACAAGTATGATATTAAGGACAAGATATCCTCCAATTCCCTGAACTTCAACTGAACATAAAGTCAGCACATACAGAATGAAAGAATCCAGGCATGGCTGGTCCTATCATTCAGATCATCCAGTAAACAGTGGATTTAGGAAAACTAAATAAATATATTGATAACAAAATGCTGAACTACTGATCAAACACATTGTGGGCCTGTTAACATGAAAGAATAGGTTAAAACTCACATATAAGCAATCCAAAACACATGGTAGCATGATGAAAAAGGCTTACTACTAGTGTCAGAGACACAACGTTTGTTGGCTTGTGAATCTTCTATTTCCCTACCAGAAAGTTCTTTAAATATAACATGATGACTTTACATGAGAGCAAAGGAAGATCACTAGATTTTTAGCTGCCATTCTCTGGATCATTAAAATATTAATCTGGGTGAGAATAAGGATTGAGCCATGGTTGATAGTCTCATTTGGGGATGCCCTGAAACAGTTTTTAATTTTGAAATTATAGAATTGCCCTAAAAACTGTCACTCAATATTTTTCATGTCATTCCTGAAATATTATGATATGGGCTGAAATATTTATGATATGAAATATTATGCTACTGTTTTCTGAAATATTATGATATGGGCTCATATTTCTTGTTTTGGATATGCTTGTCCTGGAATTGAAATAAAAGTGCATATCTTTGATTAAGATAATCGCAATCATTTTATCTGCTTATTTTTTTCCATGATTGATCAATGACTTCTTTGTACTATGCCACTTAGTAATTGCATCCTGTGATATATCCTGGCTCCCTCAGGTATGAGATGTGTTGGTGTTATCTCTCCAAAGAGCTTAATGTGTTGGTCAAAAATAAATAAATAAATAAATAATAGTAAAACCCTGGACACATTGTAAGTATTCACAAAATTTATTTACTGGAAATTTCTAAAATAATTTTTACTTGGTTGAAAGATGCAGGTCTCAACATTTAATTTGCATAGTACTTTTACGCTATTGTTTTTTCATTTTGAGGGAAAGTAAAGCTAATGGTGTAAAACAACAAAGTCAGAGGATTGGTGAGTACAAATACAAAAGGATAAGTAGGATTAAAATTTAATAAAAAATACTGATAAAGCCATAAGCATTGCTCAAATTCATAAAAGAAACAAAAAAAATATTATTGCTTAACAGCTGGTGGTTTTGTAATATAAATACTTGATTACTCCAATATCCAAGAAACATTTACTGAGTATCTACCCTGTGCAGCCACTGTGTTATGTATTAAAGAAAAATCTAAAGATGAATAAAATATCACAAATCAATGCTTATAGTTTTAGGATGAATAAGCCATATGTATAATATATATTCAAATTACAATGTAAGAACCGCAAATGTAGTTAAGTGTTCAGTTTTAAAACCCTAGGCAAAAAAGACAATATGCAAGCACCATAAATTAATGTTTATACAAAAATGCTTTGGAACACCTGGGTGGCTTAGCAGTTAAGTGTCTGCCTTTGGCTCAGGGAATGATCCTGGGGCCCAGGGTCGAGTCCCACGTCGGGCTCCTTGTGGGGAGCCTGCTTCTCCCTCTGCCTATGTCTTTGCCTCTCTCTCTGTGTGTATCATGAATAAATGAATATAGTATTTTTAAATGCTTTCTTTTCTTATTATATGTAAAATAAATTATTTTGTGAAAGGATGGTGAATGAACTAGATATATTCACAGAATGGTATACAGTGGTGCTTTTGAAAGTTTGGGGAGTTCCCCAATTTAGTGATCCATGGTATCCTACTAAATAAAGGAACAGATTAGAAAACAGTAGCATAAAATCCCAATCTAACTGTAAATATACAGAATGTGTGTGTGTGTGTGTGTGTGTGTGTGTGTGTTGGTATGTTCAAACTGTTATAACAAAAAAAAAAACTGTTATAACAAAATACCATAGATTTCATGCCTTAATCATCAGATATTTATGTCACAATTCTGAACTCTGAGAAGTCAAAGATCAAAATACCAGCTAATTAGCTTTCTGGTAAGGTTTGAATTTTCTGGTTTATAGACAGACTTTTTCTTACTGTCTTCACATGTCTGAGAGAAAGAGAAATAGAGAGATGGTACTCTCTGACCACTTATAAGGGCTCCCAATATGAGAACTCCATCCTCAGGACCTCATTTAAGCCTAATTACCCTCCAAGGACCCCATCTTTAAATAGTATCACATAGGAGTTAGGACTTAAACATATGAGTTTTGGTGTGTTTTGGAGGAGAGGAGATACAGTCCAAAGGAGTGTGTGTGTGTGTGTTTGTGTGTGTGTGTGTATAAGCAAAGTGGAAAATTTTCACGTATTTCTCAGGACTTCTAGTTTGTGAGGGTCATATTGACCTTTAAGATATAGTTGAAAGTGGCTAAAAGTTCCCTCATCATCTCATGAGATTTAATAACAAATAGTCATTCTTCCTAACATCTCTTGAGAAATCTGAAAGTGCTCACATCGCATCTGGTGACTTCTGCTTCTGTCTCCATTTCTACCCTCTGCATGTCAGCATCCTGTGTCTCCTCTTCCATTCTCAGATATAGCTCCCCTTCCTCCAGTATTCTCAAATAACCAATTAAATAAGTCTCTGTGAACTAAATGCTATAAAAATCTAACACGGTGGAGAGATGTTATACCACAATAGAGGACAGCATTCAGCATAATACTAAATACTGTTCTTCCTCTTTTTTCAAAGCCACTTGAGCACTGAGTCTTGACACTGAGTCTCTCTCTCTCTCTTTTTTAAAGATTTTACTTATTTATTTGATGTGGGGAGAGGCGGAGGGAGAGGGAGAGAATCTCAGGGAGACTCCCTGCTAAGCACAGAGCCTGATGCATGATTTAATCCCAGGACTTTAAGATTATGACCTGAGCTGAAACAATGAGCCAGACACCTCACCAGCTGAGCCACCCAGGCACCCCAGAGTGTGTCTCCTTATTATTCTCCCATTTGGAGCACTGGCTTCTTGTCATCTTGCAGGGCTTCTTTCTCTCTTTCTTGGCTAACAGTGTGAAAAGCAAACATTCCTCACAGTTTTTTTATACAGAAAAATTGGGCTTTCTCAAGTTCTCACCTACAAACTAGAGTGGTTATCTTTCTAAATCTGAGTATATTAATGCTTCTCACATTCTCCAGCATATAACAGCACAAAGAAACATTGGCATTCCTTTTATGTCTATATCGTGGAGAAAGTCAATTTTTGAACGCGGTTTCTTCATCCTAAAGAGAATAAAACCACTTTTATTTTCTATATCACTGTCGGAAGAAAAGAGGCAATTACAATGAGATAGATAGAGATATATTTTTAATTTCTAGCATTGATGTTACTTTCCACTACATGGTGGACCATGTATATATATATATTTATGAAAATAAGATACCTGGAAATACACAAAAAAGTCAACCCTGATGATATGATTAAATGTTATTTCATTTACTTGGATTATGGTTTATGTATGCATGAATATTGTAGCCTAAAATCAGTAAGAAAAATCGGACTGAGACATGGGACATAAAAAAGAGCAAACCCTTCACATAATCTTTAAAAAAAGAAAAGAAAACTAGTATTCATAGCTTCACCCCCCCAAAAAAAAATTAGACTAGAGTTCAACTCTTTATTCCTCACAGAAAATTTGGTATCACTGTTGGGCATTATCAGATTCTTTCATAGCTTAAGTTACCTTTCAGTCAAATAATATAAATAGAACACCTGTGTGCTAAGGAATACAATATATTGGGAAATAAAAAAAGAGTAGTTCATTTTATGTATTTAAAATGTAGAATTACCCAGAGAACATCTCAGTCACTATTATCATTGATGGTGGTCTACTGGAAACCTTGGCTTCGAAAACAAAATATTATAAAGATTAAGTGCTTGAAAATTTTGACTTAAGTAAAACTTTCAAGTCTTTTAAAATTGGAATACTTCATAAAACAAATCTTGGCTCCTTTTTAAATTATAAATAAACTCAAACATTCCCTGAAACTCAAGGTAATTAGTTGTCTCTTTTTCTGTTCTACCTCCTTGAACCATTAAATTAGTTTTTGCAGTTTTAAGTCTTGTAATCTTACCATTTCGGTCTCTCTACTAGACAGTTTATTCCTTGAGGACAAGGCCATATCTAAGTCACTTTTGTGTTTCTGTTGTCTATCATCATGCCAAATCAGGGTAAATATTGCATGTATGCTTATTAGACACATACATAAGTAAGGGTCCACTTAGTCTATATTCCAGAAAGTGTTATCTTTTCTCTAACGTTAGTTGATAATGGGCATATAGTTATAGAATTTCATCCAACTGCTCCTTTTTTTTTTTTCTACACCTTTCATATTCTGCTGTGAGGAATAAATAGTTCAGTGATTACCTTTTAAATTTGATGAATGTTAGCAAAAATCTTGATTATTCAAAGCAAAAAATAAATAAATAAATGTATGCCAGAATTTTCCTGAATTATTATATCAATTCTTGATTAACTTTGTAAATATTCATTAACCTTAGAGGAAAAAAATATAAAATTTTGATATGTCAGTTCAGTTGGGTTTTGAATAATAACTGAACCTCACAAATATCTTCCCAGAGATGACTTTTATAGGAGCTAAATATAACTGTGAGAGAAAAATAGAAAGATGTTCCTGCATAATCTTAATCGTGAGCTAGCTGCCATTGTGCTGACCTAAATTCAAATACTTTCAAGTATTATCCAACTTTGTATCCCTTCCACTATGAAATAAACTAGTAAAGCTATGTGAAATCATGATCATACATAACCGATCAAATGTTTTACTTAATATTAGATGAGATTACTTACTAATTGCTTTGCAAAATTGCTAGTTAGACCATGGCCTGAAGATGTCATGTGTACAAATCTTGAAGAGATCAAGTCCCGCATCAGGCTCCCTATAGGGAGCCTGCTTATCCCTCTGCTTATGTCTCTGCCTCTCTCTGTGTGTCTCTCATGAATAAATAAATAAAATCTTAAAAATAAAAGAAAATTTTCCTCTAAAGATCATAGAATTTTATAGCATTTGAGTTTTTGAATTGGGGGTAGTAAAATTATAGGGCATTCTGAGGAGGTTGAATGACGTTTACTTTTTTCGGGTCATTTTAGGACAAGTAGTAGGACTTATTAATTTGATTTAACCAGAATTATAAATGATGTTTTTCATATAATATAAGCTCTATATTTTTTTACAAATAAAAGAATATGTTATTCAAATATTTTTCATTGTTTTAGAAAAAGAATAAATATTTTCTAATTTTATGATTATAAGTAAGGAACAGGTAAAAATAAACTATCTTCTGTATCACTGGAACATAAGGACAGACATACACTAGTCTGAAACCTAATTAATTACTGGGAAAGAAGAGTTTGTGAATGACCAGATTCACAACACATAATTTAGAAGGTACTTTTTAGTGTAGTGAAAAGTTCAAACAGGAGAGAGCTACATTGTTTGGTTAATAAAATTAGCAATAATTCAAAGGGTTTTTGTGAGGTATTAAAGTGTTGATACACAAAACGCTGTAACAACAGTGTCTACCATCAAGTAAGTCCTAAGAAAATTCAGCTATTATGGTTACCAAAACCAAAGATTTATTGCCCTTTTTTATGTAATAAAATTCAGAAACTTGGGACACCTGGATGGCTTAGTGGTTGAGCATCTGCTTTTGGCCCACGGCATGATCCCAGGGTCCTGGGATGGAGTCCTACAACAGGCTCCCCAGAGGGAGCCAGCTTCTGTCTCTGCCTCTCTCTCTGTCTCTCATGAATGAATAAATAAAACCTTTAAAAATAAATAAATAAAATTATAAATAAATAAATAAATAAATAAATAAATAAATAAATAAATTCAGGAACTCAGTCCATATCACTAGTTTAATACATACTAGTTTTATATTTTGTATATTTTAATATAGACCTACAAGTATCCCATTACCAGCCTCTACAAAATAAAGCAGATGTGTCTAATACAAAACCCTTTTGTCTGAAAGAGGTACTCTGGATCACTTTGATTTTATCAATAACCATACCCAAAAATAGTTTTAAATTCAGTTTGAATTGTGTTATTACCTTATTTTGAATAATATGAAGATGCATGAAATCTTGGGCTGTCCTTGAGTGATTAAGGGAAATTCTATTCTGCTTTTTTTTTTAAAGCACAACTTATTATTATAGTTATTATTGTTTCAGTACCTATTTTACCAGGTTCATATCTTATTTTCCTTTAATATTTATTAAATTAACAGTTTACATTGTCTGTGTCTTCCTTCAAATTGCCTCAAGTATCCAGGGACCTTTCTAATATCTTTCAAAATACTGAAAATGTTTTCCTTGTGAGTATACAGCATAGGAGGGGCAAAATCCTTTTATTAAAGGAAAAATTTGGGCAGCCCAGGTGGCTCAGTGGTTTAGTGCTGCCTTTGGCTCAGGGCGTGATCCTGGAGACCCCGGATCGAGTCCTACATCGGGCTCCTTGCATGGAGCCTGCTTCCCCCCCTCTCTCTTTCTCTGTGTCTCTCATGAATAAATAAATAGAATCTTAAAAAAATAATAAAGGAAAAAAATTGTTCTCTATTGAATAGTCACTAATTAGGAATATCATCAAAATCACATTGTTGTGTAGTATCATGAAGACATTGATAGTGCTTTTCACCACATCTCAGTAATTGTACTTTTTACTAGGCTAAGAACTATAAAAATCCCTAGGTATATTACATATGCCATTTATGTGCACATCATTTCATTAAATATTAACATTTGTGACAGGATACTAAATGATACAACATTCAAATTAGTGTTCCTTAGTTGAATGTTCTATATGATAACTTGAATCGCATTTAGCTCATTGTACTAAGCTACATTTTTTACATAAATGTTTTATTTGTTAGGTTCCTACTGCATCACACAAAGAATAGAATTGATAACTCCTGGAATTATGGACTGTACTATTTTTAAATTTCCATCACAGAATAATTATGGCCACTTTTCTTCCTTCAGTTTTAAAATAAAAAAGAAGGCCTACTTTAAAATAATTACCTGCAATTTTGACTTGACAGAGATGTCAAAGCTTATTTCCTTTCTTACAGTTCTTCTTGTGGTGCTCTGGATTAAGAGTAAAATGTTTTGATGTGATATCTACTGTCACTGCATTTCATGTCTAGGATGATATAATTATGAAAAATAAAGCTTAACTTGGAGAAGGCAAAAAAAAAAAAAAAAAAACCTGAATTAGTTTTGTGGGTTTTTTTTTTTAAATATTCCCTTTTTTTTTAGAGAAAAATAGAGGAGGTAACAATGGCTTTCTCTTTCCATTGCTTAAAATAAGCTGTTCTTTAATAGCACAGACTTCTTCAGGCTCTTTAGGATTGCCACAGACTTTTTCAGTGTAATTATGAAAATTACACAAACCATTGCTCTCATATTACATACACTATAAAACAATCTCATATAATCTATTTTTTAATTGAGATATAATTGACATATATCACTGTATTTGTTTTGTATATACAACATAATGATTTGATATATGTGTATATTGTGAAATAATCACAATAAATTTAGTTAACATCCATTGCCACACATAGTTAGAAAAAATTTTGTTTTTCCTGTTAGGACAATTTTTAAGATCTACACTTTAGCAACTTTAAAATAAACAATATAGTATTGTTAATTATAGTCACTATGATGTGTATCTCCAGAACTCGTCTTAGATTCTTTCTTAATATGCAGATCTCTGGCTTGATATTTGGTATTATGGAATAACAAATAAATTTGTTCATGTATTTTTAATAAACAAAGCTGGTAAAAATCAACATCTATGTTATTTTGGCCAATATATGATCAAAGCCATGCATTCTGTGTTTGAAATTAAAGTGATATATAGGATAATGTTCTGGAAAGTTTTCAAATCCTAAACCTTTAGAACACACACTTCAAAGAGTTTAAATGTTTATGTTTATATTTCTGCTACCTTTAAAAGTGAGCTGAACTAGGTTAATCAGCAAAATATCAGAAGCCACATCCATGATGAGTATTTAATATTAAGACAGAAATAATAAAATGCATAGGAAAAAATAACTATATTTTAAACAATTCTAAAAACTTTGAAATTTTATCTTCATCTCTACTTTCTCTTAGTTATATTTGAATACTTCTTATCTAGACTATTACTCCAGGATGTACTTTGTAAGTTAAGTAGAAATACATTATACTTATTTATTTTCTAGTGACCAGATTTTCCTGGTGTTAGTAGAAAGCCTATCTTTATGCTCTTAATATGAAAGATCACGATTGTTATATAATAAATTTCTGTAAAATTTGGAATCTTTTTTTGAGGTTGACAAAACATTCTGGCATTTTAGGTTTCTACTAATGCCACTAAATATTTTTAGATATTTTAGTTTATAGTATAATTTATCTCAAAAAAGCCAGTCTTCTCTCAATTATCTTTTTATCATGGGTTTCTGGGCCATATTCTTCTGTTTACTCATCCATTTGGTTTATTTATTTATTTTCATTTGGTTTATAAAATACATTTATCAACATTCAGATTTTGATTTTCAATTACAAAAATAAGTTTTTAAGCTAATTTTAAGCTAAATTTGGCTTGATAAAGGCCAAGTTTATAATACTCTATGGTGATATAGCTTTGTATTTTCTGTTTCTTTTAATAAAATCATTTACAAAAAATAAATAAAATCATATAATTTTATTAATATAATCGTCCTTTGTTTGTTCCCAGAACAAAATGCCCTATGTGTTTTTTCAATGTTCATTAATTCGTATTTTTGAAATTCTAAACAAACAATATTCTGAAGAAAATTTAAAAATATTTTTAATCTGTTTCCCTGTATATAACAGGTAATTTTTTCTCTTGATACTTTTAAAATATCCTCTTTATTTATTTTTTGAAAAACTTGCTTAACCAATGCCTTTGTGCAATTTCTTAATATTTCTTGTGTTTGGAGGTCTTTGCACTTTTGGACCTGTAGGTTTATAACATATGACAAATGTGAAAAATGATTTCAGCCATCATTTCTCCTTCTTCTTCTCCCTCTTCTTCTTCTTCTTCTCTTCTTCTTCTCTTCTTCTTCTTCTTCTTCTTCTTCTTCTTCTTCTTCTTCTTCTTCTTCTTCTTTTTCTTCTTCTTCTTCTTCTTCATCTTTTCCTCTTCTTCCTCTTCTTCTTTTTCTTCGACCCCACCCTTCTGAAGGACTACAATTATTCATATATTGGGTGCTTAAAGTTCTGTTACAGTTCACTGATGTTCTATTCTTGTTTGTGTGTTGTATGTGTGTGTTTCATTTCAGAAAATCTTTGTTGTTATGCTTTCAAGTCTATTTTTCCCCCTAAAATATCTAACTTGCTATTAATCTCATGAAGCATATTTTTCATCACTGGCATGTTAATTTTCTGTTTTGGAATTTTGACTTGGTCTCTAAATGTCTCATTTAACAAATTAATGTTTTTTCTGTAGTTTCTTTATATGGGCTACAGTTATTTATTAATGTTCTTATCCACTAATTCTATTATGTGTGCCATTAATGAGTCACTTGCATTGATATTTTCTGTTGATTTTGTTTATTGTAGGTTATATTTCTGTTCTCCTCATGCCATTTAATTTTTTAATGGATGCCAAAAATGAGAATTTTACCTTGTTTGGTGATAGATGTCTTTATATACTTTTAAATATTCTGAAGCTTTGTTATGGGACACAGTTAAACTACTTAGAGACAGTTTGAAGCCTTTGGGTATTTGTTTTGAAGATTTTTTTTTTTTTTTGATGAGTCCACAGCAAATTTTAGACTAAGTTTAATTTCTCCCTATCACAGAGGCAAGAATCCTCCAACTCTAGTGGATTCTTTATGAATTATGAAGTTTTATTCTCTAGCTAATGGGAATAGATTCTTCTTTGGCTTTATATGAGCTGGGGGCACTATTCCCTCTCATCTTTTTAGTTGTTTGTTTTCTGGCCATCAATAACATCCTCACACAGGCAATGATGACTCTTAAATTGAATACTTGAACACTATGAAGATCTCTAAAATTTTCCATGCAACACTCTGCTCTTTGGTCTGTGAACTCTAGTTATCTTGGATTCTCTGGACATCCAACTACATACTGTCAAGGCAAAGAGACTTCCATGCTTTGCCTGAGCTCCCCCTTCATTCACCATGGCCTGAAAACTTCATCTACACTGAAGTTTCACATTTTCCCTTCTTCTTTCTCAGAGATTACTGTCACTCATTGTCTAATGGCTAAAGCCTGAAGACATGCTGATCTATATATTTTAGTCCATGTTTTGTTTCTGTCAAAAGGGTAATTTGGTTCCTTATTACCCCATCTTGGTTAGAAGCGGTAGTGGTGTGGACTTACTGTGACAGGTCTAATCACTACTGGTATCTTAAGAGAATACATGAGATACCTATTTTACTAATATCTTGAGACTATAGTGGGACACCATTGTTTTGGTCTGTATGGTCTAAGATGATGGGCTAGTCTTGATTTTCTGCTTTATAAGCCCTTGTCAATTGTATGCTTGAGTTAGTTTTTATTACCTTACAAATATTAATTTTTAATTTCTCAGTAATGTTGTAAACTGTCTGTTAAACATGACCATTATTAAAATAATACATTATGTTACATAATTAAGCATTATATTAAAAAGAAGTGTAAGAAATATTAAACACTCATCACTTATATATTATGCTCTTGAGGCTTTTGAAGTTTATCTGTATGATAGAAATTATTGATAATAGTGTCCTAACATGCATTTCTTACCAACTTTGTGTCCAGTGATATCACAATAATAGCTCAAAATCAGCCATGTTGTGTTTATATTATAGGAATCAGGAAATACTAATTCTTTGTTTATTTTTATTCTTGTAGACTTCAGAATATGACAGAACAAATGTTAAAAATGTAAATTAAACTTAAAAGGATGTCATATTGGGGCACCTCGGTGCAACTCACCCGTTAAACGTGTCCAACTCTTGGTTTCAGATCAGATCATGATCTCTAGGTTGTGGGATCAAGCCCCACGTAGGACTCCATGCTTAGCTGGGAGTTGACTTGAGAATCTATCTCTCCCTTTCCTTCTGCCATTCCTCTGGCTCATACCCTGTCTCTCAAATAAATAAATTCATTTTTATTTTTTTTTTAAAAAAGGATGTCATATTTATAGACAAGAGTGAAAAATACCCCCAGAATTTTCAGGGGATATTATCCCAGCAATTGAAAAGTGTGATGTCGCTTTTTGCTATTACATTTATGTTTAATTGTTAAAGAAGAAGCCTCCAATTCACAACTTAAGAAGATTATATTATGGGATGCCTGGGTAGCTCAGTGGTTGAGCATCTGCCTTTGGCTCAGGGTATGATCCCAGGGTCCCAGGTTTGAGCGCCACACTGGGCTCCTTGCATGGAGTCTACTTCTCCCTCAACCTGGGTCTCTGCCTCTCTCTCTCTCTCTCTCTTTCATGAATGAATAAATATTTTTTTTAAAAAGAAGACTATATTATGAAGAATGATATTTGAAATACATCATTCCTGTTTTATCAAGTTAGCTAGAGATTTTTAATCTTTGTATATAAAATATATACTTCTGTGGTTTACTTTGATTTTTGAGACATTATAATATCAATTTAAGCATGTATCTAAGCTCCCAAGATTTTTACTACATAGTTACTTTTATTTGGTTTTCTAATTCCATTTTGTGGTATGTAAAACATGTTCTAGACAATTTAGCTTAAAATATGTAGATATATGTCTCTAATTCATTTCCTTGTATAAAGGTTTATTTTTTCAAGTAAATTTTTAATGGGATATTAAAACTCTCAGGTAAAAACTTCTGACATGCATTTGCCTCTGCTTAATAATCAGGTAAGCATCTCTATAGTTCATTTTGTAATTTAATAGAATAGGGTTTATTTCTAACTCCTGAAGGGATTTAGAGAAGATGAATGCTTATTTTGCATTTCTTTGGAAGACCAATAAATGTGCTGTTTTAGGTGTTGCAGGACAAAAGATAATTCCTGAGAATGATTGCTCTTTGAGATGTGATTTTTCTTTAGTTTTTCTCAAAATTATTATGTGATTTAATTTGTCATGTATTTCAAGATTAAAAATCTATATCTTAGATCTTTTCATAATTAAAGATATTTACTCACTGAGAATGTTGATTAGGTATCCTGTGCAGAGTTCTGTTCAGTGTTAAGGATATACACTTGACAGAAAAAGGCTTTTTCCAGATTTGTACATTCATGTGAGGGCAAAAGTGAAATGCAATTAAATATAACTAAAATTTTATTAGGGTAATAGTAGTTGCATTTGGAACACACACACAAAAAAGGGAGTTGCTTGTTTACTCTGAGAGAGTTACAAGAAAGTCTGCAACATATTTGACATTTTTCCTCTATGGTATTAAGTAAGCATAGTTAGTGAAATCTCAGGATTTTTATATGTGAGAACTCAGAGGGAAAAATCAGAGAAAATATGTAATTTTTCTTAAATTATACAGCTTCATGTCTTACTGCCCCCTCCCACCACAAGGGCTCAGGGAATAGTCATTGCACAGACAACTGCTTTCTGGGCAAAGAAAGTTCAGGTGAGTCAGAAAGAGGATTTTCATCCAGATGATTGCTGTAGACTGGGGAGATGAGTAGAATAATGGCAGTGCCCAGTATGTCTTAGGAAGCTACATTTAATAGCTTGATCTATGATGAAATAAGAAACACATTGTCTAAGATTTTTGTAAATCAGATACTATACACAGTAAGAAAAGCATATTTTATTTAAAAAAAAAGTTTACCTCAGTGGAGTTCTTGTCTTTATTTTTATTCTTTATTTTTTATTTTATTTTACTTTTTAAGATTTTACTTATTTATTCATGAGAGACACGGAGAGAGAAAGGCTTAGGCCAGGCAGAAGGAGAAGCAGGCTCCATGCAGGGAGCCCGACATGGTACCCGATCCAGGGACCCCAGGATCACACTCTGAGCCAAAGGCAGAGGCTCAACTGCTGAGCCACCCAGGAGTCCCTATTTTTATTTATTTATTTATTTATTTATTTATTTATTTATTTATTTATTTATAGAGATTGAGAGCTTGAGTGGAAAGGGGGTGGGGCATAGGGAGATGCTCAGCACAAGGTACAAAGCAGGACTCCATCTCAGGAGGCTGAGATAATGACCTGAGCTGAAATCAGGAGTTAGATGCTTAACTGCCCAGGCACCCCCAGCAGAGTTTCTGTCTTTTTAAAAACAAATCCATTATATGTAAGAAACTGAAAGGGTTTTTACTTTGGACACAAATCTCGAAATATAAAACTTTCATTTTCATAAATTATTGAAATATAACACATAATCCTTGACAATTATAAAACAATGTAAAGGGTAATGACAGTTCATCTAATATGATGTCAGTATGGAGAATAAAGATTCAAATTGAATCTATATACTACTACTTGTCGATGAAAGCTTTTGCTGAGTAAAGGGTATAAAGAAAGTGTATGTGATGAGTATATTTTAATAGGAAGTCATAATTTTGGACCCCAACAAAATTGGATTATTTTTATTTCTTCCTCTTCTTAGTGTAGAACTCTAAGCACATGCCTTCCCATCTGTAAAAGAGATACAGTGATTTTTCTTTATGATTATTTTGAGGATTAAATTTGGTACATTTATATATGAAGTATTAGCACAATGAACAATGAACTAGCACTAGGTCCATATGGGAGTGAACTAAACAGACACTTTTATTTTGCTATCTGCATTATGCTTTGATGTCAGAAAATTTATTTTACCTTGCAACATTCTGCATCTGTTTTTGACAATTTTTTTATTCCCCCCACATTTCACTTGAAGAAGAAAAAAAGAACTGAATATTCAGTAGATGTTGTTGATAATTTGATATTGCTTTGAAGAACTAACCCTAAATTAGGACAAAAAACTCTTTTTTATCTCCTGTGCCTTTCTGATAACTATGCTAGTCCTCATAATAACACATATTTCAATATTTTATAGATAGGAATATTCATTAAAATTGTAGTCACTACCTTATGCATCACACACACCTTATTATTTCATAATAATGTACCGAGGTCCTACTCTGAACCAGACACTATGATGAGTGATTAAAGATTGAAAATAATTAAGATACAGGCTGTGACCTCTAGATTGCTGAGGTGGTACCCAGAGAACTTCACACACAACATTGCTAGACTGTTTTTTTTTTTTTTTTTTTTTAAGATTTTATTTATTTATTCATGAGAGGCACAGAGAGAGAGAAGCAGAGACATAGGCAGAGGGAGAAGCAGGCTCCATGCAGGGACCCCGACGTGGGACTCAATCCTGGGTCTCCAGGATCATGCCCTGGGCTGAAGGCAGCGCTAAACTGCTGAACCACGCTGGCTGCCCAACATTGTTAGATTATTATAAGGGTTATAGTAAATGTTTAGTGAAGATAAAAAAAAAAGGGGGGGGATGATGATTAAAGACTGTGAGTAGATAGATAATATAAGAGATTTAAGAATAAATACAAGAATTTTATTTTCTGCAATGATGCAATTAGGTGTGGAATCGATCAAGGAAGGGATGTTGGCATCCTAACAAGAAAAGAAAGGTACGTGTACAGTAATACCCAAAACTGTATCTATGTCATCTATAACATAAGATTTGAAGATTTTGAAAGAAGAATTTAAAAATAGTGTTTTTCTTAAAAAATTAACCACTCATGTTTCTAACCTCTCAAAGGATTAAATTTGGTAAATTTTTGTCCACCTTCAGCAAAATATTTTATTAATACTGATTCAATTCACTCACTACTCATTCTATTATCCTAATTCAATATTATTTTGATTCTGTCATTGGTATATTTATCTACTGGTTTTAGATATCTTTCTTTCTGCAATTATTCTTGTTTTTCACTGTTCTTTTATAGCTTTTGTTTGATTACATTCATTCTCAACAGAATATATAGTTTTATCTTCACTGTCAAGGAACAACTGGCAGATCATTTGATTTTCTTGTTTGTCATATGGCACATTTGGAAATTGGGTTCATAAGAAAAAAAAGAGTTCTGGAGAAACTCCAAAAGACATAATTGCATTTTTTAATCATTTATAGTCCCTTGAGCAATTCGGTGAAGTGGAATATTCCAACCTCCCCCATATCTAAAATTCTGTTTAAAAAAAAATCTTAAAATGATCCCTTATATATCTGTAGATTATTTCTCCAAGTGGAATATGGTTTTATAAACTTATAACATTTCTGTAATTCGATTCCTTATGCATGATTACAAAACTGGCTTTTTCTCAGTAAATCTTTTTTCTATAAACAATACTATGAACTTTTTAAATGTTTTTCTATACAAATAGATCATAAATACATTTTTGGTAGTTAGCAAAATTATTAAAAGCTTAGTTCTTTCTTTTTTTCATTAAAGTTCAAAATCATTAAAACTTTATCTGTATTCAATTGAAATTAGGAAATTCAATGAATTCAATCTTTCTTTATAGCCTTCTTCTATTTTTTTTTATATTTTTATTGTTACCGCTAATTCTTACTGTAGACAGAATAACCACCTCCCCAGATGTCTACATCCTAATCCTTGGGACCTAAAAATGCATTCCTTATAAGGCAAAAGGGGCTTTGCTAATATGATTAAATTAAGGATCTTTCTTAAGGTGAGATTATTTGGGTGGGATCAATGAATCATAAGAATCTTTTTAAAGGTAGACAAGGTCAAGGTAAATCAAATTCCACTTGTGGACAGAAGGTCCATCACCTGCTCAAGCCCATCTTACCTTCCCTGATTGACTCCCTCAAGAATTTTGGAGTCACCCAGACAGACCCCACTATTGTGTAAGCTAATCATCTCAGTCAAATAAACAAAATAAAATAACTAAAATTATTCTAAAATTATAATTCTGTATTCTTAAGAAACTACAAGGCATAAAGTGTCTGTAATCATCCTTGTGCAGATATGAATGCCAATGAAACTTTGGTCTTATTTTTTTCACTTATATTCTTCACCATGAATTGCTATTTTTGTGACATTAAAAGCACAACAAAAAACCCAACAAATGCCAGAAATATATTCTTATCTATTTTTAAACAAATTAAGATTTAGTGAAGTCTTAGCTGTTTGGTTATATGCATTTGTGTATGTCATCGGAGCCATATTTAAACCTCAGTAATTTCATATACCTACACCAATGCATAAAAGAGTGGCATTTGCTTGTGTTATATATACCTTAGGCATAAACAATGACCTTTTTCCTGTTAAATCTTTAATAACCGTAGAAATAGCCCTGGTTTTATCTGAAGTCACACTCAGATAAGACTTCGGCGAAAGCTAAAGAGGATTTTCTTTTTTATTTTCCCTGCCTGGTTTTCATTATTTTGTCTTGTATTTTATTTCTGTTTATGATCCCAAACAATAGTACAGTAGTAACAACCAATTCTAGACTTTCCTGATGACAGATAGCAATCTAAAATCTGTTTACAATTGTATTCCATGTTTTTACTAACCAATGAATATGTGGCCCAATATTCTATCAAACTGTAGCAAAATGAGGTATTGTTTAGTCAAAGGAATACAGATCCAGGTGCCATCCAAAATCAAAACAGAATCCTGGGTTACTGTAGGAGATAATGTTGGTCTTCCTCCTTTTTCTAGATGGGTAAATCTTTCTCCAGCTTCTTTCAGTGTTGGCCACTCATACTCACGGCTGTGCCTTCTGAGAATCCCCCCCACTTCCTATCGACAGGAGCTGCTTAGCATGCTGTGCACACAAGGAGGTTGTCTTGTTAAGAGAGAGCCTCTCAATCACCACCCCACCCATCTAAGTGCCTACTGCTTCAACAGTGTAGAGTCACCCTCAGTGGTCACCTGTCTTCTCTGAGCTAGAACTGCGGGCCTGTGGGAAGGGGAGGAAGACCCCTCCCTGAAATTCCCTGCCCTTGATTGAGGTGGATAGTGGGAAGAGGCCCTGCCAGCCAAGTAAGCCCCTAAAATATGCCAAGTCATGGGCCAGAACCCTCTATAGTGGTCTGTGCTTAACCAGAACCCAGTGAATATCTGTGTTCGAGGGAGTATGACATTACATAGCAAATAAAAACCAACACAACAGGTTAAAAGATAGTCGAACAAAAGATAAAGTATAATTCAGCACTTTTCCTCTGCTTTTTAACAAGATTTCTCCCTTCCCATAAAGAGATATCTCCTCGTCTGCTTCCCAGGGCTTGATATAAAATACGATGTTATTAAAGAATTGTTGTGTTCTTTTTCCCTTCCTTTCAGTTACTTTTTGTTTCCTCTTCTTCTTTGTTCCTGTTGATCTTTTAATCTCTTGTAGTTTAAAATATCACCTGAGTGGATGACCATTGCTTTGGTCTTCCATAGCTGCTGTAATAAACTGCCACAAATTTAGTATCTTAAAACAATGCAAAATTATGCAAAAGTAATCCAAAATGGGATTCAGGGAGCTAAAATTAAAATTCTGGTAGGACCACTTTTCTAGAGGCTCTCGGGGAAAATCTGGTTTCTTGCCCTTGACAGCATCTAGAGGCAGCCTGTATTCCTTTGCTTCTGGTCATCTCCTCCATCTTCAGTCAGCCACAGCCAAGCCCAGTACGTTCAACTTAGCTTTTTATTTATTAATTAATTCATAAGAGACACACACACACACACACACACAGACATAGGCAGAGGGAGAAGCAGGCTCCCTGTGGGAAGCCTGATGTGGGACTCTATCCCAGGACCCTGGGATCACGACCTGATCCCAAGGCAGACACTCAACCACTGAGCCACCCAGGTGCCCCAGTACTTCCAACATATCACTCTCATCTCTTCTTCTACCTCTCTTGACCAATTTATAGATCTTTATGACTACATTGGTTCCACCCATATAATCCAGAATAATCACTCCATTTTAAGGTAGGTGATTAGCAACATTAATTTCATACTTTACATTAATCCCCCTTTGCAAGGTAAAATACCCTATTAACACATTTCAGGAACTGGAATGTAACTACCTTCCGGGCTCTGCTATTTTGCCTACCACACCTTACCAAATCAAAATAAGTATTTGTAAGGATAGATGGAAAATTTTAAAGGTATCTCAAAACTTAACTTTTTAACCATTATTCCTCTGGTGACATAAGAGGATTACCTTTTCATTTACCTTTCTATAAACCTAGCAAAATCTATTGATATCACCAAAAATTATTTCTCTAATTGGCATTTTTTTTTACTATCATTGCATTAGGTAGATTGATATTAGTTGCAACAAAAAAGCTTCAATTCTTAAGCTCAACACAAATATGTTTGCCTCTTACTCCTGAGATATTTTGATATATATAATCAATAGCTGGTATTCTACACAGTGATTCAGACACACAGAACACTACCAAATTATGGATTAATCCTCTCAGAGGATCATGGAGTCCTTTATTTCCAGCTGGCAGACAGGAGATAGAAGCCATTGAAAACCCATAAATTTGACCACATTGTCCAGAAAATTGCACATCACTTCATTTTATATTCATTAGTTACATAGCCATGCTAGCTTTCAGGAGACTAAAAATATAATCCCTGGCCTTATATCTTACTTCCCATAAAAACAAAACCAAAAACCAAAAACACAGCGGTACAACTGGGCCAACATCTATCAGGCTATGGGATGTTTCTGCTTTCTGCAGACACTTCTTGCTATGCACAAAAGAACCCCAGTCTAAAGGAGATGTGCCACTTTATCAGAACTGGATGGACACCCATCTTTATTATATTTGGGTATGAATCTCATGACCTGAAAATGAATTCATTAAAAACAATTCAGCTGTAACACTTAATACACAAGAGTGGGTAACCGCAACAGAAACTCTCTTTTGGAAAAGGAAAGAATGAGAGGCCACAGGGGTCACTGCTTCACAACAATGGTTAAGTCACACCAACCCGGCAGTGAGATCTCTTGTTAAGTGTGATAAAGTATCTGAGATGTTACCCTACCCATAAAACTAATGAATTAACTCAACCAATTTTGTGGAGTCTGTAGAATATACAAGATTTCTAGAGCAAACATGAAAGAAAGTTTAACATTCACAGCAATAGAAATAGTTGGGGTATCAGCATTTTTTGTACCAGTTCTCTGAGCCTCAGTTCTCAGAGGAAACTGAAGACAATGTGTATCATCCACACAAACAGTAAGTTAAATTGCAGTACTAGAAACATGAGCTTGGGGAATCTGGATTGTGTGTAATGGACAGTAAATTAACCCAGCCTTAACTCTATCTTTCAAGGCATTTTGCTATAGAAATGTTTAATATCTACCAAGTTTGTTGTACAAATAGCCTTGGGAACATATCTCATAACAAAAAGGCAATTACTGTCTCACAAAATGTGCAACAACCTAAGAAACCTATACAGAATTGTATTTTATTTTTTTAAAGATTTTATTTATTTATTCATGAGAGACACAGAGAGAGACAGAGAGAGGCACAGACACAGGCAGAGGGAGAAGCAGGCTCCATGCAGGGAGCCCGACGTGGGACCCGATCCCAGGTCTCCAGGATCACGCCCTGGGCTGAAGGCAGCGCTAAACCGCTGAGCTGCCCAGGATGCCCATACAGAATTGTATTTTAAAATGCCATTTATCTTGTTGATGGGATAAATGTATTGATTGGATGCTTATTCTGCTTTTTGATATGATTTGTCTTGTCCAGTATTCTTTGTGCTTTATGACCATCCTATGGGTGGTCATTGCAAAATTATTACTGCTTTTCATAATTAAAAACACTTTAGAATAGTTGTTGATTCACAGAAAAATTACGAATATTGTACATAGAGTTCTTACCCCCTGACAAATTTCCCTCATAGCATCTTGTGTCATTATAGTATAATTGTCACAACCAATTAATTCAATTTGATATATTGTTAGGAAATTCAAGTAAGTTATGGAGCTTATTTAATTAGATTACCTAGAGTCCTTTTTCTGTTTTAAGATTTCATCCAAATACCACATTACATTTAGTTGTCATGTCTCATCATGCTACACATCACGTCTCCTGTTTATGATAGTTTTTTTCTTGTTTTCATGAGAGACACAGAGAGGCAGAAACATAGACAAAGGGAGAAGCAGGCTTCACACAAGGAGTCTTATGAGGACTCCATCCCAGGACTCAGGATCATGACCCAAGTCAAAGACAGACACTCAACCACTGATCCACCTCAGGTGCCCTCAGGATTTTCTTGTTTTTGTCACCTTGACAATTTTGAGAAATACTGGTCAAGTATTTTGTAGAACAGCCTCAAATGGCATTTGTCTTTGTTTTGGGTTTATATTGTTATTTTCCTCACATGGGTTTGAAAAACTATGTTTTTATTTTTTTTAAGATTATATTTATTTATTAATTACACACACACACACAGAGACACAGACACAGGTAGAAGCAGGCTCCATGCAGGGAGCCCGACGCGGGACCAACTCCGGGTCTCCAGGATCACACCCTGGTCTGAAGGCGGTACCAAACCACTGAGCTACCCGGGCTGCCCAAACTATGGGTTTTTAAGGAGAAGACCACTGGGATAAAGTGCCATTTATTACAACATATCAAGAGTAAATGCTATCAGCCTGACTTACAACTGTGAATATTAATCATAATCATTTAGTTGAGATAGTGTTTGGCAGGTTTCTCCACCACAGTTACCCTTTTTTTTCTCCCTTTCCTTTTCTTTTTAAATTTTAAATGATTTTATTTATTTATTCATGAGAGAGAGAGAGAGGCAGAGACATAGGCAGAGGGAGAAGCAGGCTCCCTTCGGGGAGCCTGATGTGGGACTTGATCCCAGGACCCTTGGGATCACAACTTGAGCCAAAGGTAGAGGCTCAACCACTGAGAGACCCAGGTGCTCCTCCCTTTCCTTACCATACTTTTTGGAATTAAATAACCATGCACAGCTTACATGTAAAAAGTGGAGAATTATGTTTCATCTCTTTGAAGGTATAACATCTCTATATAGTTATACAAAAATTATTCTGCATGGGAGATATTTCTTTTCCCCTATTTATTTATCCATTCAATTATTTTTATTTTTTATTTTTTTTTCAATTATTTTTATATTAATATCAGCTCGTGGATATTTATTTTTACTTTGAGTTATACTCTAATCCTTTTTTATTGGTTTTGTTGTTCAAATGATTAGTCCTTTGGAAGATCCTTCAGTTGGATTCTATGTTCCTTTGATATAATCCATGTGTATGTGTTTGTGAGCATGTGTGTATTTATGACACTAGAAGATGTTCTGGGCTCATCTTGGATCTATTTTGCCCCCAGGCTTAGAGTCAACCATTTCTCAAAGGTGCCCTGGATCCCATAATTGGATAATGGAATGGATTTTTTTCTTGCCTATTGCTTAAACACTAAAATAATGAAGCATATTTAGGTTTTTGTATCTGGTAACCACTGTAATAGATAGGGTAAGGCTAATTGTAATTGTAAAAACTCCAAACTTTACAAGCTCAATAACATAACACTTTATTCCTTTTTCAGATTTTCTAGGACTGTCTTCCCACATGGTAATTTACAAAGCTGGGCTTCTTCCATCTTTAATCTCTTCAAGTTATTTTGCTTTCTATTAGTAAACAGGGGTAAAAAAAAATGGATACAGCAAATTTGCTTCTTACTCATTTGTCCTGACAATTACACATGCTATATTTCTGCTTACATGCCTTTCGTTATCATCAGACATTTAGCTGTACCTCACTGCAGTGGAGGTTAAAAACTACAGTCACTGACTAGATCCTGCTTCTTAGCAAAAACTATAAGCTATATTTTTTGTAGGCAGCAGGTCGTCATTTCCAAGTGCTATTTTACTTTAAGTTCTTCATGTTTCTGTGTCCCAGGCCATGGCGTTAGACCACCCCTACCCCACACATCAATCTCAGAGTCTTTTGGTATCTCTTTAATTACTTCAAGTCATTATATGCATAAAATGTCGTATTAATAATGCCAAGTCAAAGAATTTATTTTATTAAATTTCCCTACTCAGAAACTCTTGACAACTACCTATTATGGCCAATAATGTTTTAAAACTTGATCTGATTATTCGAATGTTTGCACGAACTATATATTCCAATCTTTTCTCACACTGTTTCTCAATATATGTTAAATGATGCAGCCAATCTGACTTGTTCATCATTCCTAGAACACACCATGTGGTTTCCCTCCTCCATATTTTAATACCCTCTCCTAGTCTTTCTCATTGTGCTGAATTTTTACTTGTCTGTAAAGCCTGACTTAAATGCCACCTCCCTTCAAGATGATGGAAGTTCATTTTCTTTCTTTGAATTTTGACAGAACCTTGTAGCCTTTGAAACCACTTTCCAAAATGTTTATTTTTGTTATAGGTCCATTATAACAACTACACTATATGGATCTGGAGAACAGATATTAAAATTTATCCATCTGTATATCACTTGTAATAAATGATAAATTATGTTTCATGATTTTTTCACTCAATAAACACTTGTTAAGTAACCATACACAAATGATTTTAAGTAAAAAAACCCTTATCATGCATAATCTGCAAAGACAAAATGTTCTTTCATGTTAAATTAAAGCCAGTAAAAAGAGCCTAATTTAAACATTTGAATTATAATCAATATTTTTCTGTTATACTTTTTAGAATTTTTATATCAATAATATAAATTAATAAAGATAAAAGAGCAGGCAATTAAAGATTCAAATAACCAATTTAATAAATGTACACTAATAGAGTTTGGGAATTTAAGCATGTACACTTTTCACACATTATATAAAGATAAAAAATATGAATACACAAATCTATTCAGAAATAGCCATGTCTTCAACAAAAACAAATTAGAATGTGCATTAAAACATTTATTTTTCTCCAATATTGCCAAGTACTTTTAAGTAAGGACTCCACTTTTCTTACTACTATATCAATTTTTGTTTTTTAATATGGTAAAACACAGAAAAGAAGAGCTAAGTCTTATTTATTTCTACAACCCAAGATGTTAGGAGTTTATTAGTACTTTCTAATCTGATTAAGACTCAGAAAAAGGAAGGCAACATTAGAAAGGTCAACAATTAAATACCTAATCAATTAATAAGAGTCTGTAAATCATAAAGTACCTACAAAATGCATTCACGTAAAATATAATTGGAAAATAAAATGAGAAAGAGAGCTAAAGGTACTTTCCTTAAGGAACTTTATACCATCCTCAGGGGTGAGCTGAATTGAGATAGGTTTCAAAATAGTCTGTTCATTTAATAGACTTCGCACCAACCACTTAAACATGAATTCCAAATTATTTTAATGATTATGGTATTTAATGATTATGTTATGATCTCTGTATCTATACTCAAAATAGTATATTTCATAATATTACAATAGAAAATACTAATTTTAAATTTAATTCCTCAACAAATGTCTGATGAATGGAAAACATTTCAGTGGTTTTCTTTTATTCAAGAACCCATATTTATATAGCTTAAGTTACTATCAGCATTGGAAGAAAAAAATTGCTAACTGGTTCTATGGCCTTTCTTCTAGCTTTAGGGGTGTCTTAGTCAATTCTCCTGGAACATGTGGTTCAGGATATTATCATATGACAATCTGAAAATCTGGCTGAGGCATATGTAACACACCAAGCAAGAGGACTTCATGTTTTGGAGCATGCTTATCAAGTAAAGAGCAACCAGTACTGATGGATTTCAGGAGAACCAGGAGAATGGGAGTTGATCATATATGTCTGAAGAGCTTAATGTGTAATATGCAATGGTTTCTCTGAATTGAGGTTCTCTTCAGTCAGCCTACTCCTTCATGTCTACGCAGGCGCCAAGGGCAGAATTAATTAGACATAGGATATTATATCTAGCGCATTTTGAATATGGTATAAATTCTCGTTTTGTATTTCTTTGCACTTTTAAAGCTAAGTGACCTGTGTTACTCACGGAGGATGCCCATTGAATGTGATGATTGCTCGAGATTCTGAAGTGAAGACCATGGATCACTGATGCTAGTTAGAGCAAAGTGAGCAATATGTATATGTTTATGTATATATTTCAAGCATTATATAAATATATGTGTATATTATATATGCTTTGCCTTTTATATACCTGTGTTTATATATCATTCATCTATTTTAGGCTGTGATGTTTTTAAATATTACGTGGTATTAAAAAGGGTTTGGTCAAAGTTGGTTGCTATTACTGTACCTTTTATTTTTTTTAGAATTTATTTATTTATTTATTGAGTATACAGGTAGGAAGAGGCACAGAAGGAGAGGAAGAGATAATCCAAAGCAGACTCCAAGCTGAATGTGGAGCCTGACTAAAGACTTGGTTTCACCACTCTGATCTCATGACCTGAGGTGAAATCAAGAATTAAAGGCTGAGGGAAGGTGGGCGGGGGGTTGGGTTTACTTGGTGATGGGCATTTGGCAGGATGAGCCCTGGGTGTTATGCTATATGTTGGCAAATTGAACTCCAATAAAAAAAAATTAAAAAAAAAAAAGAATTAAAGGCTGAACAGCTAACCCACACAGGGACCCCACCTTCAATGTACTTTTTAACTTTCTGCACTCAGAATACAGCAATATAAATTACTAGATAGAACATAAAGATTTATTTATACATTGTAAATCTGTTAACGTACTGAAAAATTGATTCACTTATTCATATATCCTACATGGCTCTAAGGTAATGCTATCAGGTATTCCAAATCTTTGCTAATTGGTATATTGGAATTTGTGATACAGCAAATTGAGTTGAGAAGCTTTAGAAAGTAGATGTTTCAAGAGTCAAATTGGGGTTATTTAACTCTTACAATTTTGTTGCCAGGAAGTCTGGATTTATTGGAATATCTCTAATAACTTTAAAATAATAAAATGAAAATCTTGAGTGACTCAAATATTTTGATTACCAAATATCCCTACAGGCCAAAAAATGGTGGCTGAATGTTGAAATGCTAGGCTTTATAATAAAGTTTCACAGTGGCCGTTTGATTATATAGTAAAAAGTTTAGGTAATTTTCTTTCATAAATTTTTGATCATTAAATACATAGAATATTCATATTTCTTTGAAAGTCTACAAGTCAATTCTAATCAATTGCAATAATGATCCATTGTCACAACCATGTAAAATTTTCAACTGAACCATCTAAATTCATTACTACTAAAAATTGCTCTCATATCATCCACATTTTCTTTTTGGGGAGTTACTTCACAAGTAAGACTGCAAGCATTCATAATGGATACCTATCTGAAAATGCATTTTCTAAGAGTCACTTTTGACCATCCTATTAAAGCTCAAACTTGCAATCATTTCAGTAACCAACAAATCCAAAGTTAATTAATTTTATCTATTACATGACAAGCACTCTTCTTTGAGGGGATTTTTATGTTTTAATTTTAAAAATATTTTTATTAAACTGTAATTAGCATAGAGTATTATTTTAGTTCTAGGTGTACCATATAGTGATTCAACAATTCTATAAATTAGTGCTCAACAAGGTAAGTGTACTCTTAATCTTCTTCACCTATTTCACTTGTCCCCTCCACTATCTTTGAGATCATTTTAAAGTGTCTGGGACACTTTTATAGGTTCCTATTGCCTCTTCAGCACAAACTTTGCTGAAATTCTATGCAATGCATTGCTGGGCCCAACATAACTACGCCAAAGTAATGCTTTTCCATTAGTCATATTACTATTGAAATGAAATAATTTCTTTAACATTTTACTCTGAGTAGTGCTTGCCTTTTCTAAAAATATTTTAGCTGAATGAATACTATGTTATAAAAATAAAAACTCATTCCATGTATTTTACTGTAGGAGCAAAGTGTCTTAACAGTAATTAATGTATCACTTGACTGAATTATTTTAATATATTTTATTTTATTTTTTAAGATTTTATTTATTTATTCATGAGAGACACACACACACACACAGAGGCACAGACACAGGGAGAGGGAGAAGCAGACTCCATTCCATGAAGGGAGCCGGATGTGGGACTCGATCCCAGGTCCCCAGGACCACACCCTGGACCAAAGGTGGTGCCAAACCGCTGAGCCATCCGGGCTGCCCAATATAATATGTTAAAACAACTTTCTATTAGATGCTGTACTAGGAATTGAAGATATACAGATAAATACCATATAGAGGAAATCACTGAATGGATATCATATAAACTATTGGATGCTTAGCTCTACATTGAAAATCTTTATTAGATATACTCTAACAACTCATTTATTTTACCAAATGTATTTTCTGGTGTTGTGTCAGATTGTGCATTATAAATATAAGTGGTAACAACAAAATTTTTTTTGAGGTTTAGCTCTTGTTTTTCTCTACAAATTTCAACAACAGAAAATGTCTATAAAACTGAAGGCACATGTTAACTATTGGTAAACTTTCATAAATAGTTTTTTAAGCGTATGTATATTTATCAGAGAAAGAAATTATTTATGTTGCTTGGCCTGATTGGATTATCTGTAGATTGTGTGGTAAAAGCACTAAAATATGACAGTAACATTTGGTCTGAAATATAGATACATAACAAAGTCATGGAGAAGAAATATATTGCAAGGATTTATTCTCCAATCAATGTGCTGTGGAATAAGGTATATAAATCCCCAGATATCAATGGAAAAATAGAGAAAGTATTATCCTAAAGACACAGCTAAGAAACAGGAGTCTGCACAGGTAAAGTGTTGCCACCTTATTATTAATGTAGCACAATGTAATGGCAGAGTATATTATGTAAGACAAGAGAAACAAAACACAAATCTTGGCCTAAAAATTTGGTTTGAATGTTCAAAAAGGCATGTGGTTCTCTATTCACATCAATGCTCCCAGAATTTCTAAAGTATTTGGAAGTTTTCTCAGATACTAAAGTATTTGGAAGCTCTTTCTGATAAGGAAGAGAAACATGCTGAGAAATACATGATATGCTTGATAGTGCAATCTTTTAAAGAATATGTTTATACAATTTCCCATATTTCTCATGAAAAACTATACTTTTTCATATAAAATTGTGATTGATTGAAAAAAAAATTACTACTATAAATTCCCAGGCAACATTCACCTAATTATCCTTACGTGGATTTTACATTATATGTCACACAGGAATGCTGTTTTCTACTTTAGGTTTTATGAGTGTGTGACTCTAAGCTCTTTTAGGAGAAAGATGTGTTTTGTGTTTTACTGAACCCCCAGCTATTAAGCCATGGCTATGCACAGGGAATATATTTAAGAAATATCTTAATGGGTTGCTAAGTGAGCTAAGCGGCTGCATTCAGCTCAGGTCATGATCTCAGGGTCCTGGGATCAAGCCCTGAGTCAGGCTCCTTGCTCAGTAGGGAGTCTGCTTCTCCCTCTGCCCTTCCCCTCTGCTCATGCTCCCTCAAGCTCTCTCTCAAATAAAATCTTAGAAAAAAAAAGAAATATCTTAATGAATTGAAATGTTTTATAAAAATTATAAAGCTCTCGACAAATAAGGAAGGTAAAATTAATAAACATTTATTTGAGTGCCAGGCATTGTTTGGGGTTTAGTGCATATATTAACTCACCTATCAGGTAGTAATGAGATAGAAGAGCTCATTTGAAATGAATAATTGAAGAAGATAACCAGGTTAGATGGGAAATAGAGAAAATTGGAGAGCATCTTATTAATAAGCAGTCAGCTTTCCTAGAACTTAGTCTATATTTTCCAGTAGAGCTGTAGGAAAATAATTTACTTACACAGCATGGAATTTCTAGTACGTCTTAGTAATTTTGAATGACTAGAATTTCAGTTTGGTGTGATTAGGAGAAAGTTAGGAATTTGGTTACATACTGAGAATGAGGTTCTCATAGGAGACTTAAAGACTTGAACTAGTAAAAGGAGAGCTCAAACACACACACACACACACACACACACACATGCACACACACAGAAGCAGAAAGGGAAAATAATGTGATGGAGGAAATAAGTAAAGTTATTATGGTATTGAAAAAAGAAAAAAATCTAACGTGAGTGGTAAATTTTGAAATATTTTAGTTCACTAAAGGACCTTCCATAGACCAAATAGTTGTCTGTCATATGTTGAAAATTGTATGTTGAAAACCATGGCCCACCACAAAGACATGGGATGTTGGTGGCAGGAGAATTTAACTTTAAATATTAATTGATCTGATTTTAGTGTTACATTATTGATGTATATGAATTACATTTACATATATATTTCTGTGTGAAGAATGCCTTCCTCCATGCCTTATGCTTCCAGAAATAGTGAGATAGAATAGAGCACCATAAACCATATTCCAGAAAATTTAGCAGTTTTAAAATTTTTATAAACTTGTCCTGAGTGATTGGCTTTCTATTTGGTTAAAAATATCTTTAAGCCTTTTTGAGTTACATGATGTCAGTCATTACACTTTTTTACTCTTTTCCAATGGAATTAGGTCTGTTCTTCATCAGGGGAGGAAAATATAAACACTCAAGTCTTTGCTGAAAAATATAACCTCAAACTGTTTGAATTTAATCGGAACTTTCAACTAAGAAAATTATGTTAAATAGAAAAGCATATAAGTGTATGTTCTCCTCTCACTTTCTCAAGTAATTTTGGTTGTATCATTGGACCAAGTCAGATAGTGTAACTCTTAAATATTTTCACCTGACAGAAGAGGGATTAAAAGTTATAGGATTTTTCAGGTTTCTTCAAACTTAGATTAGGTCATGTACATTTTATTTGGTTTAAAGACACAATAGTTCATTGTGGCAAAACAATGACTAGAATTGTTGAGCCTGAGAGCCAAAATTTCACGACAGAAATCATTCCTTAATTGCAAATAAAACCACCCATGGGACCCAAATAACGTGGGAGAGAGAATATCTTCCAGATAGAGGGCTGGGATAAATTTAGAAAGATAAAAAGTTCTGAGTAGAGCGTCTTGCATTATCTTTCATAGACTTGCTCCAAATAGATTTTGAATAATACAAACATAGATTTACTGACATTGATTTTTACCTTAATTTACTTGATTTGGTTTTATTACAGTATTATTTGTCTTATGCATATATTATTAAATAATTGTTTTTATATTTGCCTTGATCTTGGATTTCCCATTCTCCAGAACTGTGAGAAAGAAATTTTTATTATTTAAACCACATAGTCTATGATGTTTTGTTACAGCAGCCCAAATGGATTGAGACACTCCATTTCATCTATGTGTCTAATTGACTTACTCTACCCCAAACAAGCATTAAAAAATTTACACTCACCTAAATATATTTTTATATAGCTGAAATTGTTTTGTTACTAGTTCATAATAAGTAGACTAATGTCTACCTGTTTATAAATATTTTTAGCTACTGAAAATATCAACCATATTTTTAATGAATTTCTTTTATTGTGTCTCACACAGCATTAGGTAAACAATGAATAATGTTTAAAATACATACAGTATAAATTATATTAAAAGAAGGAGCATTAGGTAAATAATGAATAATGTTGAAAATAATACAGTATAAATTGTATTAAAAGAAGGCCTTCCAAAAAAAAAAAAAAAAAGAAGAAGGCTTTCTAACTCTGTATTTATTTTTAAATTACAATAAGTACTCTAATAGGTCTACATTTCCAAACACCAGTCTTACAAGGGGGTAAGAATCATTTAAGAAACTTGTTGAACCTTTTGTCCAAAGATGCATTCTTAAATATTCAGACATTTTACATATGAACCAAAGCTTAAGTTTCTGTGATTTTAGAGTAGTTAACCACTTTTCTGGACTGCCTTTTTTTTTTTTTTTTTTTTTTAATTTTCCCCAGGCAACACCATATTTAAATGTACCCTAAAGATCTTTTAAACTTCATCTTATTTTTAAAGACGCAAGAATTACAGAGTTTAATACTTTCAGCATTTAAAAAATAATTAGTATATCATATAGTAATCACTACAACTAGTAAAATTATTATAGTAGAATTAGAAGTCTCTAAATGATATTGGATCCCTTTCAAATTCATAGTTACAATCTATATTCTTAACTTTGCATTGCAATATGTGAATTATGCTTTTAATATAGAGCGTAAAGTCATAAAGTTTTTAATAATTACTTTTACTTATCTGAAGCCCTATTGTTCACAATAATTTATCACTCTAGCAAAATAATACTTTGGATGAAATATTAATCACAAATAATTGTATTGGGATGCCTAGTTGGCTCAGCGGTTAAGCATCTGCCTTAGGCTCAGGGAGTGATCCTGGATGCAGAGATTGAGTCCCACATGGGGCTCCCCACAGGGAACCTGCTTTTCCCCTGCCTATGTCTCTGCCTCTCTCTCTGTGTATCTCATGAATAAATAAATAAAATCTCTAAAAACAAACAAACAAAAATCAAATAATTGTGTTATATTGAGGAAGATGGGGCATGAGAAAAATATACTTTATATTTTATTATCGTGCTATTTTCCAGTTAGGTGAGATAATAAAAATATGTATAGGGGCACCTGAGTGGTGCAGTCAGTTAAGTATCTGACCTTGGTCTTGGCTCCGGTCATGGTCTCAGGATCATATTATCAAGCTCCATCTCAAGCTCCATGCTCTTGAGATTCTTTCTCTCCCTCTTCCTCTGCCCCCCCCACCCATTCTCTCTCTCTCTCTCTCTAAAGTAAAAGAAGAAATATTTTTAAAGCATAAAAATATAAAACAAAAATAGGAACAAATATTTGTCAGAATACATAATAATTAATCTATATACAGAGGACATAGGTTTAGTCGATCTAATGGTGTAGCAATCTATCTATATCAACTTTGAAAACTTCTTACCTTTCTTTAATTTTTTCATCTGTGTAGTGCTCCAATTCTTTCTTGATACATCTTTTTGAATGCTTTGAGAATAAATATTTCATAAAATACTTTATGAAATAGAAATTATAAGGATTAATAGTATTGTAGGTGAAATGTATACAATCAAGATGATTGGTTAGTATATGTAGTATAAGCAGCATAAACATAAATTCTAATTGTAGACTAGTCAGGAAACAGTGAATTCCAATTAGGATATTAAAGAATCCCTCAAATTTAATGAAATAATAATTTTTAACTATTTGTATACTATGTGGTTTTAATTTTACGTAAGATGTCATTCCAAATATTTAAATAAAATGCTAATTATTAATATTTAATACATGTACATTTTAGTTACCTGAGATATAATACTAATTTTTAATTTAATTCATATATGCTTTACCATATACAATTTACCTTTCATATTAAAGGTTTATACAGGGGTACCTGGGTGGTTTAGTGGTTGAGTTTCTGCCTTTTGCTCAGGTTGTGATCCTGGGGTCCTGGGATCGAGTCCCACATTGGGCTCCTGCAGGGAGCCTGCTTCTCCCTCTGCCTGTGTCTCTGCCTCTCTCTATGTGTGTCTCATGAATAAATAAATAAAATCTTTAAAAAAAATGATCTTTGTCTTGGGAACACAGAATTATCACACATACACTTTAAATAAATAAATAAATAAATAAATAAATAAATAAATAAATAAATAAATAAATAAGTTTTATGCAATAATGATCTTTCAAAACTGAACCAAAGAATAAATTACTATATTTTTTATTTAAAAAATAGATTACCTTACCATCAGAAAATTCATTGCAATTTCCCATGAGAAGCGCCTTATCTCAGTACATTTTTTAGATCAAATCATTATATATCAAAAATGACCATAAGGTATTGAATTTTAGAAACAAAAAAAATAATATATCCATGAATTTTCCATTGCTGCTTATGAGAAGGCCACAGTTAGCATCCACTTTCAGTCTGGATGTTTATATCCAGGTTTTCTTTTCTTTCTTTTTGTAAAAATGTTTGTTATTTTTTTAAAATATGGGTAAATTCAGGGGTGCCTGGGTGGCTCAGTCAGTTAAGCGCCTGCCTTTTGGTCAGGTCATGGTCCCAGAGTCCTGGTAGGGACCACACATCAGGAGCCTGCTTCTCCCTCTGCTACTCCCCCTACTTGTGCTCTCTCTCTGTCAAATAAATAAATAAAATATTTTTAAAAAATTGGTAAATTTATCCTATTGTTTTTGAGATACTTTTAAATTTTGCACTATTTCCCACTATGGAAAGAAATGAGAGAATGTAGGGGGTCAGGAGGACTGTGAAGTTGGGGCAATGGCTGAAATTATAACCAGGGTGTCAAGAAGACTAGTTAAGAAGTTGTCCATTATGTAATGTCTTGAAAGATGTGAGGAAGTTATCATATGAATTCCTAAATGTGAAAGTGTTCCAGTCAAAGGAAAAAATCAGTGGAAAGATCCTATGGTGGTAGCCTGCCTCACACGTTCAAGGAATAACGAAGAAAGCGGGTCACCTGAAATAGGTTCAGCAATGAGGAGAGTAGAACCAGAATCATGAAAGAACCAGAATCATGAAAGGCCATGTGGGTTATTGTGAGAATTTTATATTTTACTTGGCATTAAATAGGATGTCATTGAAAGGTTTTGTAAAAACAAGTGATACAACCTAACAGATGTTTAGAAAGGATCACTCTGTCTATGCTGTTGAGAGTAATTGTAAGTGGCCAGTGTTGGAGCAAGGACAGAAGTTGGAATGCTATTTCAGTGGTCTAAGTAGGAAAGAGATAATGATAACTCTATCAAAGAAGTCACAATGGAAGTAAGAGATGAGATGGTTCAAACCAGAGTCAGAACAGTTGAGAAAAAAAAGAGATTGTATTCTAGAGCAATTTAGAGAGAAGCAATCAAATTTCCTAGTGGGCCATCTGGGGTGCATAAAAGAAAGGGATCAATCTAAGATTTAATCAACATTTTGAGTAGGCCAGCTTGAGGAATGGAGAAGTCGTCCACTGAGATGGGAAAACTGTAAATGCAGTATGTTTTAGAGGAAAGAGCAAATTAATTTTGAACATGGTAAGCTTGAGATGCCTCTTAAACTTTCAAATAGAGGTTTGAGGTAGACACTCAGACACATGAATCTGGAGTTGCATACAGAAGTCTTGGATGGAGTTACAAGTTTAAGAGCTATTGTAAATATATGGACATTACTAAAAGCCACCAAAATATATTGATAAGTGGATGAGTTGAATGAACTGAAGAAAAAAAATCCTTCCAAATGAACTCTGAGATACTCCAATATTAACAGAATTGGGAAAGTGAAGTATACAGCAAAGGAAATTGAGAAATAGCAGTAAGAATGGATGATAAACACGGGGCTGCTGTCTCAGAAGCCAACTAAAGTATACCTAAGAAGAGAGAGTGATCAAATACAACTGATAGGCCAAATAAGATGAGGAAAGATAATAGACACCTGTTTTATCTAGGTAGCTATTACTTATGAATTGGACAATATAATATTCCTGTGAAATGTTTAGGGATGAAAGCTTGAATGAAATGGGTTTAAAGAAATGGAAAAATAAAATTGGAACTGGATACACAGGCAATTATTTTGAGGAGTTTACTGACATACAAAAAGGGAATTGCAGAGAAAGCTGGTGGGAAAAGTCAGGTTGAGAGATGGTTCTGCTAAGTGACAATTTGTGAATGATTGCAGGGAATTCCTTGAGAGCTCGGTGAGGAAATTAATTATCAAATTAGTAAAAATCATGTGAAGTTTTCTCTTTTATCTATGCTTCCTCATTGCCAACTGCTCTGATTTATTCAGTTACATTATTTCTAACCGTACATTTTGCCTGGTCTACTTTCTATATTTGATCAAATTCTCACAGTATCTGGATTTCTAGTGGTACTTTTAGTTATTTTGTAGCCCTGTTGCTAATAGAGTCTCTTATGCAAGAAAATAATCTTCTGTTACCTCTTATCTGCTTCTCTGAAATAACTTGATTTGTTCTGTTCTATGATATTTGATGCCCATTGCTCCCTTTTAATCTGAAATTATTTTATTCATGATCATGGCTAAATTAAGATGTGTGCCCAGAAATGTGGACCTAATAGTATCGAGTTCATTAAATATTCACTGCTGTTGTGGTTTAGATTCCTTAAGACTAGTTTTTTGACATTTAAATATTTGGGTCTCTATAAATATGCATATTAAAATATTTAATAAATACATATTGAATAAATTCATTAATTAATAAATATGATAAGTGACTCTGTGCAAGTGTGTATAACTTAGAAAAACTCTATGGGAAGGGCTTAAAATGAACTATTTCAACAAAAATAATCTATTGTCAATGTTGTTTTGGTTATTTAAGCCAGATGTTACCTACTGTAAGGTGAAGATGTGAAGATTGTGGACGTAAATAAAATTTGTTTGTCTTATTGCTTTTCAAAAATAAATTATTAAACATATTAAAATGTAAAATATGTATGAAATGCAGATTTCTGATTTCTCTTGAACAATTAGACTAATATGTTAATGCTGAGCTCAAATTCCACATGGCCACACCATGTTGAGAATCTCTTCTCTGGAAAATCATGATCTCTTTTATATACTTCCCTGCTTCTCTAATTGACTTTAACTTCTGTTATCTATGCAAAGTGACTTTCTTATCTTTATTTAATCATTTCAAACTAAGTTTAGAATATTGCAATGACAGTTTAACAAAAATTATAAAATTGTAGTAAATCATATAATTTAAGAAGCAGGGATCCCTGGGTGGCACAGCGGTTTGGCGCCTGCCTTCGGCCCGGGGCACGATCCTGGAGACCCGGGATCGAATCCCACGTCGGGCCCCCGGTGCATGGAGCCCCCTTCTCCCTCTGCCTGTGTCTCTGCCTCTCTCTCTCTCTGTATGACTATTGTAGATTAAAAAAAAAAAATTAAGAAGCAGAGTGAAAATACGTTAACCAATTCCCAATTAGTCATTTTAAAATCACAGTTGTTTAAAATAACAACAACCGCTCTCATAGGATTTGTCTTAGCTACCAGGTGAATACACATAATTATGATGCAATGAGATGATATAGAATATAAAACATTGATTTTATGTATGTATGTACATATGTCTGGTGAGGCAATATTTATTTTAGGCAAACTTTTGTTAGTGAGAAGTGGGTAGAAACCAGGATCTAGTATGATAACACCCAAGAAAAGTTAAGAAGTAACTCCAATAAGAGGGAGAGTTATCCTAGGGGATATAAAACATCATCGATGGTATATGGCAAACCCATTCCTGTTTTATGTTGCAAGTTGCTCAATGCAAGAGAGCTGGAGAGAGCCCAGGTGAAGTAGTGGATGTTTATTATCATGGTCGAAGTAACTCATCCAGAGTTCATGGCAAAAATCCTAGAAAAGAAGCTTGCAGTTTCCCAATATATTAAGAAACAAAGGAGAATCTCTATCTGGCTAAATATGTGGGAAATCATGGTGAATTTCAATTTAATAAGACTATAATGGGAACTGGATCCTGGCTTGCTCCTTAGACTGGGGACTAAGGAGAATGAGAAACTAACACAGGAACCTTTCAGTAAGTATAAGGAACCAGTCAATAGGTTGCAAAGGGCCTAATAGAGCTACCTAGGAAAATATATTAATATAACAAAGCATAGCAGAAGTCCTTTATAACCCCAAAATCTAAATATTTGACATATGAAAGTATGCTCAGTTACAATTAAACAAAATGATGTGATAAGCAAAATATATATGTGTGTGTGTGTATATATATATATATATATATACGGATATATATGTATATATATCCATATATATGTATATCCCAAAATGCATACTAGGTTTGATTACACAAATTATCAAAATAATACAAAAATATTAAGAATTTTTGCATAAGATGTCAGAGCTGTAAAAAACAAGTCAATAAATATCAAATCATAATACACAAGAGAGGCTTCTAGGTTTATTTGCTAAATTCTAGACCATGACTTATACTGTCATTTTCTTATACTTTTTAATACTTTGATCAGAGAGCCAGATGCATGTTTTCTCACAACTGGATTTTCATAGGTTTTCTTATACACCGTTGTTTTCATTCTAAGTGTATAAAATATCAAGCTAAATGGCCAAAACAGTTTTCAGTGGACTGGAACATATTGATTGAAAAATTCTTTAATTTGAAATGTTTCTGTCAGGTTAATGAATTTGAGTAATAAAATCATATTGAAAATATCTACCTGTGAAAAAGAGGCTATGTAAAATCAATGGGGAGGAAAATATGTAGGCAACAAACTGCAAATTTTCTGAACTAAAATTAGTTTGTCTAATATAGGCAATATTTGATTATTAAGACTCTTTCATTATGAGATATATTGATGTGATTTTGCTTATCTATACATTTCTCTTGTTTACATACCATTAACAGGAAAATCTATCATTTTGTCAATTCTCAAAATACCAAAAAAATGCATTTTAGATTAAATATACTTCAAAGTAGGATAATGTAAGATTCAGTGTCTGGTGTCATGGGCAAGTAGAGATTTAACAATGGTAAAAATAAAATCAAATTTTCTAATAATTTTAGTTAGCAATGGGATTTGAACTATGTAAAATGATAGAATAATTTTTACATTCCTGGATAGGCATAGATATCATATAAAATGGATTGATTTATTAAAATTTATAATGAAATGAAATTGTATTCAATTTCAGATTCCTGAAAGCGAACACTTCTTAGTGGTTTCTATTTAAGCTATCGTTAAATAGAGTTTAACACAGACTTCTCTGGGTCGCAAACTAACTTAGAAACTTATTACTGTGGCAGCAACGAAATGTGACTTTAGCAGTAAGATAGACATGAAAACTGTCTTATGTTGAAATTATGAGCCATACTTAATGCTCCTGAGTGAGAGAGAGAGACAGAGACTCTGAGAAATTGAAGCAAAGAGAGAAAGATTGCAAAATTTAGAGAGAGATTCTGCAGATTGAGCTTTGGATCTTCCGGTATAATTTCTTTCTAAAACAAAGGTTTATTATTTACAAGCTTTTGTTCTTGTAAAATAATTCCATTTGTAATGATATTCTTCCATAGAATGCCATTAAATTAATATTATATTAATAATTATTAGAAATAATAATTAGATTCTGGTTAAGGAAATTTTGTTTGTTCTCCAAACATCTTTTTTTTTTCCCAATTTCTATTCCTTTCTGCAGGGACTTAATGATATAATTAATTCCTTAATTCATTAATTATAGAAATGTAACTTTGGAGCAAATATTTGGATTTTCTTCATTATCCTCTATTGCTAGTATGTTGCAAAAATAACATGTACCTATTTTTGTTGTGCTTTACGACATCTATTGACTTCACAGAATCCACTGTTTCCAAGATTTATGTAGGACATTTATGCTAATAAACCTTGTTTTGGCACATTTAATATAATATTAACTATTTCTTCTCTGAGGGAGCAAAGATCTCAGTCCATGTCTTGATTACACCAAAAGTAAATGAACAACAATAATAATTTCTGTAAAGAATAAAATTTGAGAAATCATAAAGAAACATACTAAAACTTGTGCCTTATTCATTAGCAAAGTTAAATCTGGGCAATAAAACAATTATGTCTATGTAGTTCATAAATTAATGGCTGATAAACAGATAATTACTTTTAAAAAAATTCTTGCTATATAGCAAGGATGATACTAGGAACTGAGATAGGGCTTATGAAACATGACTTACTACCTAAGAACTGAGTTGCTCCTCCCCGAATTTGCCATTTGTGAAAATAGACTGAATCCACTAAGTGTCAGAAACAATGATGTGATGGAATGAATGGGTCCCAGACTCTGACTGATAGGGTTCTAGTTTGGGCTCCATCACTGGCTTAGTATAAGATGCTATTTAATTGTTATTGATCCAAGTTCTTTTATCTGTTAGTTGATGATAAGAACAATCCCTGTTGTGCAGCATGTTATGAAGATTAAATGGGGATGATGAAATTATAGTTCCTGACAGATATTTCACACAATCTGTGTTAGCTCTTAATATCTTTTGGGAATACCTTCATTTTTATGACTTTACTCAGAAGATGCCCTATCTGTGGAAACTCTGAATTCTGCTTAACTGAAGGTGAAGATAAACTGACATTTGACAAAGAATACTGAACATAATAATAGTATCTGTAGTAGTAGCAGCAGCGGCAGTAGTAATAGTATGTTAGGAATTCTTATCAGGATTGTAATTCTCAACACCGGAGACCATGGTGAAGAGCTATGATATAAAAGATAAACAATTGAGCAAGAGTTTTTGAAATGCCAACTTTAAGACTTGTATGATCAAAACTACTAAATGGGACGCCTTGGTGGCTCAGGGTTGAATGTCTGCCTTTGGCTCAGGGGGTGATCTCGGAGTCCTGGGATCGAGTCCTGTGTCAGGACTCCCTCTGTTTCTCCTCCCTCTGCCTCTCTCTCTGTCCCTCCTGAATAAATAAATTAAATCTTGAAAAAAGAAAAAAAAATACAAAATGAATTTTTGGACCGACCAAAATAAGAAACTTGATGACATGAAGGGATATTCTTCAAAGAAAAGATTAAATGTTGGGAATTCTGTCTCACATATTAATTTATAAATATAAAACATTGACAAAATGATCACAAAAGATATGTGGAAGTAAAAGTAAGCAACAACTAACCTAAAAATAAAGAAAAAAAAAACTAACCTAAAAAACATTGAAAACATAGTTTAATGTCAATTTTTTCCCCTCTAAGCTACTAGAGTAGTTGAAATCATGTTATTTGAACAAGAAATTATAGTCTTCATATGTTAAATGCTTCACCAAATTACATATTTGAAATATGATGAACACCAGTTGAAAAAAGGTAATTCAGTAAGTGGCTTTAGGAAAATTGATTAACTATTTGAAAAAGAATATATTTGCCTATATACTCCCCACAGTACCATAGATTTCAAATATATCAACTTGCTTAAAAAAAGTGAAAACAAATGTGAAAAAAAGCACAAATTTTAAGAAAGTCTTTATAAGAATAAAATGGGAATGCCAAAAAGGGACATTTTTTTTATCAACTTTACTATGAAACACTTTAAGCTTTTGAGCCTCATATAACATTGTAAATAAGATTAATGTGCAAACAAACCAATGAGAAATAAACTGGTAGAATGATTCTTGAAAACATGGTGAATAAGAGGTTAATATTATTAAAAGATTAAGTACTTGAAATAATTGATAATTTCAAACTTAAAATGTAAGCAGTATGTAAAAGAATAAATTATAAACTATCACAAATATAGTCTACCTTATTACCAAGAGAGAAAATTAGTGAACATCAAAAAAATGACAGATACTGTCTTACAGTTTTAATGAGAAAGTGACACCTAGGTTCATATACCATTGTCCAAAAATTACACTTTAAAACTTTATTAAGGAAATAATCAGAATTGAGTACAAATATGCATGTGAAGTATGTAAATTCCAAACAGTAATGGTTTTGCCAATGAATTTTGGAATAATATTTAAATTATGTTTAATTAAGAATAATTCCATGGCAATTATTTTTGTTGCTCATAATATTATATTAAGTGATAATATAAACAGAAAGAAAATTATATATATAATTTAACTATTTAATTAATATAAGAGAATACTACATTAATATATATTAAAATATTACAGTATATTTTTATTCAAGTGTTTTCTAGTAGATCTCTGGGTGGTAACTTTATGGGCAACTGAGAGAGTTTCTAGTTTTTTTTTTTTACTTACTTATTTGTGAGAGAGTGTGTGAGAGAGCATGAGTGGGAAGGAGGGGCAGAGGGAGAGGGAGAAGCAGGTTCCTTCAGGGAGCCCCATGCAGGGCTTGTCCTAGGACCCCAGGATCATGACCTGAGCCAAAGGCAGAGGCTTAACTGACTTAGCCACCCAGGTGCCTCTCTAACTTTCTAATTACACATTACACTTGCCTGTACCTTAAAATGAATAGTTGTAGATCTGGAGCAAATTTCTTAGCAAATTTGTGATATGAGATGATCCTGTACCTAAAAGTCAAAGGCTTTTGTACATAATTAGCTAGCTGAGTTTCAAGTAATTAAAATTTACTTTTTCTTTTATTCACTGAACTATATTAGGCTATGAGTTGAGTATAATAGATATGCAAGGCCTTCCCTTTTGTTCAAGAGACAAACTAAACAAAGAAAAATTAAATGATAATATCATAAAGCTTAAAAATGTATAGAAATAAAATATGAGATCTGAAAATAAAACTTTGAAAGGTCTAGCACAGTCTTGGGAAAGACCTAAGGAAGACTCTTGGAACATACCTTTGTAATAAACAGAAGGACAAGCCCAAGACACATAAAGAATGATAGCATTGAGGCGGTGGGGGGGGGGGGAAGGTAGATATTTATGGTTTTTCCCTGAAGATTACATTTTTGGTTAATTGGTTCCTATTAAAAAAAAGAGAGAATTGGTTCCTATTCTTTATGCAGTGTTTTACCAAGAAGTCAAGGGAAATAAAAATTCTAATTTTAATGAACAGCAGGCACTGTGCTTAGCCATCAGAATTCCTGGAAGTAAAGGTTTTTTTTTTCTGGGGAGAACGGGAGAAAGAGTTAGACACAGAATTTAATCAGAACATGTTAGAGAGAGAGAAGAGCAAGAGTCAGACATCTATTCAGGGCTTGCAAAGTGATCTGTCCACGCAGGAAGTCACCAGAAAACCAATTGTACTATTAAGCATAGTTATGAAGGATATGAACTATGAAAACATAACTTCAAATTGGAATAATTAAGAACTACCCATTAATTAAATGGATGGACTGAAATAAATGCAAGATCACAGTTCTTAAGTCTCAGAAAATTTTGTGCTTTGCACTGCGGAGGGACCTTCGAAATAGCACAGGTCCCTGCGGTAAGTTTTGGTCATAATGAGTGTCCAGCAATGCAGAACCCTGAAGTAGAATGGACTTGAGGATCCTCGTGCTCAGGGAGAACTAATGAAAGGAAGCAAAAAACCTTGACATTACATTCTCTCTCTACTGCTCTGCCCAATCAGGAGTCACTTCTGGAAACAACTATTCTGTGGAATAGAACAGGCTCTTGGCTCATTACTGAGCCATGAGCGCAGTGTCACATAGGTCTCAGTGGAAAAAAATAAAGAAAGAAATCCATTAGGAACAAGTCAGAGGACAGTTGCACATAGTCATGCTGTGTAGTTATGGTCCTGCTGTTGTTAAAAACATTCCAAAAATAATGGCCTCTTAAAAGTCACCAAGGAATAAAAAATGTTGAATGTTTTTCAAGTTAAAAAATAATTCTTTATGCTCTCTAATAATGTTTACTTCTGACATCTATAGAGATTTACAAAAAAATAAAAGATGTTTAATGTCGGCTTGTCAAATATAATATTCTTTCTGTCCTTTAATAGCTTTTTGGTAACATTCTTGATTTTATTTAGTTTTCGAAATTATTATTTTTTGTGGCAGTTATTCTAAACCAATGGGAAAAAAACAACACAAATTATTTTTTGAAGTATTGTCTAGCTCACTAGAGTAAAAATCATCCAAGCAACATTTTCAGAGCCAATATATGTTAAAATATAATTAACTTGTAAAATTTGAATACCTCTCCATGGATACTCAGCAGCTAAATGAAGACAAGACCATGGCTGGGGTGCAGTGTCGAGACCTTGGCAGGTGTGAGGCTGCCTTTTATTTACTTGTATTTAAACTCTTTATTTTGGAATGATTTTAGATTTACAGGGAAATTGCAAAGAAAATACAAAGAATTTCTGTAAAGCCCTTATTCAGTTTCACCTACTGTTAATATCTTACATCACTCTAATACTTTCATCAAAACTAAAAGACTGGCATTGGCATATTACTATTAATTAAACTCCAGACTTTATTTGGATTTCACCATTTTTTCAGTGGATGATCTTTTTTCTATTTCTTGATATAATCCAGATTTTTTAGTCTGTTTGCGAAACTGTAACAAAAATATCATAGTCTGTGTATTTCTCACTGTTCTGGAGGCTGAGGATTCTAAGATCAAAGCACCAGCAGATTCTATGTCTGGTAGGCTCCATTTTCCTAGTTCATAGATGTCTGTCTTCTGATTGTGTCCTGACATCATGAAAGGGGGTGAGGGAATTCTTTGGAGTTGTTATTTGTTTGTTTGTTTGTATGTTTGTTTGTTTGTTTGGAGGGATAGAGTCTGAGGTAGGGAGGGGCAGAGAGAGAGGAAGAGAGAATCTCAAGTAGGCTCCATTGCAGAGACTGACATGGGACTTGATCTCATGACCCTGAGATCACAACCTGAGCTGAAATCAAGAGTCCGATGCACAACCAACTGAACCACCCAGGTGCCCCTGTAGTCTCTTTTATAAAGGCACTGATACCATTCATGGGGTCTCCACCTTTATGACCTAATCAGCTTCCAAAAGACTTATCTTAAAATACCAATCGCATTGAGGATTAGGTTTCAACATACACATTTTAGGGGTACTCAAATACTTAGTCTATAGCACCAACGTACTACATTCCACTTAGTCCTAATGTCTCTCCAGTCCTCTCAGTCTTTCCTTGTTTTTCATGACCTTGACAGTCTTGAAGAGTATCATCTAGGTATCCTCTAGAATAGCTCCTAAACTGGGCTTGTCTAATATGTATATTTTTTTCTCAGTAGACATAGATTATGATATTTTGAAAATATTACTACAGAACTGAAGTGTTCTTGTCATCACATCATATCAGCAAGTAAATTATATACACATGACTTCACTGATGATGTTTATCTTTATTCCTTGTTTAGGGTAGTATCTGCTAGGTTTCTCCACTCTAAGGCTACAGATTTTCCTTTTTGAAATTGAGTCTTTAAGTCTAGTGTACATCAGGGGTTATGGGATTGGAGGAGGGAGATAATCCCCAATTCTTAGAGAGAGTACCTAAGTATCTGTATTTTTGGATTCTTCTATTAGAAAACTTGTCTTTTTTTATATTTGTTTCTTTATTCAATTACTTATTTATATCAGTATGGACTACCATTATATTATTTTTATGTGAGATTATAGTCCACATGACATTTATTTGTTGTTCAAATCGTCCAAATTTTGGTCATTGGTAGCTCCTTTAATTTGCTCCTCTGTCCCTTTGACACGCCCTCAGATTTCTTTTTAGATCATTTAAATTTTACGTTAAGGTACTCCAGGCTTATCTTGCACTTTCCCTGCCTTAATTCTAAAATCAGGCATTAGTCCAAAGACTGCTGACTTTTCTTATGATTAGTGAATATCATTCAGAAACCAAGATCTAGGTTCTGAGTGTGCTTCTTGCTACTGAGGCACCCTTGTTTCTAGGCCTTCCTAACATAACTAGAGAATATATGTATATTAGCTTATGTATATGCAGATATCTCAAATTATTTCTATATCTACATCTTTGTGTGTATGTGTGTGCATAAAACTATTCATGAGTTCATACTGATATCTTAGGCTCTAATCCAGTACCACAGCATACAATCTATCTTCATTTCTTATTTATCTGAATTTCCTTTGCTGATAATAACAAACTTGACTCTTACCATCAACTCTCATTTATCTAATTCTTCATTCCCAGTAACCATGTAAAGCAGTTTCAGATATGCTACTTCTACCTAGGGCTCCTTTTAAATTTTTTTAAAGAGCCTACAACCATATGCATGATTAAAATTCTTCTGTGACTTCTCATTATCTTTAAGAAAAGTGTGAATTACTTGACACAGCTTATAGAAGGGTCCTGGATAATCTAACCTCCTACCTCTGCAGGCTCATTCATTAATTTTTCTTTTACATTGTTTCCAAATTCAAGTCACACTTGTCTTTTCAAGCTCCATGACAATAGCATGTTATTTCCTATCTTGGAACTTCATACCTGGCATAACCCTCTCCCCCATAGTGTGACAGCAGGCAATTCTTTCTTTCTCTCTCTCTTTCTTTCCTTGTTTCTTTCTTTCTTTCTTTCTTTCTTTCTTTCTTTCTTTCTTTCTTTCTTTCTTTTTCTTTCTTTCTATTTCTTTCTTTCTTCTTTCTCTCTCTCTCCTTTTCTTTCTTCTTTCTTTCTTTCTTTCTTTCTTTCTTTCTTTTTCTTACTCTTTCTTTCTTCTTTCTCTCTCTCTCTCTCCTTTTCTTTCTTTCTTCTTTCTTTCTTTCTTTCTTTCTTTCTTTCTTTCTTTCTTTTTCTTACTCTTTCTTTCTTCTTTCTCCTTTCTTTCATGTTTTTTACTTTTTCATTTGAGAGAGAGAGCACAAGCAGTGGGGAGGGTCAGAGGAAGAAGTAAACCCCCCACTAAGCAGAGAGCCCCATGTGGGACTTGATCCCAAGACCCTGGGATCATGACCTGAGCTGAAAGCACTTAACCAACTGGGTCATGAAGGTTCCCCTCTTTATTTTTCTTTTTACTACTATATTGACATTGCCTAGAAAACTGTCTGACATACAATAGAGTGTTAAATTATTGCTAAATGAATGAATGAATGAATGAATGAATGATTTTTCTTCTGTACCTGATTCTCTCTGCCTTCTCCCTCCTACTGTCATTTTACTTGGCTAAATCATACTCATCATGAAATTCAATGCTTAAACTTCACCTCCTCAAAAACTCATTCCTAAACCACCCTGACTACACTAGGTTTGGGTCCACATCTACTCTTTTGGGTCCCAGCCTGTATTTTCCTTCAGATCATTCGTGGAGATTACAATGTTGAGCCTACATTTTCTTTCTTTCTGAATCAGATGGAGTCAAACTTCAAAACTATCTTTTCTTCTTTCTTTTCTTGGTCCCCAGGGACCCGATAATGTCTTGCCCATACTAGGAACATGGTAGTTATTGGTTGAACGAATGAAATAATGAATTGAAGAGGGAAAAGATTAGATACAGAATCTGTGCAAGGTAATGGAGCAGCTACTGAGATCAAGGGCAAGTTTCTTCGTGTACTTTCAGCTGGAGGCAAAGTCACCTTGGGGTACTTCAAGGAACAAGGTGTAAATTATCTGTGAAAATGTCATTAGGACTTTGAGGCAATGAGAATTCCATTGAAGAAGTACTTATGAGGTTTCAGAGCACAAATTTTTAAACAGTTCAGTTGAAGATTGCAAGACCTGGGAAAGCTTTTGAAGATATATGTAAATTGATTTTGTGGAAGAAACTAAAACTCTCATATATTTAAAGTTTGCCAGAATATGCAATTTCTGATTTTATTTTATTTTTCATTTTTATCTTTCTTACATGGGATTCCACTGGAAATCATAACATCTAAATCTACACAGCTTCCTGTTTCCATTAGTGTGATTTTTATTATTCACTTTCTTCATCATCATGACTTTATCGCTCTGGGAGACCTTTGCTTAGAAAAATTAAGGGAAAATAATTTTAGTATTTATTTTAGGAACTACCTATGAGACCCTCCAACTCTTCGGTAGAAAGTATTGAAACACAATTTACAGCCCAAAGTTTTGATCCTCTTGCCTCAAATTCCTCACTTCACTGTATTCACCAATCCTAAACTATTACATGACTCTATGGAATCCTAAATAAATCCTATATATCCTTATTAATACCCTGGATTTGCCTTTACTAAAACTTTATGGAGGGAATTGTTTCCCTTACTATAGCAAGCAACAACTCATCAAGTTGTTTTAGTGATATTTTAGGGGAATCTACATTCAACACTTCTCATATTAGCACACTTACTTTATTTTTATTCATTAATACATTTAGAAGTACACCATTACATTCCATTTTTGTGGACCAAAAAAAGATTAAATATTGAAGAATATTTTTTACCACCTTTAAGCTATCAATATGACAACTCTTAAATATTTTAGTCTCGAACATTTTTTTTTTAATCATGTATGTTTAACACAAAATGTTACATTAGTTTCAGGTGTATGACATAGTGCTTCCACAACTGTTTATGCTATGCTATGCTCAACACAAGTGTAGCTATTATCTGTCACCATATGCTATTACAATACTGTTGACTATATTCCTTATGCTATACCTTTTACATTCCAAAATATATTTTTGAAATTTAATAGTAAGTGTATATCATGCTAACCAGAATGGTATTGTATGGTTGATAAATGCTTTGTCACTATACTAAAATACCAAAAAAACCCCAAAAAAACAAAAAACGTTTAATGTCACCATGTTATTACTGGAAAGCCTTTGAAAATATTGTTTACTATATTTTTTAAAAGAGAATATGTTTTAAATAATATTCATATGGGCTAGGAGAATTAGGAAAATGCCTTTCATAAATTTGGCTCAGTGGCTTGGCCACTTAGGATGCTGATCTATGAAACTTTTAATTTTCACTGACTTTGCAGAGTATTCTGATAATAATTCAACATATGAATTAAATTTTTATTTCACAAAATAAAACCAAATGACTCTCAGTCAATAAATTCCAACCATGAAAGAAGTGAATGGAGCAGCAAACTATGTATTAAGTGCCTAATGAACTTGCAATAGAAAAATAAATGTCACTGTCCCTGGTCCTGGGAACTTGTGATACAAATCATATATCATGATGTCACTGTAAAGCTCAACATCATACTCATGCCTTGTGCTTAGGAAAGCATAAACCAGAGGTCTAGAATCTTGAGTTTCATTTCTGTTCTATCTTTAAACTCCCTTTGAAGCTTTAATGAAGAAAATTTATTTTTTAGTTTTTTTGTGTGTGAACTGAGAGGGTTGGATTAGACCATTGGTTTTCTAATTGTTTTCTACAGAGACATCTTAGAGGCCATTTTGATCAGAGGAGTAATGAATGGGTCCAGTATGAGGACCCCTCACTCCACCAGTGCTTCAAATAGAGCAGTTCTGTTTTCTTCCTTTTTTTTATTTTGGACTTCCAAGCTTACTTTCACTTGAACAAACAAATCAGTACATTAAACAAAAACAAACAAACAATAACCAAAATTCCACATTCCATTTGTCTCGAATATAGAGTTTGGATTATGACAAACTTATTTCAAATTCCGTAGTTAAAATATTTCTTCATAATAATAATAATAATAATAATAATAATAACATAATGATGGTATAATTTGTTCGGTCCTTATAATGTCCTGGGCAGCTAAATATATAATCTGATTTCATTCTGACAAGAGCACTAAAAGGTAAGTATTATTATCTTTTTTTTAAATATACATTTTTTTTTAAAGAAAGGGAAAGTGAATATCAGAGAGATTGATTTCCAATTATCCAATTCCCTAACATTTTTGAGAGCCTACTTGTACCAGGTGATTTGTTGGGTGTGTTTAGATTCCATACTCACAATACACTATGTAGCTATTTATATAGTAAAACTCAGAACTAGAATTGAATTCCAGAGTGGATAAAGCCAGTGCTTCATCAATACTAGTAATAATAATAAAACTGCTGCCACTGAGAATAATGATATACCTCACCTTGATGTGGAGGGACACTCTTGAGGAACATTGCATATTAACAATTTTATTTAATTTCATAATGCAAGAGATACACTATTTATTTGTTTGTTTATTTTAATTTTTTTGAGATACACTCTTCAATTACTCCCATTTTAAGGATGAAGAAACTAAAGATTAAACAAGTTAAGTGGTTTGCCAATATCTAAGATCACAATATTAGTAAGAAGCAGAGATGAGCTTCAATCCTAAATTGCCTAAGACCAAAGCATTCATTCAACCCATATACTTTCCTGATTAGTTTGCCATACTACCTCCCACTGCAATTTAAAATGTGGTTAAAAGTAATGGATCTGAGGACTGGCTCTCCCTGATTCAAGACATATTATAAAACTACTGTAATTAAAAGAGTGAAACATTGGAGAGAATATACACTAGTAGACCAATGAAGCAGAATAGAGAGCCCAAAAAGAGATCCACACAGATATAGCCAACTGATCTTTGACAAAGAAGCAAAGGCAATACAATAAAGCAAAACAATCTTTTAACAAATGGTACTGGGACAACTGGACATTCATATGCCAACAAACAAATAAATAAACAAGAAAACAAACAAAAGCTAAACACAGACCAGAAGTCATTAAAACAAAAACAATGTAAAACTTTTGCTTATGAAAGACACTGTTAGAGAATGAAAAGACAGGCCACAAACTAAAACACATAATAGTAGTTTTGAAAAAAGAAAAAAATTTGCAAGAAACTTTTTGGATAAAGGATTATTACTCAAAATATATGAAAACTTAATTTTCAACAATAACAAAACAAATAATGAAACATTAAAAAAATAGACCTTAACAGATACTTCATTAAAGAAGATATAGAATAGATGACAGGGGAGCCTGGGTGGCTCAGTCAGTTAAGCGTCCAACTCTGGTTTTGGCTCAGGTCATGATTTCAGGTCTGATCTCAGTGGAGAGCCTGCTTTCCCTCTCCCTCTGCCTCTACCCACCCCATCCCCAGCTTACATACTATCTCTTCCTAATAAATTGATTAATCTTAAAAATAAAATAAAAAGAGGTAGCCTGTGTGGCTAAATTGGTTAAGCATCTGCCTTTGCCTTAGGCCATGATCCCAGCGTTCTAGAATCAAGCCCTGCATTGGGCTCCCCATTTTTTTTTAAAAAATATAAAATAAGGGATGCCTCGGTGGCTCAGTGGTTGAGCATCTGCCTTTGGCCCGGGCATGATCCTGGAGTCCCTGGATCAAGTCCTGCATTGGGCTCCCTGCAGGGAGCCTGCTTCTCCCTCTGCCTATGTCTCTGCTTCTCTTTCTGTGTCTCTCATGAATAAATTAACAAAATCTTATAAAATCTTATAAAATAAAATAATAAAATAAAATAATTAAGATATAGAGATGACAAATAAGAATATGAAAAGGTGCTCTAGAGGCAGCCAGGGTGGCTCAGCGGTTTAGTGCCACTTTCAGCCCAAGGCATGATCCTGGAGACCCGGGGTCGAGTCCCATGTCAGGCTCCCTGCATGGAGCCTGCTTCTCCCTCTGCCTGTGTCTGTGCTTCTCTCTCTCTCTCTGTTTCTCTCATGAATAAATAAATAAAATCTTTAAAAAAAGAAAAAGGGGATCCCTGGGTGGCGCAGCGGTTTGGCGCCTGCCTTTGGCCCAGGGCACAATCCTGGAGACCGGGGATTGAATCCCACATCGGGTTCCCAGTGCATGGAGCCTGCTTCTCCCTCTGCCTGTGTCTCTGCGCCTCTCTCTCTCTGTGACTATCATAAATAAATAAAAATTAAAAAAAAATTAAAAAAAAATAAAAAAGAAAAAAAGAAAAAAAGAAAAAGAAAAGGTGCTCTACATCACGTATCACAAGGAAAATGCAAATTGACACAATAGTGAATATATATAAAATATCTGCACCCGTACAGCAAAAAACATTTGTACACTTATTAAGTATGTTAACTAAATAACTAAGGAATTGTTAATATTTCTCAATAAAATTCATACCAACAAAAATTAAAAGTTCTTTCTTTACTGCGAGATTTGAAAAACAGTAATAAAAATTACTGTACAGTTAGGGACACCTGGGTGGCTCAGCAATTGATCATCTGCCTTCTGCTCAGGGTACAATCCTGAGGTCCCAGATTGAGTCCCACATCGGGCTCTCTGCAGGGACTCGATCTTGGGTCTCTAGGATCAGGCCCTGGGCTGAAGGCGGTGCTAAACCGTTGAGACACCAGGGCTGCCCAAAAGTCTATCTATATAATAAATAATAGTAATATTTAATAAAATACCACTACACAAGTATTAAGATGACCAAAATCTGAAACACTAATAACACTAAACGCTGGGAAGAATGTAGAGCAACAAGAGCACTCATTCATTGCTGCAGGAAGTGCAAAATGGTACAGCCACTTTGGAAGACAGTTTGGTGATTTCTTACAAAACAAAACATACTATTATCATAGGATCCAGCATTTGTACTTCTTGGTATTTATTCAAAGGAATTGAAAATATATGTCCACACAAAACCTACACATAAATGTCTATGGCAGCCTAACTCATAATTCCCAAGTCTTGGAAGCAATCAGGATATATGATAATGGGTGAATAGGTAAAGGAACTGTGGTACATATGGACATGGGCATATTATTCAGCATTAAAAAGAAATGAGTTATCAGACCATGAGAAGATGTGGAGAAATCTGAAAGGTATATGAATAAGCAAAAGCAAACAAGCAAACACAACAACAACACCAAAAAAAAAAAAAAAAAAAAAAGAAAAGGCCACGTATTGTATGATTTCAACTATGTGACATTCTAGAGAACACAAAACTATGGAGACACTACAAATATTAGCAGTTGCCAGGAGTTAGTAAAAAAAAAAAAAAATAAGCAGAACACAGTACATTTCTAACAGTGAAATTACTTAGTATGAGGCTGTAATGGTAAATACATGTCATTATACATTTGTCCAAACCCATAGAATTCACAAGACCAAGAGTAAACTCTAAAAGAAGTTATAGAATTGGGATGATTTTATATCAATGTAGGTTCATCAATTATAACAAATATACCTTTCTGATGGGGGTGCTGATGTTGAGAGAGCCTATGCACTGGTATGAGAGAGGGGGGTGGGGCAGTATATGAGAAATCTCTGTACCTCCTGCTTTATTTTTCTGTGAATCTGTAACCACTCTAAAAAACAAAGTATATAAATAAAAATGTAAATACTCAACATTTCAAAGCAAATCAAACCACACTGAGACATCACCTCACACCTGTTAGAATGGCTATCATCATATAGACAAGAGACAATATGTGTTGGTGAGGCTATGAAGAAAAAAGAACCCTTGTGCACTGTCGGTGGGAATGTAAATTGGTTCAGCTGCTATAGAAACAGTATGGAGGTTCCTCAAAAAATTAATAATAGAAATACTGAATGATCCAGCCATTCAACTTCTGGATATATATACTAAGGAAACAAAATGACTACCTCAAAGATTTGCACCCCCATGTTCACTGCAGATAATTCACAACAGCCAAGATATAGGGGGGACAGCTACCTGTTCTTTGAGAGATAAATAAAATATCTTAAAAAGTGAAACATAAAATGGAATGTTATTCATTCTTTTTTTAGAAGGAAATCTTGCCGTTTGTGACGATGACAGACCTTATTATGCTAAATGAAACAAGTGATAGGAAAACAAATACTGTGTGATATCACTTATATGTGGAACCAAAACCAAAACAAAAACAAAAACAAAACAACAACAACAAAAAAACAAACAAACTGAACTCCTAGAAACAGAGAACAGATTGGTGGTTGCCAGAGATGGAGTGAGGGTGGGGGTTGGGAATGGGTCAAGGTGGTCAAGATTATTTATAAACTTCCAATTATAAAATAGGTAAGTTTGGAAGATATAATACAGTGAGTATATAATATTAATTTTATAATTATATATTTGTACATCTTATTAATATGCTTGTGGTGGAACCAAGTATAGTGGGAAGAAAGGAACTTAAAAAAATGTAAGGGAGTCAGTGGTAGACATACTCTAGAAAGAAAACTTTCACCTTTTGGCTTTAATTATGTGTCTCAGGGCCAGTTTCTGCCTTACTTAATGGAGCAAGGAGCCCCTGCTAGGCTTTACTTGCTCTCCACAGCAGGTTCTTAGAACAAAGGAGAGTCTGAACAGCTCATGGCCTGGATCGATAGTTGTAAACTCATTGCGAACAACTGAGCCACTCCACTGCACTGCACTTGAAAACAATGCCCATTGTGCACTCTCAGAATTTGTGTCTCTAATGATTTTCTTGACCAATTTCATACAATAATCTTGACCCTGATAACTGCTAATGAGGTTTAAAAATAAAACAAAATTATGACTGTAGCCTAATAAACTATCACTGTAGCCTATCTAAGAGTGTTTCCATAAAATCTGTAGTAGGAGGACATTGTTGTCCATGTGAAATACTAGCTTATATTTTCAGAGTTGGCTACATTGTCTCCTGGAATGCAACTTTTTCTCTGTCCCCTGGGTAGAAATGCACTCACCTCTCTTCTTTCTTATTATATCTATCATTTAACTCAATTACTTTTTATTCATAGCTTGAGTTATTATTGTATAAACCATAGTTTTTGCTCAGGAAATCATGCTTTATAAGATAAATTGAGTTTGGAGACCAAAAATGACTGGAATAATTAGTTGAATGAGAAGGATTAAAAATTGAAATTGCATTTTGCACACAAAAATATGTTTTGCTCCCGATTACTTTTCTACATTTATCAAACCACATTTGCTTAGAAATCTATTCATAAAACCATGGTACATTTTGTTTTTATTCTCTCAAATTGGGAGCCAAAACTAAAACTTGCAGAAACACATAAAAAATAAACTGGAGAAAAAATTCAAGTTAGCAAATCTCTACAGCACAATAAATACATACATTTTCTCTCTATGCGTAACACATGGTTTGGACAGGTGTTAGTATTAATAACAACAAGAGATTTGCATATTTTATAAACAAGTTTGCAAATATACCATAATACCTAACACTCCATACATAAATTTCCACAGATGTAACTTTCTTGTCTAAAATATGTGTAAAATTTTCTAGCATGTACCAAAAACACTCCAGCACTAATGCTTACTTCGGCAAAAACTGGGCATATCTATTCACAAGACCTAAAATGCAGAATTTATGCGATCAATTAAATCATTTGCCAATTAAATTTCACCAGCTTATCCAAAAGTTAACTCTTCTAAAAGTCCTCCTAGAGACAAGAATCAAATACAATCTTTAAAGTTAATATACTGAAAACAGTAATGGCATGTTTTTATATATATTTAAAGAAAAAAAAAAGCTGTAGTGATTAAAACTCCTTTTTCTAGCTGGTGTTGTGTTGGGAAGGCATGAATGCAGAGACGCACTTATTCCTCCTTTTGTTTGTTTTTGGCCAGCAGCCAGTTAAGGCTGTAACTCTAGCTTGTGGAAATTGGTTGAGTAAATGGAGACAATGAACCAGGTGCGGTGGATAAAGATTAGAGAGGCTGAAATTATACAGTTAGTGAGGTATGATTCTATTGTTTCAGTAGGGGCACCAACTCCTACTGTAGGGAGGAGGGATGTGGAACGAAAAACCACATCAATCAAAATCTTTTGCCTGTACATGTTGATTTGTATCTCAAATGGCTGTCCATATATTAGGGATATTTACATGAAGAGCTATTTAAAATTGTTTCGTTATGTTTTTATCAGAAGTATTGGATTCCATGTGTCTTTCTTTTTCTCTCTTATCACAGGAGCTTGCCCACTGATGGATAGGCTTGACAAAATGTTTTGAGGGCTTCTAATAAAAGTAAGATCAGGAAGACATATGCATAAATTTAATCTCAGGGTCACTTAAAAAAAAAAAAAAAGCTCTGTCAGTGGAGTCTAAGACTTTTACTACATCATTAGCTACTATTGTGCATAATTTAAAGATCATCTCAGGATGACTTGATTGATTGAGGATGACATGTATTTTGTTCTCTGAATTTATAACATGCTTCAAAAATGGTAGATTATATGACCCTTACAAGCAGATTTTTGGCATTAACATAGTCTCAGTGCTCTGCAGACACAGAGGCTGTTATTTTTGGTTATGATCTCCTTTTCTCAGTCTATCAGATCATATAAAATTTCTGACACTGATCAAGCAACTTCACACAGCTTTCCCTGGCAAATGGTGTGGCTTGGCATTCTTCTTTCCTTATATGTGACACTAAGCCATACCTTTTATACAGTTTACAAGGAAGATCTGACATTTTTATATATAACCAATATAAGAAAACCAAAAGGACAAGTGACATAGGAATTCTTTATGAATTCAAGGATAATTATTCTGCATGTGGATATCAAAATCATTAAATTATTACTAAAAAAAACCCTTTAGCAATTACGAAACCTGACACATTCCATGAAACCTTTTACTTTGATAAGTTCCACAACATTGTCATTTACATGAGGCTGAAATATTTCACCAGTCCAATATTGTGTCCTTACTAGAAAACAGCAATTTACTCCATTGTGTTTAGGTACAACATAAATTAACATATATGAAATATATTTGGACAAGGTAATGAAAATCTTGAGTAAAAGATTCTATTGCTAAGAGCTTTGACAATAATTTTTCTTATAATCTAAATAATTGCCCACCACTCTTCCACTCTCATCAGAATGGACAAAGGGTGTGCTTCTATTTCCTATCTTAAAATCATAATTTCAAATGAGTGATTCCACCAGGTAGAGACCTAAGTTGTCTATGCATATTGCATTTTTCAAATACAAGGATTGATGGGAAATTGAGATTCAGTTGAGCTAAAGTGATCATAAGCTTGCTAAATGTCTGATATATCAATATATTTTATCTATATCTATATATCTATAGATACATATTAAATTTTCTTAAAATATCACCAACTTCTTTGTTTAATTTTACATTTCAAATTTATAACTTGTAAGATTGGTGATTTTAATATTCTAACTAAAAACTTTAATTGGAATAGATTGTAAATCCTTAAATATATAGATCTTATACCTAAATTTTAAAATTTAATAAAATTAAGGAGAAAAATGGAGGGAAAAAGGTAGAAAGCATTCCAATATTGTTAAACATGGTAAGCAGGAACTCCTCTTCCTTTCTCAAAGTTATATTGATCAATGTACTCTTTACATCCAAAATATCAATACAAGAAGACCTGAAAATCATGTAAATTCCAGGATGCTATATGGAAACAGATATCTTTTTTTTTAAATTTTATTTATTTATGATAGTTATCACAGAGAGAGAGGCAGAGACATAGGCAGAGGGAGAAGCAGGCTCCATGCAGGGAGCCTGACGTGGGATTCGATCCTGGGTCTCCAGGATCGCGCCCTGGGCCAAAGGCAGGCACTAAACCGCTGCACCACCCAGGGATCCCTGGAAACAGATATCTATCTCCTCACTATATCTCTATCCCAACAGCCATATCTTCTCTCCTTTTCTGGTTTTTATTATTGGTCTTTAACTCCAGGCACCAAGCCTCCAGCCCTCCTCCTCTGGATTCAAGTCAAGGCTTACTTTTTTTTTTTTTTTTTTTTCAACTTCACAACAAGGATTCTGTAAAGACTTGACAACCAATATATTGTTAGTTATCAGTAACAATGTCCATTTCTTTCTTTATTTGTTTTATTTTTTACAGAGGGAGAGGGAAGAGAGAGAATCTTTAGCAGGCTCCATCCCTCAGCATGGAATCTGATGAAGATCTCAAGTTCAAAACCCTGAGATCATGACCTGAGCTAAAATTGAGAGTCAAATATTTAACGGACTGAGCTATCCAGGCGCCCTAGTAACACGTTTTTTTTTTTTTTTTTTAACTAATGAGTAATCTGGCTCCAAAATTCTATCCTGAACATGTGTAGGGCCCCTCATCATAGCCATTGTCATACTTGGTTCATCCGAAAGCAGATTCTCAGGGAAAGTCTGAGGAAGCATAATAATCTCAAAGGTGGTACTTGAAGTACAAGAGCAGGAACCAGCAAGAGATAATATAAACATGTATTATCAAGATGGCCATAACTAGTTGGAATGAGTTGCTTGTTATATTTCAAATGCCCACACAAATAGCTATAAAAGCTGTATCTTAGAACAGGCTCTCTGGAAGAATTTATTCATTCCATCTTATCATATTGGTTTGAGAAAGAGAATTTAAAAACAGTCAGCCCTCACATCTGGTAGCTATTTTCTACCAACTTAGCCATGATGTTCTTTTGTTTAGCATATACTATTTTCATAACATCAACAATGGACAAGAACTATACCTGACTATAAAAGAAGAGAAAACCAAGATAATTACAGAATATCTCTGAAGACTGATACAAGTAAGTATATTTGCAAGTACAAAAATATGACCAGACATGCCCTTATACTCATTACTTCTCCAATGATAATCTGAACTCTGCTCTATTCCTCCTGTATTTAACATTAAAAAAAAATCTTCATATTGTCTCTGACTTCCTAGAGTACTCAATCTAGAATAGCCCATACTTCCTTGACCCTTCCACTAAATCTCCTAACAGATTCCCAAAATTCTATAGGTCAACGTTCTTCGTACAAATCAAACCAATAGCATAGATTAGATAGATAGATGGTATAGATGATATAGATATAGAGATAGGTAGAAAGAGATAGATAGAGATGATAGAGATGGAGATAGAGATAGATAAGTGTTACTATTGCAATTAGTTCACCTCATTATGGATCCTGAGAAGTCTCATAATCTGTTGTCTGAGAACTAGAGAACCAGTGGTGGAAATCAATCTGCATCTGAATGCCTGAGAAAGTGAAGACTGATGGTGTATGTATCGTCTGAGCCTGAAAGTGCAAGAACCAGGACCATCAATGTCAAAGGGCAGGAGGAGATGGATGTCCTAGCTCAGTTAAAAAGAGCAAACTCATTCTTCTTCCACTTTTTTGTTCTGTTCATCCTCAATGGATGTTGCCCAATCACACTGGTGAAGGTAATCTTTCCTCTGTCTATAAACTCAAAAACTAATCTCTTTCAGAACACTCTCACAAGAGGTACCTGGGTGGCTCAGTCAGTTAAGCACCTGTTTTCGGCTCAGGTCATGATCCCAGGGTCCTGGGATCAAGCACCACATTGGGCTTCCTGCTCATTGAGGTGGCTGCTTCTCCTCTCTCCATGTTTGTTCTCTCTCTTTCTCTCTCTGTGTGTGTCAAATAAATAAATAAAATCTTTAAAAAAAGAAAGAACACCCTCACAAACACACCTACAAATAATGTTTTACCAGCGACCTGGGCATGCTTTAGCCCAGTCAAATTAACACATAATATTAACTATTATTCCCTCCTAACAACTCTTAATAGTAAGATATCACATTTTCCATTGTTTTCAGTCTTTGCTAACAGAAATTAATAAATTTAACTTTGACCATAGATGTGTTCCTCTAAACTTTACCTGTTGGCCAACAATAGAGTAATCATTCACACTTCAGAATTGCACATAGTTGAACACCATGTTGTTTCCAATGAAGCCCTCAACAATACAGCTCCAGGGCAGGAAGCATCAAGGGCATGAGGTAAGGTGTTATTACGTGTGCCTGTATGAATCTATGAATCTTTCCTGAGCCCATAAAAACATGTTACCACAGTACTAGAGATATAATATAACTAGATATGGGGGCCCAGTGAGGTAAGGTTTTTGATGTCCCTGATATAATTAGTATCTAAACAATGTGGGGCAGCACTTCATCTACAGTATAATGTGAAATATGCTCTTTAAGCTTAAATATATTTACATTTTTTAAAGATATTTATTTATTTATTTATTTATTTATTTATTTATTTATTTATTATTTATTCATGAGAGACAGAGAGAGAGAGAGAGAGGCAGAGAAACAGGCAGAGGAAGAAGCAGGTTCCCCGCAGGGAACCCAATGCAGGGCTTGATCCTGGGGTGCAAGATCAGGCCCTGGGCTGAAGGTAGACTCTCAACCGTAGAGCCACTCAGGCATCCCAATACATTTACATTTCTGAAACATACTGAGAAAACCATATCAAGATGATGGAGATTGGTTTAAATGGTTGCATGGTGAACATTTCAAAATTATGAATTTAGGGATTCCTGGGTGATGAGTGTCTGCCTTCAGCCCAGGGCATGATCCCGGAGTCCCAGCATCGAGTCACACATCGCGCTTCCTGCATGGAGCCTGCTTCTCCTTCTGCCTATGTCTCTGCTTCTCTCTCTGTGTCTCTCATGAATAAATAAAGACATTTAAAAAATATGAATTTAAAATTTTAAATATCTTATGAACATGGTATATACACACATCAAAATACCATTTATGCACTCATTTTTGGATTAAAATTTTGTTTATAAGTTTAGGTAATTATATATATCTAGAACCAAGTTATTTCTTCTTTGCAATTATCTCTACATATGGGAACAATAAAATGATTTTGACCTGTCAAAGAGAGCTCTCCAGGGATCCCTGGGTGGCGCAGTGTTTTGGCGCCTGCCTTTGGCCCAGGGCGCGATCCTGGAGACCCGGGATCGAATCCCACGTCGGGCTTCTGATGCATGGAGCCTGCTTCTCTCTCTGCCTGTGTCTCTGCCCCTCTCTCTCTCTCTGTGACTATCATGAATAAATAAATAAAACCTTTAAAAAAAAAAAAAAGAGAGCTCTCCAATTCACAGTAGCCAAGATGGTCTTCAGGAGAAGAGTTGAGATTGAGGTAACCATTTAGGGCTTTATAGATAATTGTAGACTGAAATTGCTCTCCAATGAGATTAGTTGCTAAAATAGACTTAAGATTTGTGTAGCCCTATTGTCCTGTGAGTTCCAGATACTTTACATTTCCTTCCATTTATTTCCAGTGGAATCTATGCTGATATTTAAACAAAAGAGCTGTCCAGGAATATTTTTCTTTTCTGGAACAACACCAACCACAATAGCAGCAACATTCTTCCAACCAGTATCCTTATAGCTGGGTGGCTACTTACAGAATTCTTCTCTCTTGACAATATCAGCAGAATTGTTTCATTTTTCCCTTTTAATAAATACAATGTTTTCCCTTTTATTTTTACTTTTTATCTTCTATAAAATGTTGGAAGACCAGGCATCACCAGGCATAAGTGTGTGGTGTTACTTGCTACTTTAATACACTTTTCATTAATTTCAAAAGACAAATTTTCTTCAGATTATACCACATATTAGAAGTAAAAATCAGATTTAATAATCTCAGATTTAAGTCAGATGTTTGACTATCTTTATTTGTTCATTCATATACTTCTTTCTTCACCCAGTAAATATTTATTGAGTATTTCTGTACTAGGCACCATGCCAGGTACTTGAAAACAGTCATAAACATGATGCTCTCAAACCCTGTTCTCATGAGGTTTATAATTTAATTCCATTATGCTTAAGAATCTCATGGTAAATATGAAAAAGGCTTTCAGTCTTGGGGATGACCTTTACAAGATATTGAAAGGCAATTTTAATATTGTCTGCAAGCACTTAAGTATTTTCTTATGTAGATTTGCAGAAGAAGGCTTCCTCATCAGGCAAAGCAGGTATTCTCCCTAGATGAAAACAGTAATTTGGTAATAGAAATTCCAAACGATGTTTCCCTACCATTAACACTTTGGTTTTTCACTTGGCAAACACTGAAAAGGAATGAGTCTGTACAGTTGGAGTGCAACTGAAAATAGCATGAATGTTAATGCTTTTTACAAATCTCGATCACTTAATTGTTCATCAAGCTCAGAACATCTGTATTTAAGCATTAGCTCCACTGTCTGCTATAAGGCAATTCCAAGAGCTATATTCAATGGAAGCTGCAAAATCAGCATATTTAAAAATTCAACATATTTAATATCAAGAACTACAAATAAGAGACTATTTTTCCTTTTCTTACATTCATGCAAATCCTGATATTGTTAATAAACACAAACAGTAATGCTAAGGGCCAGTTCTATTTATAATCATTTTGAAGCCAAACTTCTCCATAGGTTAGTACAATGATTCTATAAGTGGAGACTGTACTTTAAGAGGTAAAGAGATAAACACATAAAGTGTGAAAGCTCATTCACTGAGGAAATTAATTATTAGAGTATTTACACAAGGAAATGTCAACAATAAACTATCTTAACCTACTAACAAACTTCCAAATTTGGATGATTTAAAACCATGTGACTACAAACATAAAATATGATGGTTCAATAATTATCATGCACTTTCAAATCAGGTTTAGGTCACATGAAACTTTTTGTGAAAGTTTGCGTCCTGTTGTTAATTGTTGTCATAGTTTTACATATGAGTGAAAACACAAACCTGAATGCTATTTTTATTTCTACTATGATTCTCTGGAAATTTAAACTTTGAAGATCATAAAACTCTGGCTCAATAACCTTTCAAACTAATTCTTTGTAGAGACATAGTTCTACATATATGCAAGCACCACTAATGTCATTTTACACTGATAATTTTATTATAAATGTGATAATGATGTAGAGAGAAGAAAAAAGTGTATGAGATTCCAAATTTATGTAACAATTATAAATCTTTACCTTCATTCTTTATTAGTTGCCAAATAGCTATATGTTTTCTTTTGAAAATACTGATTAATACTGCACTCTATCAAATGCACACATAATAACATTAGTGCATGTAATGGCACACCTTTAATAGATAATAGATCAACAATCACTAGTAGGTAGGAGGGAGAATATTTTGATTACAAAAAGAAAACATTGTTTACATTGTTCTACATTTAGTCAAAGGCAGACACTCAACCACTGAGCCACCTAGGTGCCCCACAATCTGCCTTTTACATTTCATTAAGACAGGCTTGATTTGGTTTCCTAATTTATATATATATAAATATATATATATTACATATTATATATAATTTGTATATATTATACAAATAATATATATATTACATATTATATATAATTTGTATATATTATATATAATCTAATTTGGATATCCTAAATTACTGAACGTATGAATTACTGAACGTATGAACATTTTTGAAGCAACTTTCACATGAAGAATTAAGAAAGTTTCCTGATATTTACATATCTTCTAACTCCAATCATATTCTATTTGTTTGTATAGATGGATGAGATAGAGTTTTCCAGTATTTTGTATTGTCTATTACTTTTTGTCTGTTCTTAATTCCCTGACTGCAATATACCCACTAATTTAGGTAAGAAAATTTTGTAAAGATTTCTTTATTTTAATAGTGTATTAAGCTATATTCCAAGTTTTAACTCTATTATTTTATTGTGACTTTTATTTGACAATCATTCACCACTGTGATTTGCCAGTTATCTTGCTTGATGATAAGAAGACTGGAAGATAAGAAGAGATGGTCTTTGCTCTTAAAGAACTTAGAAGAGGGATTCTCAGAAATGTAAAATTATTGAATCTAAATGCTTATGAGCCATAATAGATGCCTGAAGAAAGTGGTTCACAGACATGGAATTAAGGATGTTTAAGCTTACCTTTATAATTGACTGAAAAAGGATCATAAAGATTAAAGGGCATAAGCTCCTATGTCATGACATTGTTGTGTGAAATTAAAAGGTCTCAGATGCGTGTGAGGTTGAATTTGTCAAAATAATTACTCAGGAAGATTTCCTCTTCCCTCAGCCCTTAGGAATAAAGTGACTTTCTTCCAGAGTAGAAAGATGGTTTGGCTGTTTATCCCTCCATTCTCCACTATTTTGGAAGTGCCCCCTGGGCAGCTACAGCCTGTGAGGAAAGTCTCCAATTCAACATGTACTTGAATGAACACTAATTAAGTAAGTAAATCCTCTACTTTACTATGTCTGGTCTGTTATTACACCTATAAAAGGAATTATTAATTTTAAAAGTTATACTTTTTCTGTTCTAGAATGTTCATTTTATTCTTTTATATTAACAAATTACAATCGCTGTTGAATTTCTTTATGTTTTTACCCTTTATTTCACTATTATTTCTGTATTTTGTTTATTTTTATGGTCATTTTAAAGTCTCTTTGTGCTAACTCCAACATCTAAATTATCAGTGTACCTAATTCAATGTTTCTTATTCTTGATTTAATTATCATTTATCTTTTGATGCCTGTTTTTATGACTTATAATACATGATTCCATGCCATATATAGATGTTGTAATTACCTCGTAAAAAGACTTTATATCTAAGCACTGTAAAGACAGAGATTTCACTGCCTTTCAGATATAATACTTCCTAACATTTGGTTTGTTCAGGCCTTTGATTGGATCCTGGAAGATAGCCCTCTTCTACTCTGAAAGTTTTGCTTTTCAAAGATTTTTAGCTTAGCTCTTTGGTGTCTAACCTCAAATAAGTTCAAAATCTGACAAAGGTCCTGAGAAAAAGACCTCTCCTTAGCATTACTTGTCTCCCAAGCACTGCAAGATAGTAAAAGATTTTACTTTACCTTCATCTCAGCCCTATACCCACCATGCTATGCAGGTATTCAGTAAATATCCAAAGAAGGCAAATTGGCAGAAAATTAGAGAATATTCTAGGAATTATTTTTTTTAAATTTTTATTTATTTATGATAGTCACACAGAGAGAGAGAGAGAGTGAGAGAGGCAGAGACACAGGCAGAGGGAGAAGCAGGCTCCATGCACCGGGAGCCCGATGTGGGATTCGATCCCGGGTCTCCAGGATCGCGCCCTGGGCCAAAGGCGGGCGCCAAACCGCTGCACCACCCAGGGATCCCTATTCTAGGAATTATTATGTCATGCTGGATCATAGAAGCCTCAAAAATTATGCTGATTTTTCTTTCTCCAAGTATAGATTTTCTGCTTGTAACAAAACTGATTTTTAGTTCAGAAAAAAACTTGACCAATAACCATAAGAGAAACAATTCTGAAGTCAAGCTGAGAACTCTGCTATTTAACCTATTGTCCTGGCTTCTGCAGTTTTCCAATGTGTGCGTAAAAGATCCTTAAATGTATCCCTTTACTTCTACTCTATAGCAGCATAGGTGGTGTAATGCTATCTACTATGTCTCACTAAGAAATTGATTCTACCTTTTGTGCTATGCATTGCTTTCGTATTTGATTTTAACTCCTGCTACTTAGGTTTTTAGGATCTGGATACAAATGAATTGCTCCAGGTTAGGTTGGCCTTGTTGCAATTCAATAAATTGTACATTTCTTTGTAAGTAGAGCTGTATACAGTATTTTCAATATCATTGCGTCCTGAAGGTAGATACTACAATAAAAGTAGGCAAGACTCAAAAGCCAAATCAGCCTTAATAACTTTACATAGTCTAGAGGTAGCTTGACATTGAAATAAGCAAGCATAGATTATCCAACTCAACATGGTTGATAAAATAATCTTTTAAATTGACATATACTTTATATAAGCACTTTTATGAACAAAATAGTAATTAATGAAAAGACTTACTTTTAACAAAATTAATATAGTATACTTAAGATGTATCTTAAAGATAAACTTAGATGTCGAATTTTTTTTTTTTTTTTTTTTAATGGGGGCACCTAGGTGACTCAATCAGTTCAGTGACTGAGTTTGATTTCAGCTCAGATCATGATCTCGAGGTCCTGGGTTCAAGCTCTGCTTGGCCTCCACTCTCAGCACAGAGGCTGCCTGTCTTACTCCATGCTCCTACTCCCACTCACTCTCTCTCTCTCTAATAAATCAATAAAATCTTTTTTAAAAATTTAAAAATAAAATATTTTAAGAATGTAAACATTCATACTATGATAAAATAGATATCAACCATAGAATAAGAAAACTATTAAACAGTGTAAAGTGAGAAGAAAAACGAAACAAAACATAAGAATGTAACCTGGAATTGAAATTAATAAAACTGAAAAAAAACTATAGAAAAGTTAGGCAATATTAAAATTGATTATTTTATGACAGTATTGAAAGAAATAAAACCTTGTAATCTAATGAAGGAAAATTAAAATTAGAAATAAAATTGTTTCAATGTTGGAAAGAGAAAATTGTGAACAAAAATATGCCAAAGATAGCCCTGGTGGCTTAGCGGTTTAGTGCCGCCTTCAGCCCCGGGAGTGATCTTGGAGACCCGGGATCGAGTCCCACATCGGGCTCCCTGAATGGAGCCTGCTTCTCCCTCTGCCTATGTCTCTCTCTCTCTCTCTCTGTGTCTCTCATGAATAAATAAATAAAATCTTTAAAAAAATATGCCAATGATTAAAAAAAAATAAAGGGGTACATTTACAAATTAATTTCAGTAATGCTGAATATTTCATGATTCTACACATTTCCCAGAAAATTTCTAGTGTAAAAATTTACCAAAAAAGTTACACACTTCAACAAAACATTTACTCACAGATGAATACTTGAAAAATATACTATGTTCAGATTATTTTATATCTGAAGTTTAACAAACATTTATACACTGTAAGATTACTGTTATTTCTGCTATTATGGATTATATAGAAAAATACTAAAACTTTTCCCCCAAATATTGTATAAATCTTGATCTTAAAAGCTATTTAACAAATTAGTAATAAATATCATACCATTATGTCAATATTGGGTTAAAGAAAAGATTTATGAAGAAATGATACAAATCATCTTTGAAGAATTTTAAATGAGGAAATTATTTACATGATGAATTATATTTACCAACAATCAGCAAACCAAAAAATTAAATTATATGAAATATTGCTTCCATAAAGAACCCATGATGTTCCAGCAACCAAAAATATGCAGCATTTTTCTTCATCTTTTATATAATAAAATTAAAAAAGCAACTTTTGCTGTATTCATATTACATACAAAGATATACACCTATGGTGAGAAGAGATATTATCTATTTGAAAATTATATCTTTTATCTTATAATCCCTAGGTACATAAAAATCAGCATTAAATGACTAGAATTTGTAAGAGATTTGATAATTAGTAATATCCATTAAAATAAAATTAGAAAAATAAATATGCCTAGAATTACATATACAGAAAGTAAAGGACCTATGTGAAGAAAACTGTACTTTTTAACTGAAAGATATAAATCATTATCCAATATCATAATAAAATAATATCTGAGTTAATGTATAGACCATTATATTCTAGAAATAGTTCAGCCATAAAAGTGTCACTTCTTTCTAAATTAATTATAAATGTAATAAAATTCCAATTATGCATCAAGTGATAAATGATGTATAATTTGCTTTTGTAATTAATAAGTTTAGTTTAAAGTTTATATGAAAGAAAAAAATGGCTGAAAATTATCATGGAAAATTATAAAAAAAGATTTACAAAAATTACAAAAGAATAGTCAGGAGTTCCTTTTTATCCTTCCAAAATTAAAACACATTTAAGAGAATATTAAAATTAGATGCTTTGAGAAATTTCTAATGCTAAAATTTACCCAAAGAGAGTTAGAAAAACTTAACAGAACATTTACCCAGAGATGAACACTTAAATTAAAAAACATGCTTAATCCAGATTGTTTTATATCTGAAGTTTAACAAACAATTACAAACAATGACATTCTTGTGCTATTTCTGCTATTATGGATCAAAGAGCAAACTAAAACCCTTCTTTCAAATATTATCTGAGTCTTAACTCCAAAAGCTGTTAAAGAAAGTAACAACAAATACTATAGTCAATTATATCAATATTGGATAAAATATAGTTGATAAAGAAGTTTGATATAAGTTATCAGCGATTGTTTTCAAATTTTAACAAGAGAAATCTTAAACATTTTAATAAGATTTTAATGTAAGAAGGGAAGAAGAGCAAGGACAAGCACCCAAGCATCTCTGAGGAGAATCCTTGTTTTCACTCTCTCAGGTTGAGTTCTAGATGTTATTCTGGAAGTGATAAAACTAGAGATACGAAAGTCTTGCATCCTTTCTCCCTCTGTAGCCCTTGGAGGCATCATGTCCCCAGGGAGGAGTTCCTGCACCACCACAGAATGACAGCAGTCCAGGAGTACTATGAGTGGTGTACACAGATCATCATAGAGGGCCTGTCCCAGTGCTTCATGTTTTCCAAAGACTTAGAACCTAAATATGTTCCTGATATGCACATTTTGCCATAAAAATAGAGAACTCAGTGGAGAGAGGGACCATAGACCTTTAGACACTGGCATGAGGAGACTGCAGAGGGTCTCTGTGGAACTCTGAAATCTCTACTGACTCTGAGGACAAGATTTTACTAATCAATGAATGCTTGATAATAAGTAAACTCACAGCCACTTAAACTCATTATGTTCCCTCCAGAAAACTGGATATTTGCTATGGTCTAAATGTTTGTGTCTCTCCAAAAATCACATACTGAAATCCTAATGTTCAGTGTGATGAGATTAAGAGGTGATTATTTCACAATAATAGAATCCTCATTATTACACTTAGGTCTCTGGTGAAAGAGACTCCATAGAAATCTCTAACCCCTTCTTCTACTTGAGGACATGAGAAATCTGTAACTTTGAAGACGGCTCTCCATAGAACTCAACGATGCTGGCACCCTAAATCCTCTAGCCTTCAAGACTGAGAAATAAGTTGGTGTTGTATTTAAGCCACTTTGACTGTGGTGTTTTATTTTTGCAACCCAAATGGACCAAGATAACATTCAAAGCAAATATTAAGTTCAGTATATAAAAATAGAGAAAGTTCCATGTTTCACATTTGATTTTATATTTATGGACATAATTTATAAAACCAGCAAAACTAGAACAAAATAAATGAGCACATGGTGCCTCTTACAGCTTATTTTCTAATTGGCACTTAATCTGTATTTTTCACAAAGTCCTATAGTATCTACAATATGGTCATTATATATCCGTTCTGACAAGTGCGTGTTAAAAATCTATTTATATTTAGCAAAAATTTCATCAGGTTGTACTAGGGATTGTATTCATTCATCACATTTCCTAAGCTACGTAAATAAGTCATGACTATTTTCACAAATAATGTTCATTATCACACATTAGAAAGTTACATGCTATTAATGATAGTGGATCCATGAATTAATGATAAAACAATGCTCCACAAAGTGCAGTCATTTGTAGATTGCAGTTTCGATTACAAAAATACAAAAATTAAAAAAAAAAATGATTCATTGACTATACGTAGGGTAAGGTTTTTAGTTTTAAAAATGCTGAGGATCAATCATATATGTATATTTTTAAATGAGCTATGTAAGATAGTGACATTATTCAGAAGCATATGTTTCTGTTTATTTTTATGTAGAGAGGGAAACACTATGTACTATCACTTCACTATTAGTCTCTCTTTTGATGGGCATATTAAACTGGAATATGCCCATAATGGAATATTACAAAAACATATCATTGCATCAGTAAAATAGCTAGTTTTCTTTTTCCCAAAACCATCCTCCAAAACTAAAAGATATGTGCTGATTAGTAAAATGTAAAATGTGCTGATTAGTAAAAACCAGAAACATGGAGCTCTATTTGGGTAGCTAGGTGGGACTTATAATAGGTGCCTTAGATCAAGCCTTTTTTTATTTGACTCAAAAATATTTATGATACTATTATTTATTATAAACCTTATGCATTCTCAATGAAAAAGGAAACAGTAAAGAAAACTGCATACCAACAATAGTTACTTTGAATATTTTGATTAATATTTTTCCAGATATAAGCTAATATGAAATTATTACAAAGAATTAGATATTTATGAATGTATGTATTCCCAAATTTAATCACTTATATGCATGTATTCATATACATAGATTATATATGTATATGTAGATAGAGTATGTATATATATATGTTACAAATATTTCAAACTATGGCATGTATTCTATTTTATAGCATAACTTTTTCTAATAATATTTTTAATACTAATTTTTAAATTAATGTATTTCTGTACCTACATACCTACATCATCAAAATCAGTAGAATTGTCATCCTACTCTTTAACATCATATATCTTTTATAGATAAAATATGACTTTTGTAAGCAATCTGGGAGTATGCACATGATCAATTTTTAATATTATAAGTAATACGTAAGGAATATCAGTCATTAAACATATATTTCATTCAACAAAATGTACATATAAAATCATGTAGCATATGGCCACAGCAGCACAATAGGAAAAAAATACAGTAAATATATGTTTGAGTCTTGCTCACACAAATATTTGTTTCCAATTATTTTCTTGGAAGGTAATATTGAAGTATCATTATTTGCTCCAAGAAAATAATATTTAAAGAATCTTTCAACATATTGCTAAATTATATTCCAAAAAGATAGAGCCAAATTAGAAATATGTTTTGATGTATGAAAATCACCCAATATTCCTATATAGGTGCTGTCATTGGGTATTGTCATTTAGAAATATAAATATGGGGGGATCCCTGGGTGGCGCAGCGGTTTGGCGCCTGCCTTTGGCCCAGGGCGTGATCCTGGAGACCCGGGATCGAATCCCACGTCAGGCTCCCGGTGCATGGAGCCTGCTTCTCCCTCTGCCTGTGTCTCTGCCTCTCTCTCTCTCTCTGTGACTATCCTAAATAAATAAATAAAATATTAAAAAAAAAAGAAATATAAATTTGTCTGGCATATCATATTTTAATCTCAATAATTTAATTTGAATAATTTTAACTATTACTTGGAACTTTTTTTTCTAATATACTTTTTGAAATTTGGTATTTCTCCTGAGAATCACTGTTGAAAAATGCTTTGAAGCCTGAGCAATGGTGCTAGATTGTGCTGGTTTAAATCCCAGTCAGCCACCTCCTAGCCTATGACCTGGGAATAGGGACTCAGCTACTACATACCTTATTTTCCCTATTTGTGGGAAATAGTCTTAATAAAAGTGAGGATTAAATGTAATAATATATGTTTTCTTTATATTACATATAATTAGGTATGTAATATATGTATTTTGTATAGGAATGGCACATAGGAATCATTATTATGTAAATGCTATTATTATATGCTCATGGGCACTGCCCATATTTATTTGAGAATTTATCTTTTGTTTTCCTATTATAAGAGATCCTTAGAAATAAATAATATCGATTTTCTTTTAGCCATATAAACTCTAATTTCCCTTCTAACTCTCTTCCCCTTTAATCTCCCAGAGTAAGAATGAGTCTTTTCTTTGGGTGCTCCCTGAACACAATGTGTTTTCACTTGGAAAGCTATAATTTCAAGACTCAAAGCTCTAAATGAACAATGCCTTATTTTATCAATCTAGAGATTTGCTCCTTAGTAAACCGGTTTAGTTAAAGCAAAGTTTTACTTGTGCTGATGATTACTTGTTCTGATTAAATGAAAACACTAAATTGTTTTTGTCTATATGTAGAGGCACCCACATTTTCTTGGGAGGTCTAGAAGTAAATACATGGTGCCTGGTGAAAACAGAGGCTTATTTTGCCAGTGTTTATAGATAGATGATCAGCCATAAGGAAATGTACAATAGTGGCATTGGAGGCCATTTCCAGCTGATGATGTTTCTGTATTGCTTTTCCATAAATAATATCAACACTTCAGAGGAGAATCACTACAGATTCATACTCACCAAAGGGGGAAAACATCACCTCTGGCTATGTAGTGCTCCCGATTCTGACAACCAGCTCCACTTGCCCGTGCGGAAACAGAGGTGATGCAGAGGAGTTCTTCGGTTTCCAAATTCAGAAGACAAAAAAAGGACAATTGGCAAGGCAAAATTCAAGCCAACAGTTTGACATGAAAACTAATTCAACAAAGTCAGAATAGCCTCGTATCCCTTGGCTCTTGGATGATGGGTCCGAAACTCTATCTCCACACTGTCTCATCTCGCAGCAAGCTTCTGAATTTAGAGATGCTATCCTAAAAGTTTCTGAAAGACCTAGACCTGACCTCGTCCTTACCATCTGAATAGGAAATCATGCCAGCTTTGTGTCCTCTTGCTTCAGATCAGGCAGTGTAATTAAAAATGAGTCACACTTTGGGAACCACGGAAAGACACCTTTTCTTGAAATTCAGGTACAGTGCTATTTCTGGTAGATTCCAGGGGTCTAATTTATTCAAATGTTCAATAATAACCCAGCAGGGACAGTGTCTGGGGTCCTATCAAGAAGTTTCTGTCTCTCAAACCTCTTGTTTGAAATAAAAGAAGCTATGGAAATGATCTTTCTGTGGCCTCCTCAGTCCTTTAGCACAACAGAAAAAAACAAAGTTTCTTCCAGCATTCTAAGTGTGGTGATATTGCTATCAGTGTAAAAATGTTGCTTCCTTGCCTAGAACCAGACTATGTTCAATTTAAACAGGTCAGCATAGAAAAGTAAAAGAGATAGATTCATAACTGTAGAAAAAAAAAAAAAAACGCTCTTCCACAATTGGTGTGTTTTATACCCATACCTCTGTCCCATTGTGTGTATATAGTTATATAGTATATAACTATATAATGGAAAAATAACTAACAAATGCATCATTATAATACATTAGAAGCATGTATTTTATCCTTTGCAAATGCATCTCCCAAATGTCTACTACTGTTTCTTCTTTGAAGGGACCCAATAAATAATAATACTAAGACTAATGGGCACTCCGTTTAATATAACATGGCTGACAAAACAAAGCCCCAACATAAAGAGATTCTCAAGAACACAAAGAAAGCAAGTATATTGATGCCTGCATTCAATTACTGTACTATAAAGCATTCATTCCTTTGGAAGAACCTATTATTTTTCAAAATAATGTGAAGCCTCAGCAGGTGCCATCGTAGTTGGCTGTGCAAACTGTAGCTCCGCCAAACTCCAGTAATTATTTAGACCAGTCAGACTCTGTGTGTGCTCTACTACAGAGTCAGCATTCACTACATCACTTCAAATTGTTTGTTGGATCTTATTGTTAGGATCGTGACATTCATTACTGGGGACTAAACCCTTCATTACACAGTTTGTCAAAGTCCTCAAGCAATACACTCTTTGAAAAAGAACAAGCAGAATTAGTTTCCTGTGGGGAGCTCTTAGAAGCAAAAACATTAAATAAATAAAAAAAGGAGAAAAAAAAAAGGATTTCTAAAATACATGTTACTTTGTCACCAAATAGTGACAGCTCTTCTTTCACTTACATGTCACTCAGATCAGCAAAAGTACACAATATTTAAGAATACTAAATAAACTTCTTTTTAATGATAGTATAGCTTCGGAAGTTCACTTTTTCAAAATACTAACTTTCCTACAATTAAGTAATAACTATTGCTGGCCGTGGTATTTTGTTTGTTTGCAACAGATATATGATTTGAGGAAATATGTAGTGATGCTGGAATGAAACATCAATTACCATATAAAGCTCCCAGTAATAACTTAATCTCAGTATGTCTTTTGATAAATACAATTTTATCATAGTTCCACTGAAGTTACGAGAGGAGAAAAAAAATCTATTATAAACAGATTTAACTATTGACTATTGGAACTTTCCTGTTTTTAAGAGAAATTCCAGAGCTTACTTCCTGTTTGTTTGTCACGTCTACTAGGCCTTCTAACCTAAAATTTGTATAGCAAACTGAAAAAAGAAAAATTGTAAGCAAAACTTTGTTCATGCTTTTTTGTAATAAGTCCAAGCTCTCTCTCTTTTTTTTTTTTTTTTTTTTTTATTTATTTATGATAGTCACAGAGAGAGAGAGAGAGAGAGGCAGAGACACAGGCAGAGGGAGAAGCAGGCTCCATGCACTGGGAGCCCGACGTGGGATTCGATCCTGGGTCTCCAGGATCGTGCCCTGGGCCAAAGGCAGGCGCCAAACCGCTGCGCCACCCAGGGATCCCCCAAGCTCTCTTTAATGGAGTTTAAATCCAAAGACAACTGGCATTTTCTGAGAGACTGGCTATTTAATGCATATCAAGTACATTCACAGCCAAGAAAACCAACCTACATTACAGACCATAATTTAGGACTTTACCTTCCTCACATAACGATTTACCCTTGAATGTTCCAGGTTATCAAGTGATACTATAGCCTGTCTAGTAGCTTGAAGGCTCTCTCTTTCTCTCTCTGGATGGTTTTGCCGAGTGTTCTGTTTCCTCTCCTCTAATGAAAATTTATGCCTCACTTCGCATATCAAGGTAGACCCAATGAAGCAAAAATACCTCTTCTGCTTTTTGGTTTTGTTAGCATTTCCCAGATACTATTGCCTCTTGCTATGAATAGTCTTCATTACTTACCTTCATTTATGACTGTTATTGGGCAAGTTCTCCACTGGAGTTCATGTTTTTCCAAACTTATCTTCTGCATACATTTTGACTTCTTCCCACCCATCTTCCTAGAATTGTTATGAAACTCGTTGCTTATAAATTATGTATTATTAGTTATACCTAGAAGGAAAATGGAGAACATGAAAGGCAAGTTACCTATATGATAAGAATTTTGAGACTAAACCGTAATTCAAATCAATAAGGTCATCTGGGTAGTATGATGCTGTGTGTGTGTCTATGTGCCTGTGTGTGTTAGGGACTGATTTCTTCCTTGTCATCTTCCCCTCCTCCTCCTTATCCTTCATCTTCTTGTTCTTCATTCTTCTTCCTATCCTTCTCCTCCTCTTCTCCTTCTCCTCCTCCTTCTCCTTCTTCTTTTGAGAACTTGGGTTTCCCTGTAACAGGTATGGTTTCCCCAATCAGGTGATATTGAATTCTTGAGATTTCATTTCAAACTATATAAAATAGGCCATCCTTGTATGGGACTTGACTTTTTCAATTCAGACATTTCTGTTTCACAGGTATGGTGAGATAACAAATTATCTTGGCCCCCTGCTGTTTCCAATTATTACAGTTTACATGATTTAAATTAAACTGTGGGCCTCAGTCTGCCATAGGGAGAGAGGGAGTATAGGATTCCTTCTTTGGCATACTGAGACAAGGGAAGAATGAGTCCGAAGCCCAGTGTAGCTTCAGAGAGGGAACAAATTATCAGAGTCAAAGAAAGTTGCTTCAGTCCCAGGAGAAAAACCCTTTGCATTTGAGCCAGAATTCCAATAGTAAGAGAAAGTTTGAGGAAGAATTACTCTGTTTTAGAGCCTGAGTGGACTGCAAACTAAAATGTCAGCAGTCATGATGCAAAGCATTCTTAAGGCAGGAAATAAAGAACTGCTGAACACAAGACTCTCAAGCTGCTTAGCATTAAAAACCCTCTGTTTGTAATAAGATATAAATGTGCCTGAATGTGTCAGATATAATATTTCATATTAAATTGTATTCATCATTTAATTTAATACTTCTTCCCAGTTTCATATTTTGGTAACAGATATCAAAAAGCAAAATGCCCTTCCTGTCCACTAGTGGAAAAATTAAATGTTTGAATTATAGTACCTGAGATATAGAGCAATATTGAAGATTGCATACTACACCACTCTCTCCCTCTGTCACTCTTCTAATCCTTAGGTCCTATCTACAATAGTCCAGACGCGAAATTGTCCAGGTAGGACACAAACATTCCCAATATTGCATATTGCTTTTCCCCAGTGATATACAGTAATACTACGTGGCTGTTATTTCAAGGAAAGAGTTAGAAGGTGTGGTTGGGAAACAACACTCCATATAATTCACATGGAGTATTTTATCACAATACAAACAAACAAACAAACAAACAAACAAAAACTGAAAATCGTCCATGGGCAATCAGCTCTTTCGTCACAAAAAGATGACTACCATTCAATCAATTTATACTTAGGGTTCTTTTTTGGTCCTCTCGTACCCTTGTTCCCTCTTCTTGACCTATCTCACTGCCAGAGGATATTCCTGTTTAGTATTTATATTGTCTCCTCCAGGATTTCCTGCATTTTTTTTCATGAGTTGTTTGAAGTAGAAGTTAGTACAAAGTTGTATTTTCCAGCAACAAAAATGTTTCCTTTTCTTATTCAATTTGACATCCAAGAGCTATGTTATGGCAACTAGCTTTGCTTCCTAAGTAACTCCTTTAAATATAAATACATGCGCTTGTCTTCAATGTTATTTTCATGGATTATCATCTGCAAGATTAGAAAAAGAATAAAGCTCTTATATGGTGATATAGGATAGATGTTCCACACTTATTGAAAATCAGGGTGACTTGATTTGAGACTGTCCAAGAGAATTGACTCAATATGATGAGTGAAAAAGAAATCATCTCCCTCCACATATGAAAAGATTCTCAGGAAACTAGGAAAAAATCAAGGGGATTAGGAAAGATATAGCACCAACTGGTGCTGTGTTAGGCAAATAAAATTCTGGTAAATCTTTCCGACCTGAGGGACTAGAAGTAAGAGTTAGGGCAAGGACTAAGGATACAAAGTCTAAGGGAAAATTCTGAAAAGAAGAGAGCCAAGGATCAGGAACCTAAAAATCTATGTATAAATCCTACCAAAATCCCTTGCTGACATCCAAACCAGGTAAGCAGAAAGAAAAGAACTAAGATTTGAGCTCCCACCAGAGAATGAGTCCAATCAAGTTAATTTTCTTCTAAAATCAATAAGCAAAGAAACCTACTAAAAAAATAAAACAAAACCCACACTCTTCAGAATAATAGAATTTAGAGTTTTCATACAATAACAATCCCAATGTCTAATAAATGATAAAAAAGTGAACATGAAAAAATAGTTAAATTTTCAAGAGAAAAGACATTTAAGGAGACTAACCTTGAAATGACCTAGACAAGAAAATTATCAGATAAAGACTTTATTCAGCTATTATAGCAATACTCGATGACATAAAAGGGAATTAGGTATATAGTGAATAAAAAGTATAGCTGAGTTATTCTGCTGAGAGTAAGAACTAAAGATACAATTTCAAAGAAACCATCAAAGGAGAATATGAAGCCAGTGTGAGAACTAGAGGGATTTGATAATGGGAAGGGATTATGCACACACACACATACACACACATATACACATATATATGAATATTCAATATTCAGATTATATAAAATTGATACATGACTTGAATCAGGAAAAATCAAGTAAACTTTTGACAGGAGAGCATATCATACCTGCAAGAAGGACTTAAAATTGGACTGTAAAATAAATTAATATGCCAGTGCTTAATAAAGATATAAGTGCCAAGAGACAATCGTAGCTAAACGTGTAAGACCTGTATACTTGATGGTCAAGGAAATGAAAAGAAGTATGGGGGACATTTATGTAATTTCTCCTTAGCTCTTGTATCCTGGGTCTAGATGATGGAAGGTGGTAGGGAATTATAGCTCTTTATTTAAGAACTAGCTTAAAAGTCAGTCATCACCATTAAGTCTTTCCTACCTACAAATATAAAGATATCTAAGTTCTTTGTAATTTTAAATAATTTAATACCATATGTTTCATTAAGACATATTCATTATCATCATCATCGTCTTACATCATCCTTATTTTCCACAGTTATATTGCAGTTAATTGTGAGTTTCTCATCTCTATTATTTATCAGAGACTTACATATCCCATGGTTTATGTTGCTAAAGTTTTAACTTTTGTAATCAAAATATGTCTGATATAATTAGCACACAAACGTGCAGATTTTCTTTCACATGATATCCTAATATTTCACTTGAATCATAATAATTTGATCATGGCTTATGAACTCTACTTGCATTATCACTGTCATGTTTGTATTTATCCTGAAGGTGAAAATAACCAGATGAGCTTTATAAGGCATATTTTAAAAATAAATATTCCTCCATCTAGATTAGATTCACAATTATCCTGCAAAATTGAATACGGTAAATAGATCTAACAATAATTCTGTTAGGAATCATTTGTTACTTCATGAAATAAGCATGGCTTTGAACAAGAATATGAGGCTTGTAAATTTTTTAAAAATTTTAATTAATTAATTTATTTGACACACACACACACACACACAGAGAACAAGTAGGCAGAGTGGTAGGCAGAGGGAAAGGAAGAGGCAGGCTCTGAGCCGATAGCCTGATGCAGGGCTCCATCCCAGGACCTTGGGATCATGACCTGTGCTGAAGGCAGACACTTAACCAACTGAGTCATTCAGGTGTCCCAAAGCTTGTATTTTGAAAATATTTCTTTTGACATTATGTCAGGGCAATATCTAAGAACAAAAAGCAAAGCAACATGCTAATTCTACTACAAAATATATTGTAATTTAAATGTGTTTATTGATTTACATTGTATTTTAATAAAATTATCGCTTATTTTTAAGATTCTGACTTGCAAATTAAAATGATGTTTTTCTTCTGGACACTTCTGATTATTGTTATTTACTATTCATTACAAACCCATAGCATTCCTGGAAAGATAAATTCAACAATAAAACTGTAATGCCTAAAATGCTTACAAAATAGAGAAAAACACCACAGAGAACAAGTCTAGAGTAACACCAGGTACCTATAGTTTGATATTTCTTCTCCATGGAGATCTCTAAGCTTCACATTCAATGGCAAATAATGAATTCTGTTGATTTTGTAGAGTGTAGACTTATAGTTGTACTGATGCCAGCTGAAGGATCCCTATTACCTTATTCTCTCCAGAGGGAGTAAAAATATTTTTATAAGAAAATCTTTCTTATTTTCTATAAACAGAAAGGGTTAAGATCAGAGTCTGTAATTCTACTTGGTTCTTTTGCTTTTTAGTTTTTGTGAACATTTTTTTCCAGACTAAGCTTTTCACTTGCTCTCAATCGCTATATTTTACATTACATCATGTGCTGATGCAGGAGACATTATAGTTTTATATTCTGAAGTGTCTCAGTAGAAGGGGTGGAAAAAGAGGGAAAGTTTGCCTTTTACAAGATTTCAGAGTTTCTATGTATTTGTGCTTTTGTTCTTGAAATGTGATTGTGTTCCATGAGGGATTTGGCATACTTTCAGAAAGTAGTAAAAATCATTAATGGGCTAGACTATTAAGAAATGGTATTTATTGAAAAACTTATTTCCTGCAGCGCTGTTGAAGTACACAAACCCTTGTTTGGAAGATGTGTCTGCTATGTGGTAGTTCAGCAAACAAAGGAACTCGTCCTATTTCTGATTTGAAAGTAGACAGAGGAATACAATAGGGAACACTTAAGCATGCAAAGCGGAACAAAACAAGATTGCATTGTTTGTAGTAAGTATTAATGCCCCACATATTGTCAACTTATAATGGTTTTCCACATCTGGCAGTTATTTTAAATGAATTGTTACTATTACTTTGCATCAATCACTGTGAGCCTCACATTTATTGAGGAATATTGGTCAAATAAAATAGTCTGTTTCCCATCGTCAAAAGATAGGTCTAATAAGTGAGGGCTATATGATTTGTCTACTCTTTCAGATAGTTTATTGGTGGTATGGAACCTTTCTTGAGTATTTTGCTGAAGTCCTGCCCAAACCATTTTATTGTGTCTATTAGTAAACTGGTTATGTAGAGCAGAGAGAAGTAAGCTAACCTGGAACCAATAATAGTGCAAATATTTGATTTTGACTGGCATACAGCAGTATTTTAATGCTGGTTTTCAGACAAATCAGTGTTTCCTTGGGCAAAACCTCAAACTGCACACCTGTCTTCCCTTTGGGCCTTGGCTGACCCCTTGTGGTCATGATGTCTCTGCAGTGTTCACTTGAATCTAAAGTCTCATTACATAAGGCAAAGTGCTTCCTTTTAATTACCTTGCTGTGTTCTTCGTTCTCATCTGCTGTGTAGAAAGAAAAAAAGAGAAAAAAGGAAGAGAAAAAGAAAGAAAAAAGAAAAGGAAAGAGAAAGAAAGAAAAAGAAAGAAAGGAGGGAGGGAAGAAGAGAAGGAGGGAGGGATGAAGAAAAATGGACAAGGAAAAGAAAAAGGGAAAAAATAAAAAGAAAGGGCATTCTTTGGAAAATTACCCCAGAATAATGTCTTTGTGCCTTTATAGATGGCTCTCCCTTAGAAAACATATTGACAAGTCATTCAATAATTTTGTGTTGGAGGGAGAAATCACTAACTAGTTGCTGGCTGCATTGAAATAAATCCTGCTGCTTCTATTGAAAAATCATAAGACAAGATATCATCTATTTGTCCAAAACCTTTTTATCCTAGCAAGTTCTTGACACTAAAATATTCAAAGGTGTGCGTACCTCTCTCCCCAACCCACACTTGTGCAAACTTATGCTTATGCCTTAAGAAATCATGGATCAAGAAATCAAGTAACCACATATTCCAATATTGAATAATTGTGTAATCTGAATCATGTAAATTATCATCTTTTGTTCTCCAGTTCATCTAAAAAAAGAGATTTAGTCTATACATTCTTTAATATGCTATAATTTGGCCTTAATATTCTTTCTGTTTTATTCCCCATATACTTGTCCATCTGATTTTATAGAGTATTTCCATATATCTCTGTTCCACTGTTGAGATTTCTTTACACCATTTTCTTCTCTCTTTTTGTTCTCTCAGCCATCACTACCTATATGGCCAATGTCTGTGGAAAATTATCTGTACGACTTTCTGTGCATTAACAAACTTTCACTTATTCTTTCATGCCTTTCCAATTGTTTTTTGTAAGCTGCAATGGAAGAATTCCAACATTTTGATCTGAAAATCCAAACTACTTTGAAGAAAATTAACACAGATATCAGAATATAGTTAATCCTGTCAAGTTCTGGTTCTTTATATCCTCATTTGAACCTCATATCACAATATTTTGTACCTCTGTTTATGTTTAATAGTGATCAATAGCATTGGTTGCTAATTGTATGAACTAATTTAAGACCAGATATACTACCAGGACCCTTCCTGCAGATGTGAAGATGAAATTCAATGTTTCAGTCAAAATGGTGGGACACAAACCCATCATATATCCATTCTGTCTGCCCACCAACTAAAATCCAAGAAGCTCAGTCACTTGTTCTCTCCTTTTTGGACATAATTCCCTTAGGTATCATGTCCATCTTCCTTTTCTGCTGCACTGCATGGACTTACAACTCTGTTGTAAATAAAATATACCCTCTAACTTTTCACTGAGCAAGTTTTGTTCCTCAGTTTTAAATGCTAATGAGCTCATTCTTTGTCAAAAATTAGTTAAGTTTAATGTCTTGTTTTTTATCACAAAGAGAGGTCAACCTGCAGTAGCTTACACTAAATTGAAATGCATTTCTCTGTCAAGAAATAGCTGAACTAAGTAGAACAGAGGCAGCAGGATTGCTAGGACTCCATAGCACAGGGTTCACATTTCTGGGTGCAAAGCAGCTGCTCCAAATCTCAAGGAAAAAAAAAAGAATTTGAAGTAGAGGGCAGTCTGAAAATTGCATGTTTCATTTCTGCTCACATTGCTTAAACCAAAATACGGCTTTACCAGGTTACAAAAAAATATAGAGTATGTTTTTCTAGCTGAGTAGCCATATGGCCAACTAAATCTCAGAGGGGATCTATAACTAAATGAAAGAAAAGGATAATGTATATTTACGTCCCCTTTTTTTTTTTTGCCCATAATATGTTTCCCTTGTAAACTTTTCATTTTTCACTCACTACAAATCATGGAAACAAACTCTACTTACTTCTAAACCAGTGCTTTTGGTTAAGGTCTCAAATAAGCTTTGTTAGATCTCAAAATTTTACATATGGGATATGTGGAATATGTTGCCAAAGGTGATACTTATTTTCATATTTTATCCTTGTTAACTTAAATATTTGACACTGCATTACACATTTTTACCTTTTAAACACTTCTTTTTCCCCCAAATGTATGTAATAATCTACCCATGGAGGAGGAACTTTGACACCTGTTTCAGTCCGTTTGATCATTATAACTTTTGATCATTATAACTTCAGACTGCAATCAATCTTTCAATCTTCTCCATAAACAACTTTTCATAAATGGTGATGTTAGGTGAAATATCACTTCAATATAAAAACTTAAAGTAACTTGTAAGGATTGAGTAAACCTTGAGACCATTATAGACTACTTTACTTGAGAGTCAAAAATACTGAAACTTAATTACTGCAGTAGATTATTCAAGTGTTTAATTCAAGGGAAACTGGGATATGTAAGTCTTGATTATAAGAACTCGGGCAGACTGACACATACCTCATGGGTAATGGGTAGCTTTTGAACAGGCTGCAGAGCTCAGCCAATTGTTATCGATCATTCTTTTTGCCCTCTTCCAACTTATCAATAGTGATAGACTTCCATGACCATTCTGAACTAAGTAATCCTGCCTACTCCCTCCTTTACAATTGACTGCACTACAGATGGTGATTTAGTCCATGTTGGAATGATCAGCACTTGATACCCAGGTTTATTGGAATGAAACATTATGGAGAAAAAAGTCAAAAGCAATGGGGCGTTAGAGAGTCACTGTGCAATAAAGCAGAGGAAGACAGTTCACGGAAGAGCAGAATGAGCATATGGCAAGAGAAGAGAAGCAAAGATAAGGAGAGAAAGTAACATGTTTGGTTTCCTGTTCAGGTCTTCTTGTAGTCTTGACTGGATTCTGAGGGCTCTGTGCCTTCTCATGGTAAATTCTCAACTTTTTTATTGTTCAGGTTCATTTCTGTAACCTTCAAGTAGAGATATATAAACCATCAAAATCCTATGTTTAAAATGTAACTATACATCTCTACAGATTAGCTAAATACGAAATAGATATTTAAATGGAAATTTCTGTGTGTTGTTCTCGTTGGTTTTAGCACAAAAGATAAAAAAAAAACTTTTCTAACTATTCTGCAAAATGAGAGCAATTCATTTTTTTAAATGAGATAATTTGTAGCAACTGAGTGTGTTTGCAATGAAGAAAATTTAGAGTTTTTCAAAGGATGGATATTTTGATGATGCAATTGAATATTTTGTATCTTATAGAAAGATTATAATGAATCAACAGCTGTACTTCATAACTTCTTACAAAGATGTGTTGAATTCTGATCTGAACACTGGATAACATATACAATAAGTGTATATTTGAGAGTGTCTTTGCAATGATACAATGCTAATAGGAATAATTCTGTTATTAAACCACAAGTCTAGAAATTAGTTTCTAGACTGAACAGAAATTTAGTCTAAAGTTCATAAGGATCAAATGTACAGAATCCAGTACTTAAATATAATCGTGTCTTTCAATTGAAGGCAAAATGATGGAGACATATTACCTAAGAATAATAAATGATGTAAAATAAATTATTTTGCACTCTTAGCATGTTAAGTAATGGCAAAATGCCAACTGCCTAATCTCTGGTATAGCAGAATATGGTATGTCTTCCAGTGAGGGTGCTGACTATACTTGCTAGAAAATTTAAAGGCACTCTGGAACCCATAGTCCCACAAATTGCTCCCTTGAGGACACTGTGGTAGAGTAAAAGCATGGAAAATGAAAATCTTACCTCCTTCTTAGATAAGAATGATGAATCTAGTGGGAAAAAGTAAGGAAGTTAAAAAGATGTGGGAAATGATCTCACACTCTCAAAGCTCTTTACTGTACCTACAAGGAACTTTGGGGGATATATTGGTGGAAGCTTCAAATCACTTTCCTGTAGTAATTCTGTGGAGAAATGCCAGATGATTCTAAGGGCTACAAATAAAAAGAAACTTTCTTCTCTTTGTTAATTTAAGAACAACTTTGGAATCTTATCTTCCATTTTGAAGTAGACCATTGCTGTGGTTGCTACCTGATGTTTCAGCAACATAGGTAATTTAATAAGAATAAGAATATGTCAAAGGTATCTCAGAGAGGTAGGCAATAAACAGAATCTATTAGAAGATGTAAATTGAAAAATGATAGAATAAAATGTATAAATTTTACCTTTAGAGAAACAGTCACTTAAAAAATGTAGAACAAATGAGTCAGGCTATCAGTTATATAATTGGAAAATAGAAGTAGGAGGGAAAAGTGGAGGAAAACATGGTAGCAAAAGAATCTGTTAATTTTCTCCCTAAAATATATTTAAAAAACTGTATGTTGCCCATTAAATTTATTTATATCCTCAAATTTTATAGATGTGTTCATGTAGTCATTTTTAGTTTAAGAAATAGATTGAATCAATTATTTTATATTTAACAATGAATTTAGACAAAAAATTAAAATACTCATCATAAGTGGAAGCATCTGAAAATGCAGAGTAAAAAAATGAAGAAACTGGGGATTCCTGGGTGGTTCAGTGATTTGGCATCTGCCTTTGGCCCAGGGTGTGATCTTGGAGCCCCGGGATCAAGTTCCACATCGGGCTCCCTGCATGGAGCCTGCTTCTCCCTCTGCCTGTGTCTCTGCTTCTCTCTCTCTGTGTCTTTCATGAATAAATAAATAAATAAATAAATAAATAAATAAATAAATAAATAAAATGAAACTGACTAGCAGGCTTCTAGGCAAATTACAATAAAGTCACATAATCAAGTTGTGAACAATAGATGCATCATCATATGTTCTAGAAGAGGACAGTAGTAATCTTTTCAACAATAATCCAATGGTTTGTAACCCAAATTTCCTCCATTTATTTCAATCTAGTTAAATTTAAACTCTTGAAACATGGAAGAGAGAAGATTAGATAATGGAATATGTGTTTTTTTTTATGTCTTCATTTATTTAATATTATTGACAGCCTACCATGCAGCACTCACTCAGGTGGACTGAGGTCAGGATACATAGAATACACAGTTCTTGCCCTGAGGAGCTTACAATCCAAAGAGGAGGACGCTCTTCTAATTACAAGGGTGATAATTGTTAAAAATGAGAAAAAAATAAAGATGTTTTTAATGTATGGTTGAACTTGCAATTTTACCATAACATCTTTATTTGCTTCCAAATGACCAATTAGTCACCATATCCTTTTTTTTCCTTAAAAAAAAAAAAAAAATTCTCTACCTATGAAGTGGGGCTTGAACTCAAGTCTCCAACATCAAGAATCTCACGCTCCACCAAATAAGCCAATTATGTGTTACTTGAAGCATGTTTTCCCTGTTGCCATATCACAACCCCATAGTGTCAGGTGATCAGATGCTACAATCTTCATTATATACATAAGACCAACAACCCAAGTTGCCCCAAAGACCTATATGGAATAAATGGAGAGTCAGAGTACTATAGTCCTTACAGCCTGCTGTATACTTTTGTACAGTCCAAAATGTAGGAATGATTTTTACATTTTGAAATGGTTGAAGCATGTCAGTAGAAGAACAATGTTTTGTGACACTTGAAATTATATAAAATTCAAATTACAGTGTTCATAAGTAAATCTTTATTATAAAACACCTATCTTTTATTTAAACAATTTCTATGGCTGTTTTTGTGCTGCAGTGGTAGATCCGAGCAGTTGGGAGAAAAATTACGTGGCTTGTAAAGCTTGAAATATTGGAAATCTGGCCCTTTAGATAAAAAAAAAAAAAAAAAAAAAAAAAGAAAAAAAAAAAGAAGACTTTCTGACTTTAAAGGAAATGCTCTTTATAGTTTCCTTAGTATCTGAATTTTATTGTGTGTTCAGCATATGTGAGTCATTGTTATTTACTCCGCATGCGTCAAATTAAGCAATAAAATACATTTATAAGGAGTGGGTTTTTCCCCCATTTTATAATTGTAAACGTGAAAAATGAGGTGCTTTCTTAAGGTCAAAGGATAAGAGTTTGAGCAGACATTTCAACCTAGTCAGACTGGCTACAAAACCCGCATTTTTCCACGACTCTGTACTAATATTCAGAGTAGGCTGTGTTCTCAAAATTTTCAAGATTGTTTCAAAGTGGAAGTTGTTACAATTCTTTAATCTGAAACCCGAACAATTTTATATGCATATCTCACACATTTAGGACACCTGCTTGGTATTTTAGATGCTAATAGTTAATGAACTCCACTGATCTTAATGGCTACTCCATTGTTTGTAACAGGAAATTAATATAGAATCATTTAAAGATCTTAACTTCTAATGAGTCCATATATATTATTTTTTACTCTTTATTATCTATGCAAGACTTTGGAACAAAGTGGGAATTTAATCCACATTCATTCTGTCATTTCAGTGGCAGTATTCAAGAAATCAGTCTCGATGTTCAAGCCCATACCCCAAAAAAGGTAAATGATTAAGTACTACCAAGTTGGATTCTTTATGATGCATAATATGTACTCTGTATTAAAACCCATGTCAGAAAATGAACTTCAAATAATCTCACTGACTTCCAGCCGGGATGAGTTTAAGGGAGGGGACCGAGATGGCAGATTCAGGTGGTTTATTTTCAAGTTTAAATATGAGCTGCAAAGAGTTGTTCCACACTGCTCTCAGTAAACTTTCCATAGGATGGACCAAAACTAATAAAATAATGTTTCACCTAACCTTACACAAACTAATATACATACCTTAAAGTCTTTTTTTTTTAGATTTTTTTAATTTAAACTTTTTTTTTTTTTTTTTTTTTTTTATTCATGAGAGATAGTGAGAGAGAGGCAGAGACATAGGCAGAGGGAGAAGCAGGCTCCACGTAGGGAGCCCCACGTGGGACTCGATCCTGGGTCTCCAGGATCATGCCCCAGGCTGCAGGTGGCGCTAAACCGCTGCGCCACCGGGGCTGCCCTACCTTAAAGTCTTTAATCTCATGCCCAATAATAAGGGACATTAAATGAACAAAGTTCACCAATTCTGTTGAAAATATGTTATGTCAGTTTCTAAGTGTTCCTTTGTGTGACTTGAACCTAGAGTAAGCATAAAGATCAAGTTGAGAGAAGTATTGATATTTACCTCGAGGCCCCTCTTTTCATCAATTACTTCTTACTCAGCACCTTTTATTATTTTCAAAAATTATTGATACTATGAACTTGCTCTCATTGCTAACATCTTGGTGTGTGTGTGTGTGTGTGTGTGTGTATTCATGTATTCATGTATAAAATCCATTCATGTATAAAATCCATTCATCACTAAATTGAAACTTGTTTAAAGGCAAGAGTCAAATATTTCTTTTTCAGCCATTTGACACTTATTTTAGTAGTATTGATTCCATAATTTTTTATATAACAGTTTTGAAATAATGAAGTTATAAAATAATGATTTTTTAAAATTTAATTTCATATTGAAATTTTAATAAAAAGTATAATCATTAAGAAATTTATGATCTTCATGGAGGAACTCAATACCAACATATAATTGCTATCTATCGTAACCATAAACTATGTCTGTTATCCTCTTACAATACTTACCCTAAAAGGAAATTGAGCTGTCCTGAACATGCACTATTTTAATCATCAGAGCATCTTGGTGAGGCAAGTATAATTAGTTATAATTATGGTCTTAAAGGAAACTGCGGCTTTCAAAGTCAGAGATAGGAATCCAGGATTGTGCCAAGTCATTCTTGAATCAAGAGGCCAAATTTTTCATTTGAGGAATGTACTGATTGTGTAAAAGGCACACACATACACAGAGAATTATTTTACACTAAAAGCATATGTGGAAAATTAGAATTAGAAGTGAAAGGTAGGTAAGGAAGATGGATATGGATTGATCATGATATGATCATGATCTTCACTTTTCTCATTCTTCACTTTTCTCATTCTTCACTTTTCTCTTCACTTTTCTCATTTTCAAGCTGGATTAAAATAAGAGGAGAAATATGGAAAGAGTTTCTTGAAATTAACTACAAATTGATAGAAAAGTAAAGGAGAAATGGAACGTGGTGAATGGAAATAAGCAAAGGCAGATAATTCAGGCACAGTTATCAGTTTAGGCCCTTGTGTCTCCAACAGCATTGGTATTCCCTCACAACTTGGAGAAATAGATACTAACAGAAAAATTATATTTCTAGTTGTGAAGGTTGATAAATATTGTAGCCTATTCTTTCTGCAGCCTTTTGTTTGTTTGTTTGTTTTTTGCCCAGGTCAGTATCTCTACAAACCTTGATGACAATGACACCCATGGGAGGAAATAGATGATCACAAGAAGATACTGAAACTCACGGAATTGGGAACTGATTCATCTCTCTCCTTTCACTGACTCCTGCAGTTGTCACTCTTCTCAATGTATCAGAATTTGAGTACTTGTTATGATGATTTTACCAAAGCATTAGTGATAACTTACAAGTTATCTGTTAAAATAAAACAAATGTGAAATGAATTGGCAGTAAGATTTAAGTCCTACACACGTTTCAGTTGCTGGCCCTAACAGTGATGTGCAAGTCTCCTGTTGAGTAATTGCAAACATATTATACATAACTTAGCAAAAGAGGAAACACTGGCATTAGTATACTTTATTTTTTACTTTTATTTGAAATTTCACCAACATTTCTATGCAAAGCAAGATCATGTTTAAATGATGCAGAACAGGTTAAGCTCTGTTACGGTGACAGTAAACAAACTCTGCATCAGCGTGAGGTTGTAAGATATTGAATCTTCAACCGTTGGGCTCAGAGACAAGTGTGATTGCAAATGACAAAGGGGATTATGAGTACGAGCTGAGTTCCTTGGAACTTTAATTAGTTCACAGATTGTTCAGTTGTTGCTTCCTATTCTATCAGGCAGCAGTAAGACACAGTAGGTGATGTACGGCAAACCTCTGGTGAAGTTGTAAAGCAGAAGTCAGAAGAAAAGGGTACTGTTTCTTACCAGAATTTCAATAATGACTCCAGAATCCACCATTTCGAGTGTCTCCTCGCTATCATTATACAATTAGCAAAAATAAATTGATGGACTTGTTTGTAGTTCTAATGTAGTGTATGACACGACTGACAACCAATTATAAAGTTTGAGTTGTTTATCCTGAGTTGTAATCTCAGTTCCTACTTAATAAAATTTCTTCTTGTGTCCATTCTAGTTAAAAAGTACATGCTAGATTTAAAAAAAAATATATTTCAGAGAGCAGGTATAAATATCTCCATGGTCATCAAGAATACTTTTTGCCTCTCTGATCATCCCCATTTGACTAGATAAATCTCTGGCTACAGAGAAGGAAATCGATACAAGCTGAAGGTTAACAGAGTTTTCTTAAGTTAGATAGCCAGATGAATAGAAAATACCCCCCCAAAAAATAAAAAATAAATAAAAAAAGGACAAGTAGGTGAGCTATAATGCTATTCAAATAAAATTATTATGGAGACATAAGGAAAAAGAATATAATGATCTAATCTGAATCCTCTCCAGGAAACTGGGTTTAGCTTCACTAATCCCAATACAAATTATCACTATATTTTCTAAATCATACAATTTGCCTCTGGTGAAGGGCAGATATCAACATTAGCACACTTCCTTTACAGCCTTACTAGTACGTTTAATTTGCTTTCCTGACTTTACTTAATGGTTCTGAGAGACTTCATTGCAGTTAAAAAAAATGCAAAGTAAAGTAACACTTCTATAATAAGGTACCTATTTTATTTTATTTTTTTTAAGGAAACTCTAACATCTAGAGAGTCTTTGGAGGGTGTTTTTCCAAATTCTACAGTGAAGAGATAGATTGACGTCAGCTTATAGCATCATCATAACACAAGAATTATTATTTTTCTATATAGAGAAGATAATTTTTAAAAAGATTTTATTTATTTATTCATGATAGACACAGAGAGAGGCAGAGGGAGAAGCAGACTCCCTGCAGGGAGCCTAGCCTGATGTGGGACTTGATCTCCAAACCCAGGATCATGCCCTGAGCGGAAGACAGATGCTCAACCGCTGAGCCATCCAGGTGTCCCTAACCTCATATTCTCGACACCGTGGAGCTACAGGTGAAATCTGGGCAAAATTAATGGAATAGTGATTTTGAATAATGTTCTGAGATCCATAATGACTCTCAATAAAAGAATTAAAAAACAAAAATTCGCATGAGGATTTTAACCTTATTGTGCAAAGAAGATCCCAGAATATGAGAAAATTTTCTTCTGGAATCCAAGTCGATTCTATATTGGGTAGGGGGTAATTGTGCATTTCCTGGAGAGAGACTGTGTTACAGAGCACCTGATCCTCAGGGAAGCCCAGGAACAAAACAACTTGCCTGGAAATACAGTCCTTGAGATGTGCACGACTCCCACATTGGTTCTCATGGAAGCCTGAAGCTCTCCCTGACTTGTGCTACAGTTATTTGGAGCTACACTTCTGAGACCTAAATAACAAAGATTTCCTATAGTTTCAGGTGAAACAAGAAAAAAAAAAATTTTTAACAAGAAAAATTCTTAGCTATTAGAATGCTTAATTTGTGACAACTTAGAAGAGGCAGATTCCATAACAAGCTCAGGCTAAGGTAAATGTGGCTTCTCAAGAGGTGTCCCAAATTATCAATTTGTTTTTCTTTTATTTATTTAATGAACATAAAAATGATTTATTATCATCATGAACTTTCATTAGTACTTCATAAATATGAACTCACTTAATAGGGAAGATAGGGAGGGACACCTAGGTGGCTCAGCGGTTGAGCATCTGCCTTTGGCTCAGGGCTTGATCCTGGGGTCCTGGGATGAAGTCCCACATCGGGCTCCCAGCATGGTGCCTGCTTCTCCCTCTGTCCATGTCTCTGCTCCTCTCTCTGTCTCTCATGAATGGATAAATAAAATCTTAAAAAAAAAAAAAAAAGGAACACAAGGAATAAACATTTTAAGTAAAGTAGAAAAGGACACAAGTCCAGTGAGTGACAAAGCTGGGAAACCCATATAATCCAATTTTGGAATGAGTCTGTAATCCACTATGCTGTGCTATCTCTATCCTGAGTAGATAGAGAACTCCACCAAATATATATATTTTTTTTAAGAATTTCATTGTCTTATAAGTAAGTCAAGAACAAAACACAAATCCCTACCTATCCTTCAAAGTTGAAATAATGCATGTAAAGCATATCTTAAAGTACATGTAATTGCTCATAATAGCAATCAATTATAATGGTAAATATTTACTAATCTCTCATGGTATACCAGGTACATTGAAAATCATTATGTATTCATTATTTCATTTAATAAAAAACACTATGAGGTTAAAAGAATCTATCACCCTTTTTACGGAGGAAATTTGCTCTAATTATGTTTATAATACTCATAGTTCTTCCAGTATTAAACAGAAGATATTCTAATATAGTTTTTAAGAATGGTGTTATACCATTCTTAAATGGTATAACATTGTGTGTCACCATTAGTTTTACAATGGCATAATTAATTGTTACTATCAATAATTAAATTTCTAAATTTCTCTAGTGATTTGATGTTAACAATATAAATTAGAATAGAAATAGCTTTATTCCTATACTAACCTCAAAATTTTTTATTTGCATTCTGATATGCTTCTCTGAATGGAAGAAAAATAATGGAGTAATATAGCTAGAATGCTGAAAATTGCATATATTTATATATCAGATAAGAGAAATATTTACTGACGGACACACACACACATGATAACCTGTACAAAAACATATAGAAATATTTTCCTACTCCTTTATTTTAGATGTTAATACTCATAGAGGGCATTGCGTAGTTACTTCAGCCCTGTTTCTCTGGTATTTATGTGCTCGTCACTTACCTGGGACTTTTAACAATTCTTAAGAAACTTCAGTATATTTAATCAGGTTAAATGTCAGCTTGTAATAAAAAAAATATAATTAAATATCCAAAAGACCTACCGTATTCCAATATGACTTTATTTAAATATTTATAATTATATATTATATATAAATAATATAATTATCATTTAAATATTTATAATATATAATTATAATTTCCAACCAACATTTTAATGGTTGACTTTTTTTTTAATGTGCTGTGATAGATTCTGAGACTGTGCTCACATTATTCATATTCAAATTGGGAAGTTAGTTTTTTATTTCAGGACAGTGTAAAAAATAGAATAGAAGGAAATCTATAATAACAGAGTTAACCCAGCAAAGAGAATGATTAACTATATTTGGAGAGATCACGACAATGAAATTGTGATGTAAACTGTAATTTCATATATAGTTAGAAACTACAATAACAATATTAAGCAGATTTTATGGCTTGTTATATTTTACAATTGAAAGTAATATTATGTGATTTTTTTTTACTAACTTTCCTGCAGGTCACTAAATTTCTGGATGATCTTTTATTTTTTAAAAGATTTTCTTTATTTATTCATGAGACACACAGAGAGAGACAGAGACACAGGCAGAGGGAGGAACAGGCTCCCCCGCAGGGAGCCTGATATGTGATTCAATGCCAGGACCCTGGGATCATGACCTGAGCCAAAGGCAGGTGCTCAGCTGCTGAGTCACCCGGGTGCCCCTTGGAAGGTCTTTTAAAAGCTGAGAAATACCCTCTTATACTCCACAAGCATCCACAAATTTGAAGTTGTACACTCATGTTGAAGGATTTTATAGACAGGCTGGTATCTCCCCAGTTCTCAAGTTCTGAGCATATACAGTGGGGTTGTGGAGGGAGAGTAAAGGAAAGAAAACAGTTGGGGTTTCTTGATTTCCATACGTCTTGATCCCTCCTTCTCCCCAAGAGGCTAAATAAATTTTATTGAATAAAACTTAATACTAAGATTATTCTGTCCCCCCCCACACTATTCAACTTCTTTTAAAGTTTATTTTTAAAAATTCAACTCAATTTATGTTACTCCTCTGAATAAAAAACCAATACTAGCTCCATAATGCCTCCGGAGTTAAATCTAAACTTAAGAACATGGTGTGGGAACTATTTGCAACCTGATTCTTAGCGTCACTTTCTAATCATTCCAACCATCCTGTGTTATGGTCACATTACACTTTAAATTCCTCCACATATGTGCCTTCTCTTCTAATGCCTAATGCTTTTTTGCATGAATGCTGGTCACTCTGCCTAAAATGTTCTTTTTTCTTCTTTTTTTTAATGCCTGGAACATTCTGATCACTTTCTTTTTTTTTCTAATAACTTTAGTAATTTTTTTAAGGGACCAAGTCAAAAGTTGCTTCTAACAACTTTTCATATTGTCCCACAGTCATTGCATGTTCTGTTGTTGCTCCTTTTAAAAAAAAAAAAATTCTATTTTGGGACACCTGGGTGGTTCAGTTGGGTGAGCGATCCACTCTTGGTTTCAGTTGAGGTCATGATCTCCGGGTTATGGGATTAAACCCCACCTCAGCCTCTGAGCACAGAATCTGCTGGATATTCTTTCCTTCTCCCTCTGCCACTGCTCCCCCCCAAAACAAACAAACAAACAAATAAATAAATAAATAAATAAATAAATAAATAAATAAATAAATCTAATGAAACTTCTGTTTTGGATATTTCTATTGACCTATCTTCAATTTCACAGATTCTTTCTCTGGTCTTGTTTTATCTACTGTTGAGTCCATAAAGGGATTCTTCATATTTTTTAATGATGATTTTGAACTCTAGCATTTCCTTTTGTCTTAGAATTTTCATCTCTCTCCTTACCCATCTCTTTTGCCTGTTGTCTATGTTTTCCATTTGAGACCTTAATAAAGTAACTGTAGTTATTTGACAATCCTTGTCTGAAAACCTCGATATCTGCATCATTTGTGAGTCTGGTATAGATTACTGCATTGTCCCTTCTGACTGCATTTTTCTTGCCTTTTGTGATACCTTATAATTATTTGTTGAAAGATGCATATGCTGTGTCAGACAGGAACTGAGATAGTAGGCCTTTAGTATAAGAATTTGTTTTAATCTGGCTAGATGCTGGGCTATGTTTAATCATTTTAACTACAGGAACCACAGGTTGCACAATCCTTTTAGGGATCCTTTGTCTTGAGACAGTGACCCTCACAAGTGTTACTGCCTCTCCCTCTGTACTACAGCTTTTTCTCCCTGTTTCTACACTGTTTCCTGGCTCCAACATTCCTATGTCCTAGAAGACCTATTCTTGGTCAACTACATTTGTTTTGTGTGTGTGTCTCTCTCTCTTTTCCTTAGGTAAGACAGGAAGGCTGGAGAGAGAGGAAGTGAGGAGAAATGCCCTCTCTACCATCTGGGATAAATTTCGCTTGTCCTTTTGTGCTCTGGCAAAACCCTTCCATTGGAGAGTAGGCAATATGAAGACTCTGACCATATTTTTTAATGATCCTTATTCCTTTCTCTTCCTAATACCACAAAATCTTTTTCAAATTCCATGTTAGACTCTAAGACTGTGCATCCCCAAATGTTTCTATCTCTCAAGCTGGTCCACACAGAGGCTCCAGTAATTTATCAAAATGGCCATGTAAGTGTTCTACCACCTAGGGTAGACAGTGGCTTTTGGTTTTGGTAAGCTAATTTTGGATGCAAAATCTTTCTCCATGTATCAGACACTCCAGATTTGGGGATGGTAGTTTTCCTGCAATATCAGTTTTCTGATGGGTCCGAGAAAAATTCTCAATTTTCAATCTGTCCAGTTATTTTCTCATTGTAGCAATACAAATGATAACTAGTAAGCTCTTTATAAATTTAGTTTAAAACTAGAAATCCACATTATCTTTAACCTTCCTCAGTTCCCTGGTAAAGGTCATTATCCAGCATGGTCTCCCTTACTTTTCATACACACAAATTCCTACTTAACAGAATGCATTACACTTCTTGTTTATTGATATAAGATGTGCCTTTTTATGTAATATGGTAATAGACTAAGACTGCTCAAATGAAAACAAGTTGCAGCTAATTTATTCTGAGTTTGTAGGGGACTCAGAAGCAGGCAGGGAAGTGTGAAATCTTCATGGTGAGAAAGAAAAGGTTTCATCTGAGCACTGATTGGTGGTTGTTGGTGTGGGGGAAACAGAGACTGGATAACACATGAGAAATTTTAGGTTGGTTTTCTGAGTCGGTTGCTGCAGAGGTTATAGGTCAGAGTTTCATTTATGCGCGTTTCATTTCATGCTATAACATGTTTCATTTTATGTTTCAGTTATACATTTACACAAAGTATAGGTCAGAGTTTCATTTATACAGAATTTCATTTCTATATTTATACAATGTTCTGGTCTCTGTCCATTTGTATATTTGGTCTTTCAGTAAACATCACCCACTTCTTTGAGGGCAGGGTTTTATTACTTCCTAGTGACTAGTTCATAACTAGAACAGATTTCATACATGTCCAATACAAATTAGTTGAAAGTAAGCATCTATTAATAAACTAATACTTAACTTTATTGTCACAATAACTTTGAAAGATTGCCAAGGTTCATACTAGTATCCCAACTTGTTTTAGGTCAAGAAATTGGAACCTAGAAAAAAGTGTGTGCTTTGTTTAAATCGTATGTGTTATGAATGATAAAACAGAAATATAAGCAATTCCTTTTATGGTTCATATTGAGCATTGTTTTCTTTATCAAATGTTATCTTTAATTGTTATCCCTTAAATATTCATTGCACAATTATTGCAAACCTCCTATATGCCAGTCTCAGTGCTATACATATTTACTTTCTTTAACTTAATGTCTTAAAATCTTAGTGATGTTTATATTTAAATATTATTTATGTGTAAGTCAAAGACCCTTTAGTTTCACCAAGTATTATATCAATTTTAATTATAAAAAGTACTTGATTATTCTCATTTAAATATTTTAAGCATTAACAGAAAGTAATATATATTATTCTAGAACTTAATTTTTTTCAGTCAAATTATTCTTTAGACTTTTATTGTGGGATCAACTTTTATTATTTTTTTGCTTTTTCTTTGTGTTTTATTTCTTTTTTTGATATATATATATATATATATATATATATATATATATATATATATCCTTCTACTCCATTTTCCTTTCTTCCTGTCTTTTTATATCCCACCAAATACATCCTCTGAGATTCCTCCACTGATGCAAATATTTGACAGATTGAGAAAACCTTTTAACCATGATACACTTAAAAGTGACATTAATAACAATCAGACAATATACACTAGTTAAGACCATGTGGGCTTTACTATTAGCTCTTTAGTCTCTACTCGTCGCTCCATGCTTTAGTAAAATAGTACTGGTGTAAGGTTGTTGAGTATATTTATTTATCTGTAGTATAGCCATGACTTAAAACACTGCAAGGGCTTCTCTTTTATTAACTGAGTTTGTAGAAGATGTCCCAGGAGAGAAGAGATTGTAATACTAATAGCAAATACAGACCAACAAATTCTCATATCGATTGATTTATTTTTCAGATCTGTAAAAATCACCCATTCTCTGGAGCCCTTGGGGCAAGCAAGTGATATAAAAACTCAAACATTTTGAGCCAAAACAAATAAAAACCAGCCTTGCAGCTCCATTTCATTCAAAAAGCTTCCTTTATGAATTAGAGAAAGCTGATCTAGAAGAAAGCTTGTGTTCTACTCCCAGAGGTTAAATGACATTAAATTTCAACAAATAGAAGAAACGACAAGGCCCGAGGACTGTCCTTGATCAAACACCCAATATCCATTCCATTTATTGTAAACGGGTAAATTCCAGTTAATCCTAGATGGATTGAAAGCAGCAGGAAATGTGAATATGCAGTTCATGCTGCAAAACCTGGTCCTGCAGGCATACTCAGGAAACAAAGGTATTTATTTTCTGTGAGCTTGGTATCGGCTAGAGGAAAGCAGAGAAATACACATGTGGATGAGCAACATCTAGAATATCTGAGAATACCTGTTTTCTTTACAAAAGGTTGAAGCTTTTAGGGTAACAAATTCTCATATCAATTCAAGGCATTTTAAGAGGATATTTGCCCCTAGATAATCATAAAACCCAACAGTGATTGAGTCTAGTACCCCTCACAGAAGAATCTGATTGTTTTTCTCCCGTCTCCCCTCCTTTCAGGTTAAACCACGGAGAAAGTATGACACTTGCAATCTTACGGCAAATCTCTTGAGCTGTAAAAACAAACAAACAACAACAACAACAAAACCCCCAAAAGTTTAGTTCATAAAGTCAAAGAACAAAAACCAAAGATACATGAGATACTTAAAAGTTGAAATAACAAGCCTATAAATCTGTACAATAACAACAACAATAGGAACTATTTGAAAACTATTAGTATGTGCAAGCGTTATTCTGAGCATTTTAAATTATCATTATTCTTTCCATTTTATAGCTGAAGAAAATGAGGCTTAACATTACTAGGGCTCATATACGTTGTGTTATAATAATTAGAGACCAAGAATGAGGCACATTAAAGAAGAGAAGTTCTAGAATGAGACAATGGCATAATAAAGGGTAAAGTGAAATAAGATTACAGCAAATCTGGAACTCTATTGTATGAACTTAGAAGGCTATTAGCAACTAGACAGAAAATGAGAGTAAGAAAATATCGTTTGATAACAGTTTTTTTTTCAGTGACATCATTTTGTATACATCACCATTTGAAGATAAGATATGGTGAATCAGGGTTATGGTTGAAGCAGTCCATTCTATTTGTATAAGTTTCTTAAAAATATAGAAACAATTATACTGGCTCGTGGGAGCAAGAACACCTACCCTTTTTATTTTCATAGGCAACAACAGTAAATTGTTTTGGCTAATTTAGTCTAATAGCAGAATAGAACCGAGCTCAGCAGATATTCTAAATTTCTTTTTGTCCAGTGTGGAAGTGATTCCAACTACTTGTTATGTAGCCTACTTGAATTTATTGATACTTGAATCCAAGGAGGCTAGATAAAGATGTCATGTAAATTTTCAAATAATCATTTCTAAGAACATTTCAAAAGATAGTGCTTTATGATTTCTGTTCCAGATCTAATTTAGACACATTAGTTCTTTGAATTTGAACAAGATGTGTGATCTGTTGGAGACTCACTTTCTTTATTAGTATATGGAAGATGAGGATACTTTCTATTATATGAGGATGGTTAGTATTAAGTGCCGTAAAGTAAGTCAAAGACTCATGTTTAAAGAATAGATGTACAAAAAAAAAAAAAAAAGAATAGATGTACGATAGTTATTATCATACTGAAAATCCTCAGTGATTTTATTAACTAGACTTCAATAGTTTCTGGAAGCCTCTAAAAAGCAATGTCATCACTTAAGGAAAGAAGATAGACTGAAGAAAGAAGATGTGTTAAAAAAAAAAAAGGAAGATCTGTTGAATATTCTTATAGAACCAAAGATTCTATAATAAAAAAAAATCATCTGCTTTGTCAGAACTGAAATGCAGTTGGTCACACGCAGATTTTTCAAGATGGTACAGTTATGAAGTGTTAGCTGCAGTTAAGGACATGCTGCACCAAAAGTGAAAAATTCTTTCTGGAGAACAAAACTGACTAAATAAAGAAGATGGAAATTCACAAAGAGAAAGAATGAAGTAAAAAATTGGCAAACAGTAAGGTAAGTATTGAGTCAATATTTATATAGAAAAGATAGATGCAGAAAATGTATCCCAAAATCTCCTTGTAATGATTATTGCTTTAATTCTGAAAGACGTTTTATCCTATTAAAGACCATAAGTAGGATGAATTTGAAAAATTAGGCAATGATTCTCTGGAGCTAAAATCCAATTTTTGCTCAAGGTCTAGTCTTCTATTCAGTCACTGGTGAATAAAGGAGCAGAACAATTTCAGTTACAAAGCAGCAAGCGTCCTTCTCCACCTCATAGATTTTTTTTTTTTTTAAGTTAACATTTGATGCTCAATGATTATGCTTTGCAGAAGAGTTAGCTAGAAGTTGAAAAGTTGTTGAAAAAGTTAAGTTTTTTTTCCCTCCGGCAACTGTAATCAGCCAGGAAAAAATTAAAATGTTGACTTAGAATTAGAGCAAAAGTCGATGTTGATATTAAATTAGTGTTTTCAAGATGAGTGAAATTTTTTTGGCTAAAACTTGAGGAATGAAATTATGTTGACCTTCATTGAGAAGAAATATTGAGTCCAAACTCTCTAAATGTTAACTTTTGAACCAAATTAGTGTTTGGAATGATTATAATAATTTGATGTTTCTGCTAATAGTTTTTGTATAACAGCAGCATATTTGACCTTTTTAAAATGTCAGAAATAATATTTAATATTAATATGCTTCTCAGCCACTTTAAACACTCAGGTAATATTTAATTTTAAAAATAATAATCTTGATATTTGTGCTCAAAATGTCATCATATATTGCTTGAAGGATGATTCAATATCTCTCTAAAATTGATGAATTCAAATATTTCTTCCACAAAGTAGTTTAGGAATTGGAATGGATAAAAGTAATTTATTTTGCAGAAATCGAGTAGACTTTACTCAACATAACATGAAGTCCAATGAAACCTAGTTACATTGAGGCCATTTTTATTGTGGGACTAACAACAGTTTAAGGATGAATTAGGTTAGGAAGAAAAATCTTTGTCTTCTTGTTGGCATGAGAGTTTCTAAGTAGAAATTTAGAGAAACATTGTAACAATGAAACTTAGGTGAATACTATTAAGCTGAAATGTCATCATTTTTGTCTTTATATAAATAATATATTTTCTGAGCACAGATTTCTTAGGTTAACGTGTCTTATTCTTTTACTAGTTATTCCTGGAAACTGAAGTTGTACATTTATATCTGGAATGGATTAGAATATTTATTACATTATGGGTCCATGTTAATTTTTTAAATTAATTAATTATTTATTTATTTATTTATTTATTTATTTATAATAAGAATTCTTAAGATATACTTTCTTAAGAATTTTCTACATACATACAGCAGTATGAGCTACACATTATATTCCTAATATTTATGTATCATATAACTGGAAGTGTGTACCTTTCAACCACCATTCTCCAATCTACCCTCCAATACCTCTGGTAATAATCACAGAAATCTGATCTCTTTTTCTCTGAGTTTTCTTTTTTTTTCTTTTTTTTCTTTTTTAGTTCCTACATATAAGTAAGATCATTTATCTTTCTCTCTCTTGACTTCTTTCCCATAGCATAATGCCTTCAAATTCTATACACATTGTCAACAAATTGTAGGATTTCCTCATTTTTCTGTGTGGCTAAATAATATTCCATATATACAGATGGTCCCTGACTTACAATGGTTGAATGAGGTGAAAGTAATATACATTCATTAGAAACCATACTTCAGATATTAAATTGTGATCTTTCCCTGGCTGGTGATATAAAGTATAATACTCTTGATAATCTTTCATCATGCTGAGCAGTGGCAGTAAGCCACAGTGACCACAAAAGTAAATAACCAATGTACTTAGAAACCATTCTGTTCACTTTCATACAGTATTCAGTACATGAGCTATTCAACACTTTATTATAAAATAGGCTTTGTGTTAGATGATTTTGCCAGATTGTAGGCTGATGTAAGTGTTCTGAGCACGTTGAAGGGAGGTGAGGCTAAGCTAGTCTGGTAGGTTAGGCATATTATTATTTTTTATAAGAATTTTTTAAAAAATTAATTTATTCATGACAGACCCAGAGAGAGAGGCAGAGACATAGGCAGAGGAAGAAGCAGGTTCCCTTTCAGGAAGCCCAATGCGGGACTTGATCCCAGGACTCCAGGGTCACGACCTAAGCCAAAGGCAGACAGATGCTCAACTACTGAGCCACCCAGGTGCCCCAGGTTAGGCATATTAAATGAATTTTCTACTAATTATATTTTTAGCTTAGCATGCATTTATCAGGACATAAGCCTACTGTAAACTGAGGAAAATCTATATCTCTATATACCACTTTATGCATTCACCCATCAAAGGACATTAGGTTGTTGCCATGTCTTGTCTATTGTAAATAATACTGTTATGAAAATGAAGTGCAGATATTTTTTCCAGTTAGTATTTTCATTACCTTTGGATAAATTTCTAGAAATAAGATTGCTGGATCATGTGGTAGTTCTGTTTTTAATTTGTTGAGGATCCTTCATGCTATTTTCCATAGTAGCTGCACCAATTTTCAATCCCACCAGTAGTGCACATGGATTTCCTTTCTCCACATCCACACCAGCATTTGCTATCTCTTATCTTTTTGATGATGGCCATTCTAATAGGCATAAGATGATATCTTATTGTGATCCTAATTTGCATTTTCCTAGTGACTAGTAATATTGAACATCTTTTTAAGTACCTATTGGTCTTTTATGTATCTTCTTTGAAGAAATGTCTATTCACGTTGTTTGCATCTTTTAAAAATTGTGTTATTTATTATTATTATTATTACTATTATTATTATTATTATTATTTTCTATTGAATTGTACGTTTTGCATATTAACTCCTTATCGGATTTATGGTTTGCAATTCCTCCCCACCCATTTTATAGATTGTCCTTTTACCTCATTGATGGTTTCTTTTGCCATGCAGAAGCTTTTTAGTTTGATGCAGTCCCACTTTTTAATTTTTTTAAAAAGATTTTATTTATTCATGAGAGACAAAGAGAGAGAGAGAGAGAGGCAGAGACACAGGCAGAGGGAAAAGCAGGCTCCATGCAGGGAGCCTGGTGCGGAACTCTATTCTAGGACTCCAGGATCATGCCCTGGGCTGAAGGCAGGCGCTAAACTGGTGAGCCACCCAGGGATCCTCTACCATTTTTTGTTTATAATTTTATTGTTTGTGCTGTAGGTGTCATACCCAAAAAAAAAATTATTACCAAGACCTATGTTAGGAAGTTTTCTTTTCTATTTTCTATGAGTTTCATGGTTCAAGTCTTACATTTAACTCTTTAATCCACTTCTAGTTATTTTTTGGTGAGTGGTGTAATATATGGGTTCAGTTTTATTCTTGTGTATATATATATATATATAATATGCATATTCAATTATTGTGGCACCATTTATTAAAGGGCTTGTCTTTTTTCATTGAGTATTCTTGGATCCCCTGTCAAATATTAGTTGATGATATATGCTTCAGTTCATTTTACAGATTCCTCTGCAATCCCCATGGAGCAAGATCAGATTATGGGCTCCCAAAAATTAATCCACAATGCTGAGGGAGGCTGGTTGTCCCTCTTGGTTTATCTTCCCCATTAGAGAAGCCAGAGGTTCAGGCAAGACCTCTCTTGTGGTGTTGCATTGGTGTGGGGGAGGAGCAATGCAATCAACATGTAGCCACTTCTCTTCCCTTCTAATGCTCTCTCCCTTGGTTTCTGAGGTGCTCCATGGGGGTGGGAGTGGGTGCTTCAGCCTCATCTCCATGTTCTAAGATTCTCTCAGTACTGTCTTATACTTGAATAGATGTTAGTTGTTCTTGTGAGGCAAACCAAATCAGGAATCAAAAATGTCACTGTCTTGGTGTTGTCATTTCCTGATCTTATTTGAAGACTACTTTGAGTGTCAAGTGCTTTTTGTGAGCAGATACATACAGCATTTTTAAGCAAAAACTACCAGAAAGCATCAGACCTATCTAAGATGTACAATTAAATGAAATAAAGTAATTTGTTAGATGTGGAAAGCCAGTGCTCACTTCTGCAGCACATATACTAAAATTGGATGTGGGGAACAAGAGGATAGAATAACATATAATGTCTATATTTATGGCTGAGGAACAAAAGTGAATGTTGAAACTGTCCATAGAGAAAAGTAACATAAGAGACATTAGAGGCATGATGGAGCAGTGGGGATAAATAGGAAATTTAAATATGTGTAATTGTAGCCATTTAAGGGGAAATAATTAGTAGATACTTGGATATAAAGTCTAAATCTCAAAACATACAACCATTTTAGAAATATATATCCTGAGTTTAATTATGGTAATTAAGATATGGCCGTTGTTGAGTCTATAAGGAAATTATGTACGATAAGGTAAGAAGCGAGTGACAGATTGTGGAAAATACCCTTATTTAAATAACAGCCACAATGAAAAGGCACTCATAAAAAGGCTGAAGAGCTGATCTAGGGGTAGAAAAAAAAAAAAAAGAGTTTGTACAGAACTGAAGGAGGAGAGTATTACGGAAAAATACAGGGTAGTGCAAGAGAGTCAGATGTTCCTAGAGGTTAAACAATGTAAGATAAACAGACCGTGGATTTAACCACACAGAGATCATGGGTGTCCTATATGAGAACTCTTTCACTAGAATGATATTGGTTGCAGTCATACTGAATTTGGCTGAAGAATAAAAGGGAGGTGACAAACTGGCAATGATAGGTGATAGACAACCTTCTCAAGCAGTCTGAATATTTAAACAGGCCAGGGGTAGTATTAGGTAGAATGAGAAACACATGGGGAGTGAGAGGTTTGTTTGTATTTGTTTTTACCTTTTATAAAAAGATAGTCTTAAACATATTTAAATGACGAGATGAAAAGATAAGTAGTGAGGAATGGAAGACAGAATAAGTGAGTTTGATGATTTCTGGAAGACGGGATTCAGAGCCCTGGTAAAATTATTTATCTTCAATAGTAGGAATATTATATCTTTCCTCCAAATGGAAGGGAAGGAAAGAAGACGAGCACACTTGTTTTTTCTATTTCTAGGTAAGGAGAAAATAAGTTGAGAGATTATTTTCAGATAGTTTTTATTTTCTCTGTGAAGTAAAAGCCAAGGCCATTGGCTCAGATTGCCTGGGCATGTTTGGATTGAAGTGCAATTGATTTAAAATAGTGAGTAGGAAATATAAAAGAATTTCCAGGCTGTACTGAGGGTTTAGGTAACAGGAGTAGATGGGTTTACGTTGCGCTAAGTATGCATGATTTGAGATTTTCTCTAGCAATACTCAGACTCTTGGATATTAATGCAAAGAGTGTGGATACTCCAATTGTGCTAGAGTTGTGGTTATACTAGACAAGACAGAAGGCTAACACGACAGGAGACTCAATTACGTTGGACATTGATGAATCAAGGAGTCTAAGATTGTCAAGGAAGAAAAGAGTAATAGGAAGTATAAACCTGGAGAGATTAAAAACTAAAGTCTAAATGTTGTATAATCTCCTTACAGCTCTAATTAGACTTACTGAGGGAGATATGTAAAAATATGAGGTGTTGGTAACTAGTTGTTTGAGATTTTTAGAGATATAATTGTGTGTAGACCTCTGTGGTGTATTGATTCAGAATGGTTTATTCAGAATTTTATCTGAATACATGGAGCTGAGATCAGGAATAGAAATTCAAGAAATGTGCAAAAGAGATTTGTGATTTGCCAATAACGAAACTGGATTTGGAGTTAAGACTTGGTTTTTAATCCAATATTTGCCATTTTCTACCATAAGTTTATGTATGTTAGAACTGTCATTAATAAGATATTTATGAAATCGTGGCAAGGTGTTCAGGAGAAGAAGCAAGTGAAGTTTACAAATATAAAGAAGCTTAAGAAATAAATTAGAATTTTGAAGGATGATTCTAACCTTAAAGAAGACAGTAATAATTCAAGTGTTTTGGAAATTGTTAGCAATTAAATATTTTGAGAAAGAAGATGTGGGTACTTTGATTTCTATTTATTTTTTGTTAATTCCTTTTTGTTTTTCTGAATTTCTTTGTCTTCACTTATGTTTTTCCTTCAGATTATGGGTACTATTTTTCTTTGTTCCCCAGGGGAAAGCATCAGCCTCCATATAGAGATGGAATTGAAAGATTGGCATTTTATTTATCTCTTAAGACATTAATTTTTTAGGGTAGTTTTAAGATCAAAGCAAAATTGAGTGGAATGCACGAGGATTTCCTATATGTCCCTGTCCCATTTGAGGCATAGCCATGCATAGCCTTCCCATAGTCACCATCCCCTACCAGTGTAGTACATTTGTTACAATTGATTAACCTACATTGTTACATGATAATCATTCAAACTCTATAGTTTACAGTAGAATTTACTCTTTCTGTTGTATATTTTATGAGTTAGAACAAATGTATAAGTGACACGTCCCTATCGTATAGTAGCATTTTATTTTTCATTTTAAGTAAATTTGAGCTTTGGTACATTTAAAAAAAAAATCATGCAGAATGTTGCCTACTTTTGAAAACATATATTAACAATGACCATTTTTATCAGAACACATAAGTTATGCACCTTGTCTATGGAAAACAAAATGTTAGAATTGAAGGAAATGAAGAATAGTCCAAACCTAAAGTGTTTTGCAACATCCCTTTAGCAATATGAGACCAGCAATGATCTAATGTTTAATGTTCATGTTAGTATAGGAATAGTTAAGATTAAAAGAATCAAGTTTTTTTTAATCCACTTACTGAAGATATTTTTATTACTCCCAAAGATTAGAGAAATTAATATTTTTCACAATATTTTGCATTCTCTTGATGGTTATAAATAGAAGTTTTTTTTAGTCAGAGTTAAGAATGCAATGAAGAAAAGTACCCGTAATCCCCCTTAAAATACATTGTATTATCTGTATAACTAGTTTGTTACAAAATTAGCCCATCACAGATATCACTCTCAGTTTCATTTTGTAAACCATTAGAAATATCTTGATATCACCTTGCATCCTTTTGGAACATTTTAGCTTGACTGTGGGATGTGCTTTCAACTTCATAAATGCAATGTAATTATCAACAATGCACAAATACAATCCCAGTACATTCTAGACCACAAGTCATACAACTTTTTTATTACATAAATACATAAAAATCATAGGTTTTCACTTATAATTATTTCCAATGAAAATGAATTTGTTCTCTTGTCGCACAACTACAGATTTCACTCAATTTATTTTCATCAAAAAGATTTAAAAAGACAGATGACAGTGAACATTAGGGGGCAAATTACATATAATTATTAGATGTGAAGTGTCAGAAAAGGTAGAGTGCAAATTCAGAGAGACCTATGTGTTTAGCCTAGCAAGCCTGGGGAAAGAAGACTTCTTTCCAAACTTGAAAAGGCGCACTGAGAAGATAACACTCACAATGAAATTCACTGATGGCAAAGGTTGTACATAAACTTTACAATGCAAACAACTTGCAAAAAGCTAAACTTCATTAAATAGCGTGCTATTTGAAAACTTAGGAGGCTGAATTCCAATGATATCCAAATAGGAATTTGTTTTATTATATCAATAAACACATAGTAGCATATTATAGAATGTATTATTATATTTACTGAATGTTGTCTATCCTGGAGATGATCAGTTCCATGTGAATAAGGATGTAGCTTGTTTTGAGGTATTTTTTTAAAGATTTTATTTATTTATTCATGAGAGACAGAGAGACAGAGAGAGAGGCAGAGACACAGGCAGAGGGAGAAGCTGGCTTCATGCAGGGAGCCCGATGTGGGACTCGATCTCAGGACCCAGGATCATGCCCTGGGCTGAAGGCAGCGCTAAACTGCTGAGCCACCCAGGCTGCCCATGAAGTCTTCTTTCAGATACTCTTTGCCTCATCATATCTAAGTTCCTTGAGACCCAATCTAGTGCCAGCTGCATCCTATTCTGTGTGGCCTGCACATCTTCACTTGCATACAACTGGATAGTGATGCCCTTGGTCCATACCATACTCCTCTCATGTATTTCCCCCAGAGCTTTCCTATTGTTACATTTCCAAAATGGTTGGCTGCCTGTGCATGTGGGATTCCATGAGGGCAGGGGTACAATGAAGTGAAGTGGTGGTGACATAAAGTGGTGGTAAAATGAAGGGAGGAAATCTGGTGCTAAAAGTAGAAGAGATCTTCCTTTGTAATGCAGCAGGAAAATATGGAGAAATAGTTGTTGGGACACTTTTCAGATGCTTGATACAACATGGGAATCATCTTCACATAGGCTCTTTTTACTTTTCTGTCCTTGCTTCTGTTTTCTGAGATTACATTCTCTAAAATACTTGACATTTCTTCAGGTTCTGCCTTCTGGAAAACTAGGTTAAAATGTTTAATGATATCTAAAGCCTAGACAGTACAAGGAACACATGAGGCACTCACTAAACATTTGTTGAGTAACATGGTAAGAACTTAAATGGTGCTACAGTAGACATTGCTACTGTGACTTACTTAACATCCATTTTAATATCTTCTGGTACATTCCAGAGGCTCCAAGTAGAAATATCCCTTCTAATCTTTCAGGAAAAAAAAAAAAAAAAAAAAAAAAAACTGAGTGAGGCTGTCCTCATACATAGTCAGTAAAGAATAAATGACTTTGCCCACACCAATGAATATATCTCTTGACATACAGGAATAGCATAGTTTCCCTTAACACTTACAGGACATAACGTATACATTGTTATTATATTGGTTATGGTGATCTGTGGCCAGTGATCATGACTTAGTGACAGCTCAGAGGACAGCCAGTATTTTTTGGCAGTAAAGAATTTTTTAACAAAGGCATGTATATATATATATATATATATATATTTTTTTTTAATAAAGGCATGTATATATTTTTTAGACACAATGTTATTGCACAGTTAATGGGTTACTGTATAGGACAAACATAGCTTTTACATTCATTGGGAAACCAAAAATAAAAAAAATCATTTGGCTCACTTTATTACAGTATTTGTTTCCTTATGGTGGTCTGGAATGGATCCCACAATATCTCTGAGGTTTGCCTGTATTTCTTTTGCATTATCTTAATTGTTAATTTGCTGTATCTATCTAGCTGTCTAATTTATCATATACTTTTTTAAGAAGACTTTTTAAAATTATTTATTCATGAGAGACACCGAGAGAGAGGCAGAGCAGAGGGAAAAGCAGGCTTCATGCCCTGAGTGGAAGACAGAAGCTCGATTGCTGAGCCACCCAGGTGTCCCTCATATACTTAATTAATATGTTTTATACAAAGAGAATACACAAGTATCTTCAGGATTTTGTAGATTATTTACAAACAAAAATTTAAAAGAAATAAAACATTTAAATAGGTATTTAATGGGGCATCTGGGTGCTCAGTCAGTTGAGTGTTGGACTTAGTTTTGGCTCAGGTCATGATCTCAGGGGTCACGATCTCACGGGTCATGAGACCACGCCCTGGGCCAGGCTCCCCAGTCAGCAATTTACTTGAAGATTCTCTCCCTTTGTCCCTTGCACTACTCTCTCAAAAAAAAAAAAAAAAAATCTTTAAAATGAAAATAAAATAAAATAGAAATTTAAAGGCAATAGTAAATTATGTGCCAATAAACATAATGCTTGGAAGTTTTTATTGAACAGTCTCTAAGTAAAATCTGATTCAGAAAAAAAGACTTGTAAAGTATGATAAAATAAATTGTAATTTGAAATAAATAAACATGGGCTTGGAATGAGGCAAAAAGTTTTGAAACCTATCTTTGCCACTTTGCATCTCTGTGTGCTCTGTCAGGTTACACCTATATCGAAGAGTAGCTAGAGATTTAAGAAGTCAATGAATAGGAAGTAATACCTTGTTAATATAGTTTTGGTTCTTAGTCATAAAACTATGGTTACATTATTAAAATTATGCTTTGGTGCTGTCCTGTACTGTTTAAGAATATCTTCATCTATCATCACTTTGGTGTATATTCTTTTCCTTAATTTTCTTATTTGTAGCTATGACTATTCAGCTATTCCGAAAATTATTTTAGAATTTTAAAATTAGGGCATCCCAGGTGGCTCAGCGGTTTAGCGCCACCTGCAGCTCAGGGCATGATACTGGAGACCAGGGATAGAGTCTCACATTGGGCTGGCTCCCTGCATGGAGCCTGCTTCTCCCTCTGCCTGTGTCTCTGCCCCTCTTTCTCTCTCTGTCTCTCTCCTCTTTCTCTCTCTCTCTCTGTCTTCCATGAAAAAATAAATAGTAAAAAATCTAAAAAAAAAAAAAAAGGAATTTTAAAACTATTCCTTCTTTCCTTCCTATGGTCTCAGGGATATTGATATTGATATAATAAGACTCAGGGATATTGCTCATGTCACATGGCATGAATATGATAATATTGGTACTATTGCAACAACAGAAGACTTTCTCATTCTAGTTTTATCCAGTTGCTTGTTTGCTTGTTCAGTGGCCACGGAATGAACTGGCAATTGCCTCCATGAAGTATACTATCAATGATACTGAAAGGATATTTTGTCCTGCTCTATTTCCTACTTGGTTTCTCTTAACTAGGTAGATAGTTAATTCTCATGCCAATTTTTCTATGTATTTCTATGTATTTCTTTAATCATCTTTGATTTGGAAATGATATTCTGCAGAAAAACTAGCTTGTGAATGGTGTAGAAGACGATAGCCACTTGTCAATTAATCAAGAAATATTAAAAATCATTAGAAATGTATGATATTATTCAAGAAATAGGCTTATAGAAAGAGGCAACTAGCAGCTTTTCAAATTAGGGTGAAAGAAATATTTTAGATGCTGAAGATGCTTGAATCTAGAAATAAACAAATAAATAGAAATAAATAGAAATAAACACGAATTATATAAATAATATCCTCATATTTGTAAAAAGATTTTCCTCATTTGTTTTGAAAAGCTTTGTTTTGACTATAATCTATAGAGGATATTTTAAAAAGATTATTTATTCACGAGAGACACAAAGAGAGGAGAGATGTAGGCAGAGGGAGAAGCAGGCTCCTTACAGGGAGCCCGATGCAGGACTCCATCCCAGGAGCCTGGGGTCACACTCTGAGCCCAAGGTAGACGCTCAACCACTGAACCACCCAGGCATCCCTATAGAGGATTTTTTACATTGCTGAATATAAAGGTTGGTTAAGAGTCATCACTTTCCATGTTCCCTGCATTAAATTTAGGTATGTTTTTGCATTTTAACTACAGATAAAAAAAAAGTTCCATTCTTAGGTAATGGCCCCAGGAGAAAGCAGTCTTCACCCAAGAGTAGCTTATGGAAATGGAGGGACAACTAAGAGACACCAGTAACATGACATTACTATTTAAAAAAAAATGAAATAAAGGAAGAGAAACAAAAAAAGGAAGAACAAAAGGGAAAGAGAGAGAGAGAGAGAGATAAAGAGAGACTAGGGATCCAATAAGAAATTAGGAATCAAACAGCCCAAATTAAATATTGAATAGTAGAAGGTATTTTATGTCTCTCTAGTAAAAATAATGCATAATCATTATTAATTTAATATAAATAATCTAAGTAGAATTTATCATGGAAGACTGTATCTTCCTGATTTATTCATTTTTTTCAAAGATACCAGATCTTCTTAAGGAAACTACCCTTATCATATACTAAAAAGATAAATTCCCAATCAAATATCAAAAAGAGACAATTATTATATTTCAAATGAGTACTTCCTCTCATAAATCCATTTTTAAGGTGGAAAGTCACTTAATAGAACATAATGTAGTTCATTACAGAGAAATGTTATTTAATTATAGTGATTCAGTATCTAGAAAAAAGGAAAATTTTCCTTAGAGAAAAGGCATGTATAATGAGTTATCTGAACAATCACTTTGGGTCTATCAGGATGAGAATTTCAGATGGTCCACAGGATTAATAAAACTTTGAACAAATTGAGTAATTTGGTGAAAATGAATACATTAGTCTATTTTCTGTACTGCCAAGGCATTTTTTAATAACTCTATCATTAAATATAACACAGTGCATTGTCAATGTTCTATTCACAGCCTTATCTCCTATTAGATTTCAAGGGCAGAAACAATATCTTTTGGCCTATCCTAATTTCACACCAAATTTGATCCTGAAATCTTCATATGCACAGTTTTTTTTTGTTGTTGTTTTTTTTTTTTGCTGGAACCCTTGTCTAATAAAAGCCACAACAGGCAGCTTTTTTCTTCAGTGGCCAGTTGAAAGTGGAAATCATTTCTTTTGTTACCCAAGATCTGGGAGGTCTGGCAGTGAACATGACCATGAATTTCCACATGAGTCAAAAACCTCTCCTTACCATTTTCCTGCCCAGACTCATTATTCAAATTAGTTTCTAATCCTCACCCTATTACCTTCCAGTTTTTTTATTACCTTGGAGAGGGTTCTGCTTCAAGAGTCTTTCCCTATAAGATAGTCTCTTAGCAACCTTGAGGTATACAATACAGCGTTCTCACCACAAAACAAACAAACAAACAAACAAACAAACAAACAAAAAACATAATGGAGATATTAGCTAATACTACTGAGGTAATGATGTGGCAATAAATAAATATATTAAGCCACTTTAAACTTACACAATATCACAACATAATGTCAATTTTATCTCAATGACAAATATGCAAACAGATAAAAAAAATTTTTTGTCTTGATGCTGATAGTCTTTTTTCATTTAGAACATTGTTACCACCAGAAACTTCTCATCATACTTATATCCTGGGAAGCCCTATATGAGTGCTGTTCTTTGAAATTTTATTTTACTCTGCTAGCCTTTTCTTTTGGGGACAACTGATCATCTCTCTAAAATGTTCCTGACTTAGTTATTTTACTTCCCTAATTGTTTTGTCATGCTCTAAGCAATACCAGTATTTGTGAGTAAATGAACTAAAATAGTAAACGAATGGTCATCTTTACTGATATATATATATATATCAAAGATTTGCAGCTTATATCTACTCCTGATTTCTCAAAAAAGCTTTCTCCAGAAAATCAATATAATTTAAACCCTCAGTTCCTCCACTTGAATATAATATTATTTTCTACCATGTCAATGAGGATTAGAGTAAAAACACACAAAGCATGCCAAATACAAGATTTTGTTAATTCTGACTATGCACATCTAAGTGAGAAAAAATATATAGAAGTTGTAAAATTTGATCAAAATTTTTAAAGTGTAAGATACCTTTTCTGAAATCAGTGATTATGATGCAGCTGACAACAGTTTAAAAAATAATAATTACACATATTACGATGGTAACAGACTGTGGATGAAGGACACCAAAAAGGGTGGAGAGTATCATGTCATCTGACCTTCATATTATAGCATATAATAAAAGTTCCTCTTACTGACTTGGATTTCTCTCAGTTTTCAGCAGCCACTATGGCACCACCACAGGTCCCTAGAACCACTGGTTCTCCAGGAGTTTGGTAAACTATTGAAGGGATGTCAGATTTATGTGACAAGGACCACCCTGAAACTCATGCAATTAAGCAGTAGGTAAATATGAAAGCAGTATACGAGTTGGATAGCTGCTGAGTGAAGAGACTGATTAGGGGCTTGACAAATGACCCCAAGATCATGAGCCAAACCAAGACGAAGACACGATTGATTGAATCGCCCAGGCACCCTATGACCTTACTTCTCTTAAGAGTCAATTTTAGGGCTAAACATGAGGGTGGATTGCTGAGCTTTTGGGTTCATATGCTTATGTTAACTGAAAAATTTAATATTTAAGTCAAACCAGCCAACTGCCTTATTTAGACAAAAGATTGCCTTATTTAGACCCTCAGCATAGAAGGCAGTATACACCATTTGTTTAAAAATGCTATTTTTCTCCTAACTGTAGTTCTATTTTTCAAGTCCTTATTCTGCCTTCAAGATAAACAAATAGGTCAGCACAATGTTGTACTTATTCCTGTTGCTTTGTAATGAATCTTGAAATAAGATAGTCTAAGTAGCCATCAAACTTGTTTTCTTAAACAAAGTTGCTTAAGCTATTCTAGGTCTTTGGCCATTTCCATATATATTTTAGAATTAATTTACCAATTTTTTTACAAAAAAAAACACTGAAATTTATTTGGAAGTTTGTTGGATCTATAGGTCCATTTGTAAGGAATTAGTAATCTCAATAATATCTGGTCTTCTCTGAAATGGCTTGTAGATTTTAGTGTATGTATATCTCATGTCTTTTGTCTGAATAATCCCAAAGTATTTCACATTTTTGAAGATTTTAAAATGATAGCCTATTTTATTATTAACTAAAATTCATACTTTATATCATATATCTGAGTTTTCATTGAATACACTTCTAGTCTAGAATTGTATTCAGGAAACCACATAGCATTTAGTTTTCTTGTCTACTTGGTGTACTCCTACTTTTTACTGGGACCATTCCTCAAACTTGCCTTGTTTTTGATTATCTTGATAGTTTTGGGAGTACTGAATGGGTTTGGGGGATTTTGTTTGTTTGTTTTTATAAAATTAGGGCTTGTCTGATTTTTTTCCTCAGGATTAGTTCATATTTATAGGTTTTTGAGGGGAAGATCACAGAGGTAAAGTGCCATTCCCATCACATATTACAGGTACATACTATCAACATAACCTACCTCTCTTGCTTAGTTACCTGACTGGAGTAATGTTTGTAAAATTTCTGCTCTGTAGTTACTATTTTTCCCCTTTTCAACCTATACTCTTTGGAAGACCCCATGCACAGTTCATGCTTGAAGTATAGGGACATATCTATCCCCTTTCTTAATGGCATAGTATCTACATACAATGTTTGAAATTCTTTCACACAAGAGATTTATCTTTTCTGTCGTATTTATCTATTAAATTATTTGTATTACTATGGATCTATAGATATTTATGTTTTAAGTTATACTCCAATATTATTTGCTCTATTTATCTGTTCAAACTGTTCCAGTTTTGGCCATTGGGAATTATTTCAGCTGGCTGCTATGTTCCTTTGGCATATCAACATCATTGTGGGATTTTTTTTTTTTATTCTAAAATTTTCTGAATACAAGACAGTCAAGCTTATTTATACATTCTTTGTCTCAACACTATATTTAGCCATTTCTCTAAGGATTCTCAGTTCCTTTTATTGGTGAGTAGAATGAAAAGCAAGATCTGCTCCGATTGACTTACTTCACTCAACATAATACCCTACAGTTCCATCCATGTCAAAGCAAATGGACAATCATCATATGGTTTCAGTCATACAAGGAATATAAGAAATAGTGAAAGGGATTACAAGGGAAAGGAGGGAAAATAAGTGGGAAAAATTAGAGAGGAAGACAAACCATTACAGAGTCCCAACTCTGGGAAATAAACAATGGGTTATGGAAAGGGAGGTGGGCCAAGGGATGGGGTAACTGCGTGACAAGCACTGAGGAGGGCACTTGATGGGATGAGCACTGGGTGTTATACTGTATGCTGGCAAATTGAATTCCAATTAAAAAAAAAGATTAAAAAAAAAAGAGGGGACAGCGCTGGTGGCTCAGCGGTTTAGTGCGGCCTTCAGCTCAGGGTGTGATCCTGGAGACCCAGATCTAGTCCACGTCGGGCTCCCTGCATGGAGCCTACTTCTCCCTCTGCCTGTGTCTCTGCCTCTCTCTCCCTCTCTCTCTTTCTCTGCCTCCACCTCTCTCTGTGTCTCTACGAATAAATGAATAAAATCTTAAAAAAAAAAAAGAAGAAAAAAGCAACATCTGGGTGCTGAAGAAGTTCATTGCTCCTGGAATGTCATTGCTCCCAGTTCGCTGAGCTGATAGAGCAAAGAAATACATGTGTATATACTAATTTGTTTATATATACATGTAAATTATATGCATATTAAATGTGTGCATTAAGCTACATGAGTTTATACTGATATTACCAACTCGACTCTATTATCACTTAGCTCATTGTTGCTTTCTTCCTTGGCTTATCTCTTCCAGCTTCAGTGCAAAAAACCTGGCTCCATCCATTTCCCATCCACTTATTTGTTAGTTCTCATAATATCCTAATATAGTTTCAGAATTATTAACTTGTACCCACCTGGGAAACAATATCAACAATTACAGATGTTAAGCACAATCCCTTTGCACTGTTTTAAATACTCCACTCCTTTCCAAATTTTCTTAGGTCAGTACTTTTTTCCTCCACTTCTTTCAGTGAGATAGTTTCGTTCATTTGTTATAGTGTTAGCTATTTTTGTCATAGTCTGCAACATTCTATCCAGGGATGATTTCTCAGTCTCCCCCCACCCCTTCAATCTGTTTATGTTGTTTCACTCTTTATGCTTTCAAATCTAAAGATTTTGACAAATGCATAGTATCATGGATCCACCTTTACATTCTTATACAGAACAGATTTACTGGCCTTAAAAATATGGTTATTCACCCTTTCAAGCTGCTCTTACCCAAATCTCTAAACACTGATCTTTTTTTTTTTTTTTTACTGTCTCTAGTTTCTTTTCCTGCCAGAAGATCCTATACATAGAATCATATAATTTATAACTTTTTAGAATGGCATCTTTCATATGCATTTAATATTCATTTATGCCCTTATATGACTTTGTAGCTTATTTCTTTTCGCAGCAGAATAATATACCATTATATCAAAGTTATAACACCTGTTTAAGCACTCACTTTTTGAAGGATATTCTATTTGCTTCCAGTTTTTTGGCAATTATGAATCAGCTACTATAAGTATTCTTATACATACATAAGTCCTATTGAATTAAGATCCTCATCATTATGACCTCACTTAGCCTTAGTTAATTTCTTAAAGACCTTAAATCCAAATCTACACATAAATATGTATCCTCCCATCCAAGTACTAACCAAGCCCTACCCTACTTAGCTAAGAGATCAGATGAGATCAAGGGTATTCTGGGTGATATGGCTATTGACAAAGACCTATCCTAAGATATTGAGGGTTTGGGTTCCACATATGAATTGGGGGACACAGTTCTGCCTATAACAAGTATTTTTTGAGCTGGCAATAGGATTCTTGAAGATATTTCAGAATTGAAAAATTTCTTCCCAATCCATTTTTTAAAATTGTTATTTGCTATTCCTCCTAGACTATTAAAAAAAAAAAACTTTAGTGAGGGGGATAGCATTTACTATTTAAAATAGTTCTTTTATTGTTAAGTGTTTTATTCTGAGATTCCTAATTATTTCTCAAATTTTAAAAGTCAAGAAACCTGACTTGAGGAAAACCATAAAGAGAAACACAGGAGTCCAGCTCCATCTGGAATTGCTGTTGTCTATCCTGATTCATCCTGTGTGTCTATAACACACACAAGACTACTGAGACTTTGAATTTTATTATTTTGTTCCTTTTATTAGCTACCATGAGTTACTCTGAGGTCATAGCAATATAGCTTTCCTGGTGATCTAAAAACTTTTGCTTATGCTTAAAACAAACAAAAACACTTATCCTCATTAAAAAACAACAACTGGCAATGCAGTTATTAACAGACAATGAAAATCCTTTTTCACAAGCTATTGTTAAGCAGTGGAATAGAATATTTGACAAAATGACTGTATTTTTTTTTTTATTACACACAAAAAATGATTTTGGTTAAGTGTATTTCTCAGAAACAAGTATGGAATGCTTTCATTCTTACTTTAATCCCACAAAATAAAGGATCTTGAATAGAATTATAATATATTGCTTGTCAGTTATGCATCTAAAACTTTCCCATAACAACATCATAAATGCCAACATTTTACCTAATATCTAGATAAACCTATTTGTGGAATTTTTAAAATATCTTATTGCCAGAGAAGTGCAACCTTTGTGGGTTTTTTTGTTCTTTAATTTTATTCTTTAGTGCTCGCTTCGGCAGCACATATACTAAAATTTTATTCTTTAAATTTCATAACTAGAATCATTTTCCTGGAGAAAAAAGAGGGCTTTTCCTGTAGAACTGTTTTACTATCTTGGATCCTATATAGGAAAAAGAATTGGCCCATTGACATTTGATTTGTGTTCATTTTTCTAGGGCAATCTGACAATCATTCGCACTACCTGTCAGAGTAGGTTCTGATTTGGGCTAAGAAAACATATTTACTATGGTTTCTTAAGACGTAGCCTGAATATTTGAGACTTAAAAGGGAATCTAAGGATGGACAAGCATTTTAAAGTCACATCCATATGAAGAGCAGGGAAGAAGTCCAGGTCAGAAAGACCAGTACCTCGTGGGTATAAACATGCATTAATGTTATGAGGTCCATTGATAAAACAACAACAGCAACATTTATTTCAGAGAGAAGTGAAATTTGGCAATCATAAGTTAAAATAGAATGAATCTTTAAAGATTCAAGCAAACAGAGGCATCTGGGTGGCTCAGTGGTTGATCATCTGCCTTTGACTCAGGTTGTGATCCCAGAGTCCTAGGATCAATTTCTGCATCGGGCTCCCGGCAGGAAGCCTGCTTCTCCCTCTGCCTGTGTCTCTGCCTCTCTCTCTCTTTGTCTCTCTCATGAATAAATAAATGAGATCTTTAAAAAAATAAAAATTCAAGCAGACAGGTAACATGAATCAGGTAAGTTTGCTAACAGATATTATAACTTCTGTCACCTGACTGTAGTTTGTCAATGATACCATAGGCCAAATGAGGCAAATCCTAAAATGTAGAGGAACTATTTGTTTTAGTGCAAAGTCCTTAAACTAGACCCTATCCACCAAATAAATAAATAAATAAACAAATAAATAAATAGAAAAGTATATTTGCACAATTTAGCAATATGATCAGATCTCTATAACTGGCAAGAGTAACTTAGTATCAAGACATAGAATCTTTGGTTACATAGTTTACAAGCTCCAGACAGCATGGAACTTGCAAGAGTGTCCATGAAGAATTGGGGAGGGTAGCCTTTGGCAGACACAAATCTGAAAGAAGAAATGACAAGGCAAATCTAAGAATTTCCCAAAGTTTATCATTGCATATGTCCCTTTTGGGAGTTTTCCCAGCTTGCATCCTAATATTTTCTTGTAGAATACCCTCCAAAGGTTGTGTCTTGAGCAAAGCAAATATTACAGTGGTAGAGGTTTAGTTCAAGTAGAATCTCTTTGATGTGATACCATCTATCTTTCATCTGGGAAGTAAGGCTGTGTTTCTAATGGGAATGCTGTTCGTACTGTTTTGACAAAGAGGTTTTTCCAATGGGACCAGGAGAATGGAGAAAAACAGCAGATTACTGAAGAATATTTCATTCAGAGAACTTTTGCTCCTGGCGTGGTTTACACAGTGCTTCAGTTACAGGGACATGGGGTGCAAATGTTTCAAAAGGAAGTGTGGCCTTGAGAGCACACACTGTTCAAAGGACTCCAATGAGTGACTCAGAGATACTTAAATGGTTTTCATCATAGGACTTGAGACTACGAAGATTGCAAAAATCCCCATGAATTTAAACTGTGGTATTCACAAATTGGGAACAAGTCATGCTCGAGAGAGTCTTTGAATGTACAGTAGATCTCCAGCTTGATGAGCTTAAGATGAAATTCAATTATGATTGTGGCAAATAAGCATTGTCACAAACAGACTCTTTCATATCTTGTTCCATTGTGACTGCAACCTGCAAAGCCTGGGCATTCCTATCTCTTCCTAAAGTTACTCAGATTTTGTCTAACTTCTGCCCTTTTTACTGTTGACCCTCGATAATTCATTTTCCACAGGGTACCTAGAATGACTATTAAAAAGGAAAATTAGATTGTGTAACTCTGCAGTGAAAAACAATTTAATTCTTCCAAATGAGTTAAAAATAAATGCCTACTTCATAAAATGGCCTAGGTAACAGGGGGAGAGCCCTTGATGGAATGGAGGGCATGGCCCCTACCCCAACTGCAAGGTTTATTTCTTAATTGATCTTTACTAGTCTTGATAATTTAATTTCCTTGGTCACATGACCAAGTTCTGATCAACACACAAAAAGGTGTTCTAAATAGAATTGTGTTTACACACACACACACACACACACACATACACACACACACCTTTGTTCGAAAAAGGGAAAGTCCTTCACCTTTCTGCCCCTTACAACTGACCAAAGTGCAGCAGCCATTTTCACCATAGGGAGAAAGGCCAATTTTGCCAATAGTGATAGAACACAAAGATGGAAGAACATGGGTTAGTAAAGATTCTGCTGAGCTGCTGAGCCAAATCTGGATATATTTTCTCTGAATACGTTTGAAAAAATTACACATATGACAATGGTACTCTTCACTGTATTTTCTGTAACGTCCAAGTTAATTCATTCCAAAAAATGCCATTTATCTTCTGGTGTTACTGTGAGGATAGTTATCCTTTCACTCACTGCTTTCCACATGCAGAAAGCTCAGCCACCCATTATTACTTAAAAAGCTGTGGAATGGATGTAAATGAGTAATACAGATAAGTAATAATAAATGAATAATCACAAATGGTATACTACTTTCTGGTTTTATCTGATTATCAGCCATTACTTCTTACAAATCAGACTATTCCAACTCTCCAGACATTATTCCAGAAAGAATGTCAAAGATTTCAGGTCTTTTCATGGTTTCTTCATTTCTATCCCTGAAGAATATTATTGGTACTTGCATGCAATTATAACTTACTGATAAAAGAACTATTTTGAAGATAGTTCACCATCAAAGGAACACATTTTAGTATATCATATATTCATGAACTTCAGTATTTGTATGAATATACAAGAAGCTTTAACCATTTTTCACCTCACTGTTGATGATTAATTGCATTATGTAAGTGCTACATCTAGACATATTGTGGTAAATGATCCCAAGGCTTAAATTAAGTAATATTGGAGGATACTATAGTCCAGTGAATATAATTTTACATCAGTTGATAATGATATATTATTACCAATTGAGAACTTTCTCAATTACTTCTGCAATCATGATCTCATGCTTTCCAATTTCTTGGCTTCTGCTTAGATTCTCTATATTCTCATCTGCGGGGCTTAGGAAAGCATACTTATGTGCTTCCTCCTTTAGCTGCCTGTTACTATAGTTTCCAGATTTTGTTTTGCCATCTATAACAATAAACTTACTAAATGATGATGCATGCATTTTCTTTCCTTCACATACTTTTATTGAGGAAAACACATTATAAAATAGCCTGATTATTATGTGTGAGTGTTTTCTGAAATAAATTATTTAAAAGGGGGGATGGTACAATGCTTATTTATGGGAGTTCTAAATACCTCCCAAAATCTATTTTACACTTTTGAAAAAATTTTAACACTACTTATATTTGTGCCTCCTCACTGAAGGAGAATATTTTGTAATGACAAGAACAAAGTAAAATGACAAAGGAATAACAGTTCTTTTAGATTTGGTTTCAGATTCTGCCTTTTGCTTCTGGATTGTTCCTGCCTACTCTGACTATTCATCACTTTCTCCCTTGACTTACTATGGCATTACATTTGTATGATATTATCACACTTCCAGTTTCATATGTACCTCCTTTGGTATCTAAATACCTCATTATGATTGAAATAAATAGTTAGGTCTTAATTTCTCTAATATTTTCCTTATCTCATTCATCATTAGGAATTAATAAATGCTCGGTAAAAACATTTGCATTGAGTTATTCATTTTGCAAATTAATAATGGCTTTATTATTTTTTCTTCCTAAACTTTGAACTATTTCTCCCTTCCAATGTGGTAAAGCATTTTCTGTTTGTAAAGCACTTAGAAATAGCTACTTTTTCTGTTAGCTATTCATACAGGGAGATGTAAACTGACTTTTCATGTCCTTGCTGGAATTTGAGTCTAGATACATTTCAGAAGTGTTTTTATTTCTCTGTATCACAGGAATACTTTTTATTTGGATGAGGTTCCATTTCTCCTTGTGAGGAAAATATAAAGATACCTAAAAATTATAATGTTTTTAAAAATCTATAGATATAAGAAAGATATTTCAACAAAATATCTTATTTAGTGGATCAAAAACTTGAAATTACTGAATATCTGAAGAAAAGAGACTGATTCAATGAGTTACTTAAAATGTTTATAAAATATTCCTTGGATATGATGCTTCAGGAAAACTATAGCTTAAAAATCATATTCCATTAATTATTAAGTAAAAAACATAGTAACACAAAGAGAATGTCATGGACAGTGATATTTTTTTCTGGAAATATGTGTGTAGATACATGTAAGAATAGAAAAAGAGAATGAGAATTATATGTAGTAAAATGTCAACATTGGCAAACTGACAGATATTTGATTTTTTTCTATTCATTTCCCTTTGTCTCTATTTGCATTTTCTAAACTTTTTTTTCCAATAAATGTTAATTGCTTTTATAAAAAGACAGTAGAAAAGAACAACTTCATTGTGAAATATCTGAGAGGTCAAAATGAAACAATCTAGAAACAATTCCATTGAGATGCAATTGTTGACTACATATACATGTTAACCATTGACTGTTTCCTAAAATAGCAGATTTATATTGTGTTTTAATTTATACCCCCTGCCTTTGTCTTTAGACCTATGTTTTTGTAACATCCTATTATGCAGCATAATTTTGAACTGTGCTTTTTAGGGTATATAGATGGAAGGAAGATAATTTTTCAGCACTGAGAAAATATTTGGGAAATCCAAGATTTTTCTACTTTTACTGTGAATAGAAAATTGTGTCCAATGTACCAATGTTGAATTAAAATTCACCTCAGGCTGCTTCAGTCTATGGCTGCAATTTGATGCAGTTGTATGGGACTCCTCTTATTGATTTATCTTGCTTGAAGCTACTAAAAACTATGGGTTGCCAACTGTTTGGGGAGAAATCATATTGGAGAGGTGGAGTCTTAGTTCAGAGGGTAAAAAGTAGTTTTGACTAGTGCTTTTATTTCCTTTTCTTTGCTGAAAGCAAACATTGCAAAATCTGCTAATGGATATCATCTGTTGATAGAAGTATAGAAGTAGTCATTTTGTATTTTTTTGGTAGGTTTTGGTAGTGATTTTTTTAACTTCAATTTTCATCAGTTTCCTTTCAAAATATCAGCTATCCAGGGTAATGTTAGCTGTTCAGTTCTTCCAGTTAACAGTGGAGCAGAGTAGGCCTAATAATGATTGAGCTGGTTTCTAATAGGAAGAATTATTGACTGTGATACTGTGTCAGCTGAATATACCACACACACTTTTGCATATCTGACTTCATTGCTTAAGTATTCTTATATATACAGTGGTGGTGTGAGAGTTTTCCTGTAGTGAGAAAATGACGTGCGCTTTATTTCCAAAATGAATCTACAAGAATTTTAAATGAAGTACTTATCAGGCATATCTTTTATATTATACTGTGTTAATAATATAGAAAAATTAGAGAAATTATAATGTTTTGTTTAAATAATTGAAATTTCATTTACTGCACTTTGGCTATTGCAGGACTACTGTGGTAAATGCACTTGTATTAATCCCCAGCACAATTCTCTGGCCAGGTTTCCATATTTACTTCCATATGACTACAAAAGTCATGTGATACTAATAACCATCACAGCATTCTGCTTCAGTAAATAAAATTCACTTCTACAATTATTTTTAGTTTGAGAACAGGCATTCATATATTATTGTGTATATTTTCTATTACTGTGATTCTTCCAACTGAATAATTAAATATACTTTTTTATACCAGCAGTTGCTTTAAAGTGACTATTTGTGAAGCAGCTCTTGTTAAGGATTCTGTAGTGGTCATATTCTAAGTAAAAAGAAAATAATTCAACAATCCCAAGGCAAGACACTAAGTAAACATATCTAGATTTTTTCCTAATCTGTCCTTTTCTCCTATACCTTTGACCCTTATCAATTTACAAAATATTCCAGATGCACAGAGTTAGTAACTAAATTATACACTATTCTTAAATGTGGAGTAGAGTGAGTGAGTAGGTCCTTGAGAGAATGCACTGAATATAAAATGTTTGTAACATTTTATTGTTTACTCGTCACCTCTGATATAATGGAGAGAGGAGTCAAAGAAGATAAAAGCCCACTTTGTTCCTCATAAAACATGATGGATGCGTTTATCACTAATATTTCAAGACTGGATGAGATATGATCTTGCTCAAAGGTTCAGTGACTGCAGAAATGTCGACATGACTGCCATGCCATGAGATAGATTTACCATTAATTCTGACGTGCCATATCGTGAGTGTGTACTGAAGGGTAAGTCAGACCGGGTAATTAAAACTTTATTCTGTGTAAAAGTTTAAAAAAATGAGAATCACTCCTCAACTTTTATGTTATTTCTTGACAGTGTTCAGATAACTTCGACACTACCTGGAACTGCCAGAAGAATATATATATATTTTTTTCAGTGCAACCCAAGAGAAAGATAAAAATTTGCTTTGAATATGACATTTATATGCCAGTCCTTGATTTGGATATGCAGAGGTAGCAAGACATGTTAGCTGAAAGTAGCAATCCAGCATATTTCTAAACATGATGTCCCATTTATGTTCAAAATGATGTGGATGGAATCAATTAGGAGAAACAAGTGAGTTCCAAGACATACTTTTAAAAAGCTGCAGAGTTGCTTAGTAACCTGATGTTATACTTCATTTCCCAAAAGAGCTGTAAGGCTGTCAGAGTTGGTAATGGAGCACTCAGAAATGAATCAAGTCTCATGTGCTCTGACAAGAACATACCCCTATGAAATACGTTAGACCCTCACTGTCAGAAATTGAACATACATGGTCAGTAAAACATGTAGCATGACAGGTATCAGGGCATATGACTTCAAGTTGTGCTTTGACATAAAAACCTTGTTTATTTTCTTTACATGCATTGTGTTGCCATAAATCAACGTGCTGTGTTATCTACCTTTACTCTGGAGAACGTTCATTCGAGTGTATCATCTTGCCATGCCACTTGCCATTCATTGGATCTTTGCCGGCAGAACTTACTGCTGCCTAGACCCTGTATGTTTGACATTTTAGGATTTCACACACGAGATCACAAGCAATGTTGCTTTTCCTCTACCTTGTCCAGGCAGCCGGTCATCCACTCATATAAATTATAGTCTTACAGAGAACTTGTTCTTATTGAACACTTCAAATAGTTTTAATATATCCTCTGCAGATAAAATCAGGCCCATGAGCATAAATTAAACTGTAAAAAAATATTTTTAAAGTATTACTTATGTTCATAATAGTGTTGAACCTAGGACCTAGAACAGCCTGTATATTTGCTAATTGTATATACTTTTAATCCTTTATTATACTTTGCTAGAATAGAAAAAAAAAAAGTTCACAAAATGCCAGAGCACCTTTCCTGATTGCAACTGGGACTTGTATGTTCAGAGGCAAGGGAGAAAAGAAGGTAGAGATGCATTAACTCACTACGTTTATTAGTAAGAACTCAAATGACAGGTCTTGATTTTCAAATTAAAGATCTAAGGAGAAGAAAATCCCTTATTATCTCCTCCTCAGAGTTATTTGACACGTAAGCATTAAATTATTAATTCTTGTATCATCTTTGTGACATATACTGGGAGCCATCATTATTCTCATTTTATAAGTAGGAGATTTTACAAATTTCTGGTTAATTGGAGAGCATGTTGATGTGAATCTTAGAAAAATCATAAAGAATTATATTTAATATTTTATTGGAAGATTTTATAAATAGATCCCATCATCAATTATCTGGTAATAACCATGGATACATTTAGTAAAAATAATAATAATAATAATAATAATAATAATAATAATAATATAACCTTGTTTATTTATGTTCAATATCCCAGACTGTGCATAGGCCCATTTCCAACAGTTCTCAAACTTAGATTATAAGACTAGAAACATATCAGTAATTTAGCTTAAATCAAGACACATGGAATGAGCATTTAAGGGCATTCTCTTTGCAGGTAATCCTTTTAAAAAGGAAGATAGAAAAATTGAGACATCAAGAGAAATTCACAAACCCCAGTTTTCTCAAAGGTTGCTGCTTCACATTATGATCATCCTTGAAAATAAGAAAAACACTCTTAAAATCAACAAATATGCTTGACAATGATTTTATTTTTGTTATCCTTTGACAATCAAAAAATGCAAAGGCTATTGAAGCATTAATTGCCCCATCAAAGGGTCAAGGTCACTGAATCCCAGCCAACTAGGAATTATCCATTTGACATTATTCTAGTCTCCTTCTAACTGTGATGGAAAAGCATGTTGTGGTGTTATTCAGCCTATCAATAAACTCTGCAACTAGCTAGTAAATCTTTCATGTTCGCTATTCCAAGTATTCAGTTTGGCTCATCTGGCTTCAGAGAGTATATTCTTTCAACCAGCAAGACCAGAATGAGTCAAAACCCCTCCATTGGTTGCTCTTATATAAAAGCACCAAAGAAGGGAATCAGCCTTTACCTATCTGTAAATACACAATAAGTGCCCTGATATGAAATATGTATGCGTGATTTTCTGAGTCATGAGTTAAAGAATTGAACTACTTTGTTATAGTTAGACTTAAATGAACTTGAAAGTATTTAAAATTGATTGTTAAGTTTGAAGATTTGTCAGCTGTTAGTCAACTGCTGAAGGAAAACAAAGTGATAATCTGTTGTCCTCTCCAGTTAACAGGTTAACTTGACCTCAGGCCAATAAAACAAAAGGCACATACAGACACTTTTTTAAAAAAATTTACTTCCTCAAGAAATCCAATCACACTAGCCTTTTATGATTTTTTTTTCCTTTTTTTAAAGATTGTATTTGGGATCCCTGGGTGGCGCAGCGGTTTGGCGCCTGCCTTTGGCCCAGGGCGTGATCCTGGAGACCCGGGATCGAATCCCATGTCGGGCTCCCGGTGCATGGAGCCTGCTTCTCCCTCTGCCTGTGTCTCTGCCCCCCTCTCTCTCTCTCTCTCTCTCTGACTATTATAAAGAAATAAAAATTAAAAAAATAAAATCTTAAAAAAAAAAAAAAGATTGTATTTATTTATTAATGAGAGACACAGAGAGAGAGGTAGAGACATATGCAGAGGGAGGAGCAGGCTCCCTGCGGGGAGCCGGATGTGGGACTCAATCCCAGGACCCCGGGGTCATGACCTGAGCCAAAGTCAAATGCTCAACCACTGAGCAGGTGTCCCTATGATTCTTTTTTTTTCTGACAGGTGTTAGATTGTTTAATCCTACAATCATAGTGCATGAATATCCTTTTCTGGCAAATAATTTTTTCCTCCAATTTCCTTTATAGATATACTTTCTCTTTTGTCCTCTGATTCTTCCACTGTGAGCTAAAAGACCTGTAAGGGATGCCAGTAGAGTTGGAATTTATTCTGGACTGCTTTGACAGGTAGATATCATGAGACATTTTCATAAAAGTGTATCTGTTACATTTATAGTACATAATACATTATAACCATTATATCGATTATTTTCAACTTCATATTAAGCATACAGAATTGGACTTTTAAAATATCACTTTACAAAAGCAGAGCCCATAGCTTTGTGAGTTTAGCTAACATTTCTAAGGCCTCAGAGCTAGTAACCATAGAGGTAGAATTGTTACTCATATGTCTGACAGCAAATGTGCATGTTCTTGCCTTCGTATCAAGCTCCCCCTCTGGGACGAAAAAAAAAAAAATGGAAAGAAAAGGGTATTACTAGTAAATGTATAAGGCATGGGAGGGGCTTTCTTAGATCAAGTCATTTATTTTTTGAAAGATTTTATTTATTTATTTATTTATTTATTTATTTATTTATTTATTTATAAGAGACACAGAGAGAAGCAGAGACATAGGCATTGGAGAGAAGCAGGCTCCCTGCAGATAGCCAGATGAGGGACTCTATGTGGGACTCTATCTCAGGACCCTGGGATCATGACCTGAGCCAAAAGCAGATGCTCAAACAATGAGCCACCCGGGCTCCCCAGATCAAATCATTTCTAATAAAAGAATAAAGCTAGGGTCTTTTTATCATATGTGTTCATGTTACTTTACATTTGACATTCATGCTCAAAACCCAACTTGGCTACCTAAGTGATCTGAACTTGATTTTAATAAGCCATTATTTCCTCCTCTGGAAATGACAATGGCCTCTAAATCATAACTCTGTAGTGAGAATTTGAAGAAATAACAAACATAAATAATTAGCACAGTGCCTGGCAAGAAGTAAATACAGAATTTTAAACAGGGTTATAGTTTGTTTACCTCTCAAGTCAATCACAGTCACTTTGAGAAGCTAAATGTGGATGAAGATGACAGAATCTTTATTTTTTTATTTTTACTTTTTTAAAAGATTTTACTTATTTATTCATGAGAAACACAGGCAAAGGGAGAAGCAGGCTCCATGTGGGTCAATCCAGGTCTCCATGATCACGCCCTGGGCTGAAGGCAGCACTAAACCACTGAGCCACGGGGGCTGCCCGACAAGATATTTATTAGCTACAGTAGTCACCTCTGTTTTGCCCCACTTATTTTAATGTGTCTCAGCATAGTCTAGGAAGTAATTTGAGATTCAAGGAAGTTAAGTGACCTTTATAAGACCATATATGTAGAGGATAAGACTTTTCTCAACCCCAGATCTCTTGACTCACATCAAATCACACAAAAAAAACATCTTACCAACCCTACATTGTTTACTAATTATCCTAAATTATTTTTTGTGTAAAGGAAAACCTTGGATGGAATCACTGAATAAAAAAGAAAAGGTTATTTATCAGTTCAGAATATTTGTCATACACCTACTTTTTTGAGAATTAAAGTAGAAAAAGAAACATACAATACAAAGAATTACAGTTTTATGTATCTCTGCTTAAATCTTTACTTATTTAAAGATGTATTTATTTATTTATTTTAGAGACAGAGAGTGCACATGAGCTGGGGGAAGAAAAAAACTCGACATTGAGCATAGAGCTGAATGTGGGATTCTAGCCCAGGACTGCAAGATCCAAACCTGAGCTGAAATCAAGTAGGAGACTTAACCAGTCATCTGGGCCACCCAGGCACCCCTCAAATCTTTATTTTTAAGAACCAGTGTAAGTCTATGGGAAAGTACAATAGGTAAAAAAACAAAATTAGAGGAACATAAATCCCATAAAATTCAGAATTTGTGTGTATATGAGGTCATAAAGTCTAACTATGTTTATTCAATAAAGCAGAAGATAGAAATATAGTATGAGTAATTATTTTCACATAAATTTCTTTATATACAGGCATAAAAAAGGAAAATGCACCTAGATAATTATATGACAATACATTAGGGAGAAGTAGCTGCTCAGCTGATAAAGAATTTATTGAATTATTAATATGATGAAAGACTAGAAGGTGAGGTTAGCAAAAGTACAGCAATTCTATACACCCATATATTTTGGCAAATGTTGCTTTATAGATACATCAATATTATTTTGAGTTTGGGATTGCCTTAGTGGAGGTCATAGGAAAACTAAGTTCAATTTAGGCTTGTAATGTATTTTGTTCAATGCCATATATGCATATAAAAAGCAAAATATGATAGATATTTTTCTGTTAAAATTTAATGTTTTGATTGCAGAGTCATTAATTATACTAAGCAAATGACAGCCATACTCAAAATGATTGACAAAGATTTTATTTCTAATATGTAGCCTCCACAGTGTCATTCATCTCAACAATCATCAACTATGGATATTAGGTAGTGAAATGGCGGTTCTGTTAAATCTGGTATTAATGGGACTAATTATACAATTTAGTTATATTAAATTTGATTTAAATAAAAGTATATGAATTTATATTCTTTTTAAAATTTTACAATTTTACATTATCCATTCAGGCCAAACTGATAGTACCTCTGCTGTTTCAAGCTTGTTTAAATACTGAAGTTTAAACACTGAAAAAAGTAAACACTTGTTTTACTTCTTCATATGTGAAAATTTGTATATATTCAAAGCTGTATTTACTCTTGATCTTCCAGAAAAAAATCAATTTTCTTTATCCTTCCCCCATATTCTTGTATTAAGGATTCTGAAAATGTTAATTTTCCAAGTACGTGTGTATGTGTGTATGTGTGAGAGAAAGAGGGAGAGAGTTGGTTTTGTTTCTTGCTGTTCTTTCTTTTCATAATTATATGTGCTTGTGTATAAGACTCTATATGCCTTCTTATTTTAAAATAGGATTTTAAGAACTACAAATATTGTTATTATTCCTTTACTTATTAAGAATAAATATAAATATAAACAAATACTGTAAATAAATGTAAATTGTGCTATACAAAGAATCAAATGCAACGAGCAATATAGATGCTGCCATTAGGATACCTTAAAGAGATTTAACTTTGAAGTCACTAGTTAGGAAGGAAAATAAAGTATTTTAAGGGCAGAGTTGTATAGAACCACTAAGTAGATCTTGGCCTATGCAATATTATTTAATTTAGTTGTATATTTGTGCTTTTCAAACCCCACACTTAATATTTATGATTTTTGCAAAACACAAAACCATGAAATTTTTGGTTTTGTCAATTCTAGTCATTAGTGAGTTGTATTATTAAAAGATTATAAACAAAATCTAAAATTTAAATTCTGTCATAGATAATATTATGTCTCTATAATGTTAATGAACCATGAGCCAGAAAAACAAAGCCTGTTTGCTATACTGTTTAATTCATTTACACCATGCCATAGTCAGTAGATTTTTTTCATTTTTTATAACAGTGGATTTTCTTAATGAATTTGATTTGATCTATTAGACTTTTTGGTATTTCTATAGAAATCAATCTTTTTGGAATGTTTTAAAGGTAAGTTCTCAACGTAAAATATTCATTATTATTCCTTAAAGATTTATAGTCTAGCCTATGTATGTATATACATGTATCATGTATATGATTGCAAGTTTTTTTTTTTTTAAATTAGGCCACTTAGTATTAGGATTATATTTCCTAATGTTTGACTTTCATATCCAGCAAGATAAATGGAAGAATTTATGCTCAGGACTTCCAACATCTGTTTTCCATTGAGCAGTGCTATAGTCTACTTATGTTTGTTTATATAATATACTCTTTTATATACTGTCCTCTTTTATATACTATGATTTTTTATAGGCTATAAAACTTAAAATACTATTGAGACAGGTGGTTAAGAACAGCTCAGTTTTTGTTTCTCTACTCTCACACTACCCATCAAACTCACTCAATGCTTTTGACACCAGATTACCTGTTTTTTCCCCCACATTACCTGTTTTTTTTCCACATCAAGCAATTCTTCAAAATTAGCTGGATGACACACAACTTAATTCTGACACTATGTGTGGAGATAGCATCAGGTCCTAGAGGTAAAATGCTCAGTCCTGCCTGAACACTTGCTCTCCCTCACATACTTCAGATGCCAATCACAAGTGCAGACCAAGGACCCTAAATTAGAAGTTCCCATGACCCACTCCTTGGATTCAATTAATTTGCTAGAACAGTTCACAGAACTTAGGAAAAAGTTTACTTACAGTTTACAAGTTTAACTTTTTTTTTTTTAATTTTTATTTATTTATGACAGTCACACAGAGAGAGAGAGAGAGAGAGAGGCAGAGACACAGGCAGAGGGAGAAGCAGGCTCCATGCACCGGGAGCCCGATGTGGGATTCGATCCCGGGTCTCCAGGATCGCGCCCTGGGCCAAAGGCAGGCGCCAAACCGCTGCGCCACCCAGGGATCCCAGTTTACAAGTTTATTATAAAAGAATATTATAATTGAATAGAGACAAATATCCAGATGGAACAGATGCATAGGGCAAGTTATATGGTAAGGGGCATAGGGCTTCCAAGCCCACTCTGGGCATGACATCTTCCAGAACCTTCACATATTTGCTAATATGGAAACTCTGAACTTTATACTTTCAAAATTTTCATGGAGGATTCATGATGTAGGCACAATCTATCATTAACTCAGTGCCAGTTCTTCTTCCCTCTTTGGAGGGTGGGAGATGGGCTGTAAACTCCAAGCTTCTAATCATGGCTTAGTCTTTCTGGTGACCAGCCCCCATCCAGGAGCCCCTCAGAGTCACCTTATTAGAACCAAAGACACTAATATCACCTAGAAAACTCCAAGAGATTTAGGAACTCTGTGTCAGGAACCAGGGCCAAAGATCAACTATTAGAACAAAAAATTCTATTAATGCTCTTATCACTTAGGCATTTATAAGGGTTTCCAGAGCCCTGTGTCAAGAGCTGGGAGCATAGACCAGAGACCTATACATATATTTCTCATAATTTCACAAGATATCTATAAAGTAGTATTTCCTAAAGGAAGTGAGTACATTGTAAAGTTGTTTATTGTTCTTTTTCACAATATGTAGCATGTATGTGTATGTGTGTGTGTAAAGCTTACAGAATATATGTGGTTCTAATAAGAATTTTTTTTAAAAAAGTTAGTATACTAATTAATGAATCGGTGGTCCAAATCTCTTGAAGGAGTTTCCCAGTAGTAAAGCAGAACATGAGATCAAAGACTTCTCAGTGACCAGAAAATTAAATTCATTTTTATTATTCAAGGGTGTAAGAAAACCAAAAAGGAATAATTTTTTTAAATTTTTAAAATTTTATTTTTTTTATTTTTTAAAAAGGAATAATTTAGTATTAGATCACCACTATGAACCTTACTTCAGAAATTATCATTGCCTTCCAAAATTGGAATGCAATCGAAGATGCATGAGATGTCAAACAAGGGAATGAACTATAACCAAATACGTCAGGTGGAGTTTCTTCTTTATCACTCTTTATCTGTTACAGCACTCCCTCCAACCTGTAATCTCTTCCCCTCCCCCTCTCTATTCTTTTCTCCCACCCCCTTTCTTCCATGGGTGTGTGAGTGTGTTTGTGTGTATGTGTGTGCAACAACCACGTATGTTTCATCCCTCTTACTAAGAGCCAAATAAGTATCTGCTGAATAAATACAGACTGTGTAATTATTGTGAAATATTTTACCAACAAGGATGTTATTATATGACAGATGCTTTGCTGCCACAATTGGTAGTTTTGAGTAAATTATTTACTTCTAGAATTACCTTGCCACAAAAGTCTGTATTAGATCATTACTAGGGGTTCTTCATTAGCAAATATATTTATATGTGAGAAAAGGCAGCACTAAGAGGAAATTTAAGCATAAATATTTCTAAATATTTGAAAAAATTAATAAATAAAATTATACAAGTGATTTGTTAATTTTTTCATTAAAGCTGAGTAGAAAGAAAATAGTTTCTAACAATAGTGTAACAAATTGTTAAACAAAATACAAGATGAGAATAATTTTTAAGACTATCCTTAGCTCATTATTCTCTTAATTATTATAGAATTTGATTTATTATTATTTAGATTAACCATTGCCTCAGTGTTTTCTACTTTTCATAAATACTGATAATATCTTTCAACCTTAACATTCCAGAAAAAGTGACAATTGCAAAGTCAACCAATAGAGGGTGCTAACCATGATATATTCTAAAGCACTGACAAGTCCATTAAAAGCTTGAGCTTTGTTGAAATGGATTTAGTCAGCTTTTAGGGAGTGTCGGAATAACCTCAATGTAATGCATATCTTAAATGAGCAGTCGTAGAGTGTGTTCTAGAACTCATCAAGTTTTATTGGGAACCTGATAGGTTTTATTTTCGGTTATACAGGTACAGTGAATCATAGGGAGCAGAGAAGGAAAAAAAGTTCAATGAGGATTCAACCTTGAATCTTTCCACTCATTGGAAGTCCCAATTAGGAAAAAAGACACACATATTAGATTTATATTGTTGCCTTTTCTCCACAGGACCTAAAGTGATATACACAGTACTTATTAAAACAAGCAACATCCTTTGAAAGGTTAACTATAACTCTGAACAAAAGAGTAAAATCAAGAAACTGGCTTGCTTAAATTAGTTCAGAGGAAAAGATCAATTGATACTATGGAATATTATTATATGGGAAAGAAATAAACTAAGGTGGTTTAATGAAGATTCAGGAAAGAATTTGGAGTTGCAGATCAATACAAACTTGGAAGGGATTTCTAGATGCCAGTGTTGTAGACATAATTCACTGAATCCTGTAACTACATGACTCTCAAGAAATACGTATTTAAAAAAAAAAAAAAGAAATACGTATTTAAAAATTGTGTAATTTTGCACAAAATCTTACTCTTTTTTGTTGCATGAGAACATATACTATGAAAGTTGAGGGATCAATTTCAGAGACCATTGGCTTAATTTTGAGTAAAAGGATTGGATCAGTTTAGAATGAATTAGACAGATTCACTAAAAGTAAGAGTTTATCATTTAAATACCTCAACTGCCTTATCTCAAGTATATTGTGATATTTACAATCCAGAACAAAACGTACATACATACATTTCACTTGCATACATTATCTTTTGTTTCCAATCCAGGAATCAAGACAAAAGAAAAATTATGAAAAAATAACCCTTATATATTGTTTTCACCCCACTCTATCATCATCAACCATTAGTATTCTAGATTTTACTGATTCCTCTTTGTTTTTAAAGGGATATTTAGATAGCAAGTCAGTATTTCTTTCCTTTAAAGCCTGAGTTGAGAAATTATTTTTTTAAATATTTTTTTTTCTATTTTTAAGTAACTGAGACCAGGAGTCACATGCTCTACTGACTGAGCCAGCCAGACACCCCTGAAAATTGAAGAATCAGATGTAAGAGAAGATATACCAAGTTTTAAGATAGTACCAGCTTTCTGAGCTCTGATGTTGCTAGCCAGCTATCAGTGCAGAATTAGTGATGGTTGAGAAGGAAATGATAAGGACTACCGTCCTTTTCATCCATGCAAAGTAAAACAAGGCCCCATTATTCTACACCAAATGCTGCACCAAGTAAAAAGTACTGTTGTTTATTAGTGCAAGTTCTCCTGAAATATGTAAGCTTGGAGCAGAGGGAATCAGGACTTCAAAAAGGAAAGAGGAACGAACACATCCTGTCTCTTAAGAGGGAATTTCTCTATAGCTACATTGACTGTGGCACAATCCTGCCTCTGCCAGTGACTCCCCTAGCAAATTGCTTACACTTTCTGTGCTTTAATTTTCTATCTTATTATATAGAAATAACAAGACCTACTTCTTAGGCTTGTTGTAAAATGTCTGATATGTAATGATCAGTATTGTACTTTTAGATCTCAGCTAATTTTTCAAGTTAAGGTTCTTTTATTTCTTTTTCCCAGCAAAATCTTTTTTTAAAGATTCTATTTATTTATTTGACAGAGAGAGAGAGAGAGAGAGCGCACAAGCAGGGGGAGCAGCAGAGGGAGAGGGAGAGTCAGGCTCTCCATTGAGCAGAGCTCAATCCCAGAACACAGGGATCATGAGCCAAAGGCAGATGCTTAACCCACTGAACCACCCAGGCGTCCTCCCTAGCAAAGTCTTAAGCCACAAAGAGTTAACATGATTTTGTGCTCCCGAAGACAGGGACTGGCGCTGTTTTTGTAAGGGGTACTGCAAATAACATAATTTCTAGCACCTTGTAAGAGCTTGCAGAATGTAGAAAGGATACCATTCTCTGAATCTAGGGTAATACTTTGTTCTGATATGTTGAAACTGATATGATTTTTGCATCTATTTTTTTTTTTTTTTAAATTAGAAACTGACTCAAGCTTTTCCTACCTGTTAATTTCCATTTGTATGGCTAGTAGGGGCTTGAAAGCTAAACCATTCTCAGTCATGTTCCTCTCATTTAGCTAGGTGGAAATGGCCTGGGACTAAAGTACTGGCACATGTGAATTAAATGTTTTCAACCGGACTACCAGGTGCCACAGGATAGAGTATTGTTCTATAGCTGTAATTGGTACTTGGCTTAACTAATTATACCACTTGGTTGAGTGTTTACAAAATGAGTTGGCTTTACTTTACCAGATTGCCCCTGGTATTCATTATAATAGCATTATCACTTTAATGTACCATTTCATTATTGTCATGAGACAAATCCTGTAAACAAAACATGACCAAACCTCACTCAATGGTTAACTTAATTAATTCTCAGATAAGGTTTGCAGTGGTTCTTAAAGTTTGTTTATGACAGGATTTGTCTCTTAACATTATTTAACATTTTACCAGGGGCCTATGGGCAAATTAAAGGACATCTCAACCTGAGGTGAATATTTCTGTCACTGCAAGGCTAAATTATCAATAACTGTAGAGGAGATAATGTTGGCCTATTAAGAGTTAATAAGCAATTGTTTTATTTGCACATAAATATGCAAGAGGTCTGGAAAGATACCAAAATACATGCACATGGTCAGGGATTGCAAATTGTGCTAGAAGATGTGTATTAGCATTCCATTTAAAGTAGGAGTCCAGAAATAGTGTGTTGTTAAAAAAGTTAATATTGTTTAGATCAAAGTGTGAGACAAAGAGCTAAACACAAAATCACAGAGACAGCATTTAAGATAGACCACTTTATTGGGGTCAAAAGATGCTCTGAAGAGATGAAGGAGCAAGCACCATGGAGAAAATTGTATTTCTGAAGGTTAAGGGCTAGGGTCATTGCCCTAGAGCATGAACTTTCTTACCCTGAGAGAAGCATTTCATATGGGGTTTAAAAAAATAATTCTTCCACCAAAAAAAGAGAGAAGAAACTAAACAATTTTGAAGAAATTATTTTTATAAGTGCCACCTAGGTTTAATCCTGAGGATGGAAAGGAATTAATGAGGTTGAAGAAACAGTGTGCATCCCTTTGGGCAGAGAGAATCACAAGGTAATGGAAAATAAAATAGCATATTCAGGAGATGGCAAACAGTCTGTGTGGTTTGAATTGTTCCTGAATAATACTCCTTTGTCTAAATTTTTAATTTAAGAACACCAACTGACCAGATAATGTTTGGAATGGTAGGAATAGCATCCCAGCCGACCACAAAGTTTTTGCTTAAGTAAGAGGACCCATCTCTATATTAGTTATTTTAACCACACTCATACTTACTGTAGAAGAAGAAAGAGGTGACGGCATGTTACTGAATTGTTATTCAAATCAGAATTATTACTTACATAATCAAGATTTGGTACTTGATTTAGAAGCTATTTTATGTTTTGGGTTAAGCAGAGTTGTGCACATGATAGTTGTGAAGGAATAAATGAAAAGATGGTATGTGAGGAAATATTCAGTTGGTGCTAATGTCTATTATTTTTTTAAACCATTTTACATGAAGTGGAAGGAACAGTAGGAAAGAGTGATAGAGCAAATACATCTGTGGCAGATTTATATTAAAAAGAAAACAAATAGTATGAAATGGGAAAAAAACACACATGTGGACCTGAGGTTGTCAGGCATCTGGTTCACAAACAAGGAAATGTTATTCAGTTTTGAAAAGTACAGACTAATAGACCTGGAAAAAAATTGTCTGAGGCACATCAACTGGAAATCTAACCTGTAAAACAGTAATGTCAAATGAATGCCACTGTGCCTCGCTGTAAACTTAACTCCTGGCAGATGTCTGCAGGTATTTCCTTTTTTAAATTTGCCTACAGATAGGTTATTAAAGTCATTGCAAATCAGAACATGTCTTTCCCGTGGCACAAATTAAACTGCACATGAACGGAGACACAGGTAAGGACAAGAACACTTAGGGGGCAGAGAGAAAGCCTTCTGTGAATCCCATGTTAACACTGAGACATGGTCTCAAGAGTTATATTGGATTTGAGACAAAATTTGATTTATATAGAAAAAAAATGTTTCGATAACTTGACACTAAATAAATGTGTCTGTAAGGTCATTGGAGTACGGAAAAGTATGAATGCCTTGGTTGTGCTATAATTGCAATTAGTAGTTTGGAGAAATTGCTCATAATTTATTTACGGTGATCATTCACTGCAGATGCATAGGGCCAGACCAGGTTCATGGCTGATGTTTTGGCTCCTCTTTCATCTCAGACCTTCCAGTTGTATTGTGTAATGTATGAGTCCAATGTTTGCGATTGTGTATATATGCAATGTTTGAGTGCATACGTGTGTGTGTCTGCACGTGTATTTAATCCTCCTTCATACTATTATTATCTGCCTTAATTTCATCAGTAGATTTATTCTGATTTCTTTGCTATTTTTGTCTTTCCTCTCCGATTCTTTCGAAGAATAGTTCAGAGAGAAGGGTTAAAGGCAATGAATAAATAACCAGATGATAATCAATGACCTCTCTGCCTCCCTGAGAATTTGTATCTCCTTTGTTTCTCTATTACTATAGTTTCCTGAAAGTGTATTCAATAATCTACATTCTATCTAATTTTCTAGAGCAGATGGGCAGCAAATATCACATAAGAGTTTCTTTCTTGGCTACAAACCATATTTCTCCATTTAGTTCTTGCTCTCTTACCTTCTCCTGTTCTTCAACTTTCAATAAATTTTGATCAGTGGCTCACAGATCCCTGACAGCTTGTAAATTGCTTGAAAATACCCTGGGCTATATATGAACACCAAATATGAATACTAAGCAATGCTGCTTCTAGAGTGCCTTTAAAAGTCTAATAGTCAGCATCCAGATGTGTTAATAATCATGTAAGGTACTTATTGATTTATAGAAACTTAAATAAATATGGAGCACTATCTGAATTAAAAAAGGGTCCCTGGGAATACTTGACTTTCTCATGCGGTGTTTAATAACGGTTGAAGAGGTAAGCTGAATAGTAAGTTCTCTTGAGTTCTTCGGCAGACCTATGAAAATATGCTTAGCATACAGAAAGAAATCACCTTGTAAGATATTATAATCAAACTCACAATCCATATATGCTTCTATATTCTCACACATTTTAACATAATCCTAGGCTGTTTAACTACTTGTCTCAACAAATACAGAGAGGAATTCTGTAACAAGAAAGATTCTAGGTCACTACATTTTCAAAGACCGTTGGAGAAATAGTTTAGTGGCAATATTAGCAGGAAAGGACAAACTACTGATGTTTTATCTGAGATAATGGAAATTTTCCCAAGGAGAAAGAAATTGGGCAATTTCATGTAATGAGGACATTACTTAAGTGCCAATAATCTAATGAAGGAAAGGTCAAAAGGGCATGGTATTCCAATTTTTGAAAAACTTCAATATCCATTGTCTACCAATTGCCTAGGTTTTGTTGTAGGTTTCAAAAATTAGAAATGTGAAAAATATCCTTAATATTACATTTCATCTATCCTTCAGTGATTCCCCTGAGCCCACCCTTGTGTCCACTGTGAGCTTGGCCCATAACGTCCTATCCCTTGAGGTACCTGTGTTTATACTGACACTTAGGAGAAGGACATCATAAACCCAGAGCACCTTAGTGTGGCAAACCCAGCAATAGGGTGGCAGAGAATCATATGCAGAGTACTTTATTCTTATTAATGAGAGACACAGAGAGAGAGAGGCAGAGACACAAGTAGAGGAAGAAGCACGTTCCATGCAGAGAGCCCAATGCAGGACTTGATCCCAAGTTTCCAGGATCAGGCCCCAGGCCAAAGATGGCGCTAAACCACTGAGCCATCCAGGCTGCAGTACAATTGATTCTTATACTTAGAAAAGAAAGTGAATATATAAGGTCCGGCCTTAAAATTGTGTTAAAATGTTGCTAGAGACAGACTATTATTGGAACCTTTTTTTTTTTTTTAATATAGCTTCAGTTTATGATTAGGTTATGTATGCTCTATAGGGAGGTAGGGGGAAGCCTACTATTGATTCATTAACCCACTTATTTATTTAATCTTTTCACCAAGAATTTAATAAATATATACTTTTCATAAAAGAAAACTACATTGTTAGCCTATAATGTAAAGGTCAGTCCTGTTCTAAAAATCAACCTTTATGTCCTCAAAGTCATAAACTATACTTTACATTTACCAAACATATCAACTACAAATGTGCCCAGATAATTTCTCATAAATATATTAAACCGTAGAAATAAATATGTATTCAAAAATTATGTGCTTTTAGGGGCACCTGGGTGGCTCAGTCGGTTAAAAGCATCTGCCTTTGGCTCAGGTCATGATTTCAGGGTCCTAAAATAGAGCCTTGTATCAGGATCCCTGCTCAGTAGGGAGCCCGCTTCTCCGTCTCCCTCTGATATGCGCTCTCTCTCTCTTTCTGCCAAATAAATAAAATCTTTAAAATAAATTAAATAATTACATAAGTAAATAAATAAATAATAAAATTATGTGCTTTTATAACACTCTATTACATATAATAACACACTAAGAGAATCTCTTTGCCTAGATAGAAACTATGTTAATAATATCAAAGTTTATGTTATATAAACATTGACAATTTAACAATTTATATATATGTGGATGTCACTCAAGAGTTCTTAAGAAAAAATTTCATAAGTAACAGGAACAAAACCAGCACCAGTTATAATAGTGTGTTATTGTTATTTATTAAGCAATTTTTCTGTACCAGATGCTATGTATGTAAGCAATTTACATATATTATTTCGTTTAGACATCAGTTTAGCCTGATACAAGCATTACTATAATCATCATACTAGAGAATAAAAATTTTAAATGAAACTAAATAACAGCTATGCAATTTGGTCAAAGTTATAAGCTACAATATGGTGAAAACATGTTTTCTGACTCAACGCCCATGTTCTAAATGTGAGATCAGCAAAATTTTTGTGCAAAGGATGAGGTAAATATATCTTGGGCGTTGCAGACTATAATGGTCCCTGTCATAAACTGATCAACTCTACTCAATTCTAATCCTTGTTTAGGGTTAAGGTTAGGCTTAGAGTTAGCTCTGAGACAACTCTGAATTCACATATGGACAGTATGTAAATTAATGAGTATGGCTATGTTCCAAGAACAATTTATTTATAAGAAAAGAAAACAGGCAATCAGTTTAGCCTCAGGGCCATTGTTTGCCAACCCTTCCTATAAAACATTGTGCCATATGGAGTACATTTTATGCTATAGTGAGAAAATTATTAAACTAAGTCATCAGGGAATCCATATTCTTAAGCATACTAATAGTTAATTTACTTAAAATTATGTCATAGTTATTTTAAAAGTTCATTTCAATTAAAACTCTTATATGATGACATATTTCAAAGTGCTAGAATAGTAAAATTAATGTGTCACATAAACCAGACTTAACAATTCTTAAGCTGTTGTATATGTTGACAAGATTATGTTTGTACTCCAAGTCTGTGAAATTTTTATTACAGCTAGTATAATACTTACTTAAAAATTCCTTTAGAATTAAACATTTAAGGAATAATAAAACCTACTTTTATTTCTTTCACTCTGTGTAAAGGGAATTGAAGATTATTCATTAAGGATTTTTAAGTGTGAAATCAAAACCTTTTTGCATTGTAGGGTAGCACAACATAAAAATCAAGAGCATATGCAATTAATTTGTATTGTTGCTGCTATAATTATCTCCATTATGTCTGACAAGATCAAACTGAGCTACAAAGAAATAAGTGAGCTACTAAAAACAATTGCATATTTAAACACATCTTTTTGTCATAACAAATCCTAGTTGTACAGAGTATTTTAAAAATTGCAAATCAGACCAAGAGAAAAATAGAACTCGAAGACCACAAATAAATCAAATCATATATAAGAAGGAAGAAAAAAAGATAACACCCTGGATATTTGACTCCAAAGCACTTTGTAAGTTGGTTTCTAAGTGAAGACTGTAAAACTCTAAAAATGTCCTGCTACAGAACATTTGAAGAAAGCAACTGAGGCTTGTCTTGTCAAAATATAAAAATGATAAAGTCACAGCTGATCCCAATCACATTAATATTTGAAAATGTACCGATGTGGCCTATTAAAGCAGTTATCTTTTTTTATTGGTTTTCTTTTTATCTAAAACAAGGATCATAAGCCTGGTACCCTGAAGATGAGACTGGGCATGGTAGATTGTGAACTGCATTTTACCTAGAAAGTGACTCGTGTCTTCTCCTCATGTTCACTGGACAGATCAGTTTGTGGGGTTACACCTGCTTCAAAGGATATGTTTGCAATCTTCCCATGTGCCCCAAAACAGTGGGTCAAAACTTCTTTGTAATAAATTATCACCATGGCAACTTTCTTCATGGAATGGTCTACTGTGTGCAAAGTAGAGTAGTCAGAGCTGCAAATTTTTTTTTAAAGATTTTATTTATTCATGAGAGACACAGAAAGAAAGGCAGAGATATAGGCAGAGGGATAAGCAGGCTCCATGCAGGGAGCTAATGCGGGACTCAATCCCAGAACCCTGAGATCATGACCTGAGCCAAAGGCAGACGCTCAACCACTGAGGCACTCAGGTGCCCCAGAGCTGTATTTTTTTTTTTTAAGTGATGAATGTAGCACAAGATCTTACAACAAAGAAACTTTAGAAGAGTAAGATAGATGATAAGTATATAAAGTCACGATGGAAGCCAAGATATGTGCAACTGCAATTTATTTAAAATGCCATGTGCATTTGGAGAACTGTATGTTAGTCACTTCAAACCTCAGGGAAGGCTTTATAAAATATTTGTCTTAATATATGATTTTAAAATAATATGCAGCAAATCAACATGGGTTGTTTGAAAGGAGAGAAGCCTTTTTAAAATCTGATCCAGAAAGAGGAGGCAGCAAATAGTTGATTTTAGCTGAGACATGTGGTGAACAAGTTAATGAACGTGAGCTTTGGCCACAACCCCTACATAAATGGCAATGATCATCGCATATGCATCTCTTTCTTTTATCATCAAGTATCTGATCCTATATCATAAAGCCATTCAGGAAAATAAAGTCTTTTTTTTTTTTAAGTAATGGCTTCCAGATCTTTCAGATACACATCAGTCTCCAGTATTAGTAAAAATAATTTAATTTGTGACATTAGGCTGATCTGTTCTGGGTTTTATGTTTCTTACTCAAGTGCTAGAAATATTAAAATGCCTTGTTTGTGTGGGCTTGGGGGAGGATTGTGTGAAAAATATAGCATGCTTTCTATTGTGCCTACCACGTAATAAACATTCCATGAATGGTAGCTGTAATCATCGCTGCTAGGAGAAAAATAAACTTTGCACCATTTACAGTGGTATGTGCTTTTTAATGTAGATACTATCTAAATGAATGAAATTCCCATGGTCCATTTATTAAAAAGTTCGTCTTATAGTGAAGTTTTATAATACTATCTAAAAACATTTTTCCCTCATTATCCCACTCTCTCTCTCACTCTCTTTATTTGAGTAAATGGATGGAAGACAGGATTTCTACTTAAAGGTTTTGCAATGATCAATTAAAATATGAGACTTCCATTGCATTAATTCAATTTCATTTTATTTAAAAAATGAAATTAGCCAGTGAGGCAAAATAAATCATATCTATATAAAGTTGATTTTATGGGCAAATTAGGGTTTTTCCTTTCACATTGCATTTTGGTCTGTTATATTGGACAACTTATACTCCCAATTCTGTATTATGGCAGGAACACTTCCGTTGATGGTACCTGCTGCTTTCAACTTACTTCTGAAGACCACAGAGACAACGTGCAGAGAGCGCTGGTCATTGCATGCCACTCTGAAGAGCTGGTATTCCTGGAGGCTGACATAAGGGTCAGAGAGCAAAATAAATCAGAGTAAAGTAAACTGACATTTACTGATTCCACTCTGTGCACTTCCTGCTTGAATTGTACTAAAAAAAAGCCAATAAAGCTTTACTAATCCCAATATATATAGTCTGTGGATCCTGAGCATTAAGTAACTTTCCCAATTTCATGCAGTAACCAGCAGAGAAAAACTCAGCTCCCAAAGTCCCCTCCTTTTTCTACTTTAACAAACTTCCTTATTTTTCTGCTGCCAAAATATCTTTCTTCAAACTATTACCTGAACACAGTATTACTTGTTTCAAGAGGGGTTTTTTATTATTAAAATGGGCATTAGAACACCAGGAAGGTTGTAAGACATCAAGAAGTTATCGCTCTTTCAAGCCTAAGAGTGAAATAGTAGATTTACTTACTCACATGCTAGGGAGCAAAAAAGTATTGTTAGGTAAGAGAGCTTCGTGTGGATCGTGGTTCGGCAGAGAGCAGAGATATAACCTGTTTATCATGGACTAGATACTCTAAATTTCTCTTCTAGAAGTTATAGTTTTGATTTTGATATTATTGAATGTCTAGAACCTTGTGTTTTTGCAGCCCTATCCACTTGGGCAACATCCATTTGCTGGTCATCAAATATAAACCCAGGGAAATTAAAAATACCACCTTAAGTAGCTTCAACCCTTGCTCTGATTCCCTGTTTCAGGGAACACTGACTCCTTTACCTCAAGCTAGACTTGAGGATAGAAGTGTAGTTCTACGGTTTTAATTCTCAACACACGTATTCACCTTCTAAATTGTTTTCACTTCTGGTCATTTCTGGTTGCTGTCCTGCTCCCATCCCTGGCCTCCTAAATTGAAAAACTGTACCAGTGAGGACAAAACCGGATGATGATCCTGTCTGTGTTTACACAATGATTTCATAGCCCAGAAATTTCCATCAAGAGTTAAGAAATCCAAGACACATAAAGAAATAATGTGATGGAAGGTCTCCCCCTCCAACTATCCTCTCTAGATGACGTATTGCTTGCTTTCCCTTTAAAACAAACAAAATCAACAAAGAAATTAAATGTAATATGTTTGGAAAACAGCAGATTGTCAGGTAAAGATATTACCGATATGTAAAAATCAGACCTAAAATGAATGCTATAAATACTCTTTGGCTAGTCTCTGGTTTCCCCTGGAGCCCAGCTCTTCCTTGTTGATACCTAGTGATGGCTGTATCACTGATTCAGGCATCTAGTTTTAAAAGAATGATGAAAAGTTTTACAAAAGACTTTAATCCAATATTCATGATAAGTGTTTTATTTATAGAGTATATGATGCCAACACAATGGCTGTGAGAATGCTGTCTAACTTTAAATCATTCACTTGATTTTGTTCAATAGTTTCACTCTCCTATGATCCAAGCTTAAACATTTTAAATGATTAACTTTGGAGCACTTTTTCTTTTTTTTGTTTTCCTCTACTCTACTTCCATTTTCATGGTGTGTGTGTGTGTGTGTGTGTGTGTACGTGTGTTGATACAGATGCATAATCTTCACACAGCAAGTGATAAATCTGAAAAAAAATAGCATTTGTAGCACATGAGTCTTTTTATAAAAAAACTATGGACAAAGTTGAAAAGACAAATAAAGCTTAATTTCAATTATAAATATTATTTTTAATTTTTCCCTGTATTGGCTGGAATCCTTATTCAGGTAAACATGTGACTGGAGTTGGGTTTATGGCATTTAAAGCACTGAAGATGAATTTAGTTGAAATTCCAAAAGGATATTCTGAATTTGGTTTTAAATTTTAGGAAACTGCCATTGTAAATCTTCTATTGGAGAAAGTTTGCACACTGAGACGTTATAAAAAGGTGGGGAAATTTAGAAATAACATTTTCCAAATTAAGTTTTTCTTTGGGGGGGGCATTCTTCGGAGTAAATTTTGTCATAAAATACACTAGGAAATGCTGCCCTTAGTGTTCTCATATATAAAGACTAACAGTCTATGGAGTTTGCAGTGACTTTGTTGATGTCAAATAATTAAGTGATTGTGTTATAGAAGACTATCTAAATTAAATAAATTAGTGATTGTGTTGTGGAAGACTGTCTAAGCCCATTCATGATGTTATAACAATATAGTATAGACTGGGAGGCTTGTAAACAACATAAATGTATTTCTTATAGTTCTGAAGGCTGTGAAGTCCAATATCCAGGTGCTGCTATATTCAGTGTCTGTGAGGTCCCAATTCTTAGTTTATATACTACTATCTTTTTTCTGTCTCTTCATGGCAGAAGGGGTGAAAAAGCTCTCTGGAGTCTCTTTTATAAAGACACTAATTCCATTCATGAAGACTCCACCCTCATGACCTGATCACCTTCCAAAGGCCCCATTGCTGAATACCACCACAATGAGAATTAGGTTTCAATGTATAAATTCTGGGGCAGGGAAGGAAACACAAATATTCATTCTATAGCAAAGACCTGCTAAATGTTTGGTAGATAGAAAAACCTTTCATAGTGAGGTTTTTTTCCCTACTGTTTCAGCATACTGTATTGCAAGTAGTTTGTAGTAGTGCTCTCAGAACGAGATCCAAGGTCTTCATGTACAAGTCACTATCTTTGAATTCTTGAGAAAATCTCTTAACGTCTTTGATTCTTGGTATTCTCAATGGCCATCTTTCGCGTGTGTGAAGAGGCAAGATTGACTTATCGTTATTTTTTTTCCCCTCTCTCTGGAATCCGTTCATTAAAATAAACAATCATTTCTTGAGGAAGACAAATGTGAAGTGTGGCATGTGAAACCCATCCCCAAGTATCTCATTTCTCTTCAGAGATGGGATAAAAGTAGAAAATATGTGCTCTATTCCGTTTTCTGCTTGGAAGAAATGATCCTGACATAGGGAAGTTTGACTTATTCTCAGGTTAGTTTTATAAAACTTAACTCTGCAGGGATATGAGCTTTATTCTTCAATATTATATTTCACAGTAATAAAGCTGTTGTGTTTTAGTCTTTGATGATTTTCTATGACTCTGAATTAATATAAAACTTGGAAAAAGAAGAGGATGCTGTTTTATCAAAACATCTAAAATACCCAAAACTGGCTATTAACATAGTAGTTGCTCTTAGAGATTAACACATTTAGGTATTTTATGAAATAATGAACTGATGCGCATTAAGAACATGTATATAATATAAAGTGCTAAAAATACCAAAAAGCTATCAGAATTATAATAAATATCAGTTTAGTAGTGTGAGAATAGTTGCTCTTAGAGATTAACACATTTAGGTTTTATGAAATAATGAACTGATGCACATTAAGAACATGTATATAATATAAAGTGCTAAAAATACCAAAAAGCTATCAGAATTATAATAAATATCAGTTTAGTAGTGTGAGATACCTTGCTGTGGGGAATTAGACATGGCCAAAAATAATACATTCTTTTCACTGAGAAATGAGGTTGCTTTCCCTACTTTTGAATTTAGGCTGATCTATGAGTGCTCAATCATTGAGAATGATGGAAACAATTTTTTTTGGCAGTTTCAGGTCAGACTTTAAGAGGACTGGCAGTTTCCAATTGGTCTCAAAGATCCCTAATACAACATATAAAAAAATGAACATCCTGCTAAAAGATGATGCATGAGTAGTGGGAAGAGCTGAGGCTAGGCTTCCAGCCATCTCCAGCATCGTGCCAGTCATGCATGTAAGCAAACCACCTTGGACTCTCAGGCTAACCCAGCTGCATTCTGAAATCCACCCCATTACTCCACTTGACAACTAGAATAGCCTAGTAAAAATGTAACCCGCATTCAACAAAATCATATAATGTGATAATTACTTTTTCAAGGCAAAAAGTTTTAAGATAGTGTTATACTATTGTGGATGATCAGACGATCTCTACAAGTCAACAAATACACAAAATGGAAAAGCATATGGGTAATTGACATATGACTGAAAATAAAGTTTTAACAATTTAAAGGGATGCCATCTTCAGGTAGTAAGATGACTTGATAATGCTACAAATATATATTAGAATAATATAATGATATAAACTTGCAATATCAGAAAATTTGTGAAATAAAATAGAACAATAAAGAAGCAAAACTAGCATAATCTAGCTATATAAAGAAAACAATTTATTGTATATTGCTTCAGGGTTTTTTTTTTCTACATAGGTAATCCTCAAAATTGGAATTTTCATCATATTCTGTTTGATAATTTTTTGTTTTAAATTTTCTTCTATAATATAAACAAATATTTTTATTAGTGCTAATGTTATCAAGAGACATTTTATACAGTTAAATTTCAGGCAATATCTAATGGCTGTCTAATTTTCCATTATGTGGACATATGAAAAATGTTTTAGTGGTAAAGTGCTGTCCTAAGCAAGTAATGACAATGCCCTAATTAATTCTCCCTACAGCTTTGTATATAAATTGGAATTGTATTTATAGAAATGATATGCTATAACATTTATTAAGCATTTATAATGTGTAAATAGTGTGATGAGTAATTAAGAAGTCACAGGAATAGAAGGCACAGTATAGAGAATATAGTCAATGATATTGTTGCTAGCATTGTACGGTAACAGATGGTAGCCAAGCTTGTGGTGAGCACAGTAGCACATAGAGACATAGAATCGCTATATTGTACACTTGAATCTAATGTAACATCATGTGTCAATTATACTCAAATTTTTAAATAAGTAAGTGAATAAGTAATGAATCCACTTTTCAGTTAAGCCTCAAGCACACACACAGCAAAAATGAAGTGTATAATATTATTTCTCTACTTTATAGACAGGAAAATTAAGAACTAGAGAGATTGCTCATGCAGCAAGGACTTTAAGGATGTGAGCATAATCACATTTGATCAAACATCGGAGAAGATCAAAATATATTTGGGAGATAACAAGGTTAAAATGAGTAAATTATAAAGGCTTTATGAAGGTGGGAAATCAGGCCAAGAATTTAGGATTCAACCAAACTGTGGAATCCTTTAGATATCAGGTTAAATGTCCTTGGGGTAATTTAAGCACAGTTCTGTTCTTTGATATAAACTATTGTTTATTTTAGGTTACATTAGATGTTTATGCTGTCATCTACCTACCTCTAGACTCTAAGATTTTTTTGGATGAGCATTTGTTGAAAAAGACTCTTACAATGTAAACCTTTTAGACTTCTAATGATAACTACAAATAATACTCTAAAATATATTGTCTTCATTCATGAATTTTCTATTGTTTTGGACACCATATCAACTCTGATCATATCTTATCCATATTTTTTAATTAGGGGCACATTTACCATCACTTGAAAAACCTTTCTTTTTTTTTTTTTTTTTTTTGAAAAACCTTTCTTAATCATAATAACCAGATGTTTCTCTGAAGCCCTGTGGTCCTTACTGTTTTCTCTATTTTCATGGAACTTAACGTCATAGCTCTTTTCCCATATTTATATCGTCTCTAATTTAACACAATTGTAAATTTCTTGAATGCAAAAAATATACTCTATCACTTTATAATGTTTATTTCCACCATTTGTTTATTAGTTTATTAGCTCAGTCAACAGATACTTACTCAATTTTTCAAATCTTGCTTGGTGCTTGGTACTTAGTGGTGAACAACTGTGGAGTATTTTGTCTGGCAAGAGTCACAAATATAAGAAAGTAAATAAATTAACATAAAAATATGTATTTAATTACAATTGTGATAAATTCTAAAAGAATTTACCCTTTCTTTCCCTCCATTTCTCTCTCTACATCCATCTGTCCAACTGAATTAAAGAACAGAATAATGCACATAAGATGAATGAATTAGCAAATGAAAAGCATAACAGTGCATTTAATATGTTGCATAAAACGTCAAAGTAGTTATCTGGGTTTTCTATTACTGCCACAACAAATTACTACAAACTTAAAATAATACAAACTTATTATCTCATGTTTCTACATATCAGGAATCCAGTAGCCTCTGCTGGGTTATCAGCACTAGGTATCTGAAGGCCAGAATCAACATGTTATTTTCTGGAAGCTCTAGGAGAGAATCTGCTTCCTTCTTTTCCAAGGTGTTGTTTAATTCAATGCCATATTGTTGTAGAAATGAACTTAGGGCTCCTTGTTGGCTGTCCTCAGTCATTCTCAAATTCAAAAGGTCTCCTAGTTACCTGACTTGATTGGTCTTTTCTTTCATCTGGAAAGCCAAGGTCAATACTTCTCAGACTTCAAATCTCTTGTAACTCCCCTGCTGCCCCATCTGCCTTGCTGGTTCTCATTTGTGCCATAATCTCTCAAGCTCACTCCTTTGCATTTCTCTTCTGCATTTTATGGTTCATGTGATTACACTGGACCCATCTGGATTATCTAGGACAGAATCTCTATTTTAAGGTCAATTGTTTAGCAACCTTAATTCTGTCTGTAAATCTCCTCACAACCCTACCTATAAAAATAGTGTTTGTTTGATTGAATAATCTTAGAAAGGGAACATCTTCAGAATTTTGTTGACTACACTGGGCTCTTCTAGTTTCACCAAAACCAGTGATTAATGAGCACAGTTGAATAGAATATTATATTGCATATCCAAATCATAAATTCAAAAAGGTATAGCAGACAAATGAATTTCATTATGGAATTCACATATTGTCTGTGCATTTTTTGCATTTCCTAAAATGATTGTATTTTGAGATAATACAAAAACAATGTGAATGTTTGATTACAATTTGCTGGAGACCAAGTTCTCTGTTGGTGTTTAAAGATTTTAAGCATTGTAATAAATATGTTATTACTCTTCTCTAGCAGGAACTAGGTCAGATACTACAGAAGCCTCAGGCTTTCCTTCAATTCTAAATGTTGCAGTGTATTAATTAGCTCAAATTTTTACAGTGGAAAAGGACAGCAATTATAAATGAACATATGTATATCCCCAGCTTTCTACCACTCCTTTCCCCTACAATATCAGTAATGTGCTGTCATACAGGTGAGACAGTACTTGGTTTTTTCTTGCCTGGTTTCCATGGTACATGTTCAGACTCAGCAATGCAGTTCACTTCCAAGTGTAGGGTTTCCAAGGTAACCAGATGGCAAACAAAACCAAAAGTCTTCCCCAACATCAACACGTTCAGTTTCTCTAAGAGATGAACATCTTGGTTTTAGAATTTTTAAGGAAAAGGCAGAAAGTAAGATAAAGCTTCTACCACCAATATACATTATACTGTTTCAGAGATAAATGCTTAATTTAAAAGTTAATTGTTTAACATCTCTAAATATCCACAAGGCTAATGAAATAAAAGCATTTATATTAATTTTGTTAGCTTTGACTCTTTTTATTGGATATAATGAAATTTTGAAAGACATGAAGAAAAAACAATACTTACTCAGGATTCCATGTATAAAATGAGGAAGGAACATAGCAAATAATCATCCTTTAATGAGAAAACTTTTGTACGTAATTTAATTTCAAATACTTTGAAATGTATCAAATATATTTCACATGTAACATGTATAATTCTGAAACTATTTAGTCATTAAGATTGGTTAATATATCTCTAATGTTTTCCAAAAAGTTAAAAACAAACAACAAAGAAACCTACTACTGCATTAGGAAGGCACCATCATATTAATATTTACTTTTTCAACTTCACAAATAACCTATGCTTACACAAGACTAGCAAATTATATTTTTAATATCTTATGGTGATGATTACTTCAAAAAATAAAATATTTTGAAGTAAATTTTGTTAATAGAAAATCATTACATGCAGTAATAGTAAAAATAATAAAAGAAAACATAATGTCTCCCCCTTCATCTCTACCCTCGCAGAGTAGCTTTGTTGAAAAAGGCAGAGTCTATTCCTCCAACCTCTCAATATGGATTGTTCATATGATTTGCTTTGGTCAATGAGACATTAACAAAACTGACAAAAGCAAAGACAGGAATATCTTTATCACTGAGGCTTACTGTGAATCAGACCCTCAGACCATGACTATAAGCGTGAGCTAACCTACTGGAGGATGAAAGGCCATGTGTAAGAGTTTCAACAGTCTCAGCAGCTGACCACAAATTCATGAGTAAACTGTAATTAGTTAAGCCTTTTCCATACCAGATAGACCTCTAAATTCAATCCAGCCAAATTTATGATGTGCAGAGCCATATAAATAGTTGTTTAATTAAGCCACTGTAAAGTTTGGGTGTTTTGTTACATACCAAAAGCTAACCAAAACACCATATCTTCTACATTTCAAAATATAATTTTTGCTAAAGATTTAATGTAGCATCATGCGTCCCAACAAAGGAAAGAAAATCAGTCGGAGAAGGACAAACATTATATGTTCTCATTCATTTGGGGAATATAAATAATAGTGAAAGGGAATATAAGGGAAGGGAGAAGAAATGTGTGGGAAATATCAGAAAGGGAGACAGAACATAAAGACTGCTAACTCTGGGAATCGAACTAGGGGTGGTGGAAGGGGAGGAGGGCGGGGGGTGGTAGTGAATGGGTGACGGGCACTGAGGTTTATTCTGTATGTTGGCAAATTGAACACCAATAAAAAATAAATTAAAAAAAAAAAAGAAAATCGCTATCTTTCAATATTTTTGGAAGGGGGGAATGCCTGGATGGCTCACAGTTGAGCGTCTGCCTTTTGCTCAGATCGTGATACCAGAGTCCCGGGATTGAGTCCCGCATAAGGCTTTCAGGGAAGAGCCTGCTTCTTCCTCTGTCTATGTCTCTGCCTGTCTCTCATGAATAAATAAATACAATCTTAAAAAAATATTTTTGGAAGAGGAAGATCTCTTAGTTCTGAATTTAGGAACTAACATGAAAAGATTTCAGCGTAAAAGTATGTTTAACAATATATATGTCAAATTTAATTAAGAGCTGTTTTAGGTCATCTTGACTTGTGAGATTATTAACCATTTACAAGTTTCATGGTGCAAACTTGCCACTGTTATAGGAATTATGAAAAATTGACAAAGTATTTTACCAGGGTGAAATAAATTTTTGGAAGTACTATAATTTACTATATAAAATTAAAACTTTTATGTGAGGTTAAAATATTTGGGGATAAGAATTGTAACCTGAACAATAAAATGTATTAATTGTTATCACAGGATTGGCATTTAGTTGTATGATTTAATTTCATTAGCCAACCCTAACAAAAGAAACTCTGTATCACCCATATACCAAGACTAAGAAGAAAGATATCTTGCAGAATCAAAGGAAATATATTTTATTTTTAAAAAATATTTTATTTATTTATTTGAGAGAGAGAAAGAGAGCACAAGCAGAGGGAGTAGCAAAGGGAGAGAGAGAAACAGACTCCTTGCTGAGCAGGGAGCCCAACATGGGGCTTGATCCCAGGACTCTGAGATCATGACCTGAGCAGAAGGCAGATGCTTAACTACCTGAGCCACCCAGGCACTTCAAGATATACATTTTAAATACTCTTATGTATTTATTTTTTTTATAGTGCTTGAATACCAGTATTCCCAAATTATATTACTGTATAAAAACTAGATAGTGTATTTCATGTCTATGATTAATTTAACTATAATCTGGTATCCTCCACAATTTTTCAACTCCTGGATAGTAGTATTTAATAACTTTTAATATGTTTTTCACTTACATAGATCTCTATGAAACATTTGGTATTACTGATACCTCCCATCTTGAATTCCATTGTATTCTTTCTTTTCCTTTATTATATATTCCTTGGTTATACTTTATTTTTTTATTAGCCTATCTTCTCTCTTCCAAATTAAGTGATGAATTTTTTAGACATGGAGGAACTGCCTTATTGCTACATCTCCATTTTTATCTTGTTCATTTAATAGAAAAACTTGAGTTTTAGCAGTACACATGGTCAGTCTCTGACCTAACGATTATATTTTTAATAGTATGAGTGAAGTACAGTGATATATCTAAGTCCTTATCAAAAGAATATGAATAGAGGTAATTTACATATTTCATAACTTTATTTAAAGGATATTACCATTCACTTTCTGTTTTTTTGACTTAGAAAAGGCAGAATGGGGATCCCTGGGTAGCGCAGCTGTTTGGCGCCTGCCTTTGGCCCAGGGCACGATCCTGAAGACCCGGGATCGAATCCCACGTCGGGCTCCCTGGTGCATGGAGCCTGCTTCTCCCTCTGCCTGTGTCTCTGCCTCTCTCTCTCTCTCTCTCTCTCTCTCTCTCTGTGACTATCATAAATAAATAAAAAAAATTAAAAAAAAATTTAAAAAAGAAAAGGCAGAATGAAGAAATTTTTAAGTCATTATTTTACCATGTTGACAAATGTAATAATAAAGAAGGAAAAGATATTGCAGATGATTTTGTGAGTATAGATACTCTCATTCACATGTCTACACTATTATGAGAGAGTAAAGTCATTTCTATTTAGTTTAGCACTACTACTTTGGGTTATCCTTTCTTCAGAATCATAGCTTGCACCTTATGTAACAGACACTTATTTCTAAGAGTAAAATAGCCTCCAAAAAATAATGCAAGTGGATATTTGAAAAGCTGGTGATTTCTGATGTCATGCCAAAACACTTCAAATTGTTACTTGGTGTGTTTTGGAAGGTGGACCACTGATCCTATAGTTCTTAAGAAAATGAATAGAAAAATGAGAATGTTAGTTTACGATAGCTGTGACTTACTTTATCGTCACTGTGACAAGAAAAAACAGGCAATATTAAAAAGAATGCAAGCCTTAAGACATATCATTCTCCAATGGTAAACCTTACTCATGGAGGTCTCTAGTTTGAATTGCTTATCACACCAGTGGTTTGGAATCTCTCAGGCTATGAAGAAATCCAGTTTTTGTACCGCATATCAGAGTAAAGAGTGCTTCTACTCCTTATCAGTCACCTCCCATGAAGAAGTCTTGGTTTGATGAGGAAAACTAGCACAGTGACAAAAATACTACCTGATGTTCAGAACCATGAATAGTTGAGTCTCCTTTCTCTCTAATTACACACATTTAATCAATAAAGTCTGCCAATTCCACCTTCAAACTACTCATTATGTGACCAGTTTTCATCAGTTTCATGGGTTTTGGCAGCAGATTACATAAAGCCAGAAATAGAGTTAATTAACAAAGAAAGCAAGTCAATCAAAAAATCTGTAAACAAATCACAGAAAAAAAAATAATAATTATTTATAGCAGACATGTGAAAAGAACAGAAAAACAAAAAAAAATACCTTGAATTGCTAGTTGCTATGTTAGACTGTCAGCATTCACTGATACAAATTATTATCTAAGAAAATCAATAAAAGAATGTAAAACTAATGAGATAATAGAGGATAAAACACACAAAAAGCAAGTAATTTTTAGACCAAAAGTACTCAAAAAAGGGAGAGACTAAGGGATATAAAAGGTGAGTTAAATAGAAAATTAAAAAAGAAGAAAATGAACATAAAAATAACAAAAAAAGTTGATAGATTTAAAAAATATATATTCAGTGACGTGAGACATGTTGTAACAATGAAGAAATGGCAATATAAAAATAATCAATAATAATAATATATACATAATGCAAATCCTAGACAAATTAAAACTGAATTAGTATAGTAACAAAGACAGATTGCCTTTCTGATAAGAAACACCTGGGAATTTAAAACTTCTATTTTATAATGACATATATTCTAAATATATATGTACTTTATAGTAGATCTTCAAAGTAAAAAGCAAAGGTTACCCAAAGAACTCAGAGCAGAAATATACCACTTCTTAATAACATTAACAAGTTTTTAGCAGATCTCTCTGGATATTTGATAAAGTGAGTCATCTAATAACAAAAGAATACAAATTATTTTCAAATACACATGGAGTATTTACTAATACTGGCCCAAGGCTGGTCTTTAAAACAAGACAGTTATCAAAGAATGAATATCAATTTGAAATATTCAGTATCTAGAGAGAAAGTGAGATCTCATTGGCAACACAAGTAAATCAATAATAATAAAAGTAAAAGTCACAAAAATGATAATATCTTTCCACTTGGAAATTAGCAACATCATAGGGAACCAAGGGCCAAGAGTATATCATTTGAAAATACCAAATTTTTATTTAAAATATCAATGGAAACATTTTGAACTGAAGAATTAAAGGTGTATAACATACCCAAAATCGTGGGACGCAGCTACAGCACAACAAAGAGAGAACTTTAGTTTTAAATGAATAAATTAGAAGAGCCGAAAATCAAAGATCTGAGTTTTTATATGGAAAAATTAAAAAGAGAGAGAGAGAGAAAAGTGGAAGGAAAAGAATAAGAAAAATAAAATTAATGGCTAGAAATTAAACATGCAGATGAATTCAATTAATAGAAATTGCAAAATAGAAAAAATGATCAAAACTTGATGTTAGTTCTCTAATAGATAAACATATAAAACCTTAACAAGAGTAATCAAGGCAAAATACAGATTGCCAATATCAGTAATAAAAAAATAGAAAGCATCAAGGTATCAGTTGCATGAGGAAGTATAAATAATATTCAGAAAAGAAAGAAATGATGCACAAGGGTTTGCTATCAATATTAAGAATATTACAGAGGGCTCAATGAAATATTTGTGAGGGAGTAGAAAAATGAGAGTCTAATCAATACAAGTGTACAGATGAGAGAAATTATTTATGATCAGAAAACCCTCCATTTAGGAAAAGGATGGATAATTACATCATAGTATGTTGAGTGCTTTTTTGGGAGGATGAAAATGATGCCCTAGGGATTACAGAAAATGGTATCTAAGACCACTTTAATGTTCTTTATGCTATGAGACAACCTTTCTCCCTCTTAAACTCTTGTCATATTACTTTGAATATCTCATGGTCCTACCAGTCATTCATTTATACATTTTTATCCATAGGATCATTCCTGGTTTCTCTTTTGCTATTTCACTCCCAGCATCTAGCACAAAAGAAAATATTAATAAATATTTATTACTGAATGACTACATATCCTTTGGAAAGTGTGATAATGAAAAACCTTTATTCCAATACTGTAACTAGCTTAGTGATCAACAAAATGATTATAGGCAAACCATATTTGTTAAGTCAATAAATGAAAAATTAATTATTTAGAATATTAATTCTTCCATATGGTAAATGAGTCATATTTCCAAAGACTGATTTAGTTAAATGAATTTTGAAAAAGACAAAGAATTTGATTTTTAAATATTAAAAAAATTCATGTTAATTTATTTGTTAGTCTTTTGAGACATTACGCAATTCATTTGAAGACTGTATGGAAGCATGCAGTGTATATTCCACTTTAATTTGGATATTGAGCTCTGTGAACTTATGATTGTGAAATCATTATATAACTGCTGATATTTCAGAATTTTGAATACAATTACTTCAAGGATAGTAAATATCAATCACTCAGATTTCCAAAATGCAGGCAATATAGATCCACAAGTATTTTACAACATATTTTGAAAAAAGAATTAAAACATATTTCAACTTTGAAAAATGAAGTTGAATGTTGAATATAATTTCTTTTTTTCAATTTCCCTTTTATGGTGAGCAAATACGTATGCCTTTACAGTTGCTTGACATCCCTTTGTCATAGCTATAAAGAAAATTAATGCTTATCTATTAAGAAAATAGAAAGTGCAGAAATACAGAAGTAAAAGACTAAGTCCATCTATATTTTTATCAAGTAGGAAAACCAAAATCTGGGTTAGATTTTGCTTTACATCATTCCATTCATTTTCTGTGTAAGTGAGCATAAACATACACACAAGCACATGTTACGTATATTGTTGTTTTCTAACATATTCTTTGTGTGCTTCTGCAGCGGATTTTATTAAAATTAATTTCAGGAAACTGGAATTACAGGGTTCAGGAGGTATAAGACATAGTTTGATATATTTCCTATACAAAGTAAAATATTTGTACAAATTATATTACTATTAATAGTCATACCTGCTTAATGTTGAAGGGTAAAGAAAATTTATGATATGCTGACCCTGTGCTTGTGCATTTTTGTTGGCTATCGATAAGAACAAGTTAGTCCTTTTGTATTACATATTTAACTCTCCTGAAGGAATGGGGCTATTGATATTCTTCTAAAGGTGTTACAGGAAAGAGCTAATGCTAGCTTGAGTCCTCTGAGATGCAGCTTCCAAAACAAAATTATATGGATTCAAGAATTAGTGAGGAGGTACCTGTGAGAGAAAAAGGAGAGGGACCCAGAAGAAATAGGAAAGGTTGTTAGGAAGAAATGTGGAACTAACTCCTGAGAAAGGGAGACTTAGGGTGAGGGGAGTTGGCCTTTAATCGTTTTCGTATGATTAGGTATCACTGAATAGACTTAATTGTGCTGGACTGGAATCTAGAGCTGGAGAATTGTATTCTTGTCCTAGCTTGATCATAACATTTTTAGAGTCTTGGACAGTGACTCCATTTCTAAGAGATTCATTTATCTCATCTTTCATATGTAAATAATGCACCATATCAACAATACTCAATTTAAAGAAATGGGTAAACTGGTAAGCATTTGGCAAATAATGACACGGTACCTATGGAAATGCACAGTATTATTTTACAGTGTTTACCATGTTTAGTTGTAATAATCATTTGAAGAGTAACTATGACAAAAGAACAGCTAGTTCCTGCTAACTAAATTCTCTGAACTTCCTGAGGTTATAAGAATATTACACATTGAGAAATCTGAAGTCAGAGATGTCTTTAATCAAAATTTTCAGGAATGGAAGAGACTAGAAAACAGAGTCATGATAGGTGAATGGTGGACCAAGAGTAAGGAAAAGTAGAACTGGTTCATTTCTAACACTGTTTGGATGAGTACAAAACTGCATAGAAAGGAAGAATAAAGAGACAGATCATCCCAGTGTAGTCAAATATCTGCATTAACATTCTGACAAACTGAAATTCTAGGATCTCTATTTTAAAAATACAGTTTTAGTATTTGTTGTTCAAAATACAAAATTGTCTCCTGCTTTGAGGAAGAAAAGAGAAAAAAATACCAGTTATGCTGAGATTTTTTCTCATCTGTTTAAACACAGTCTAATAATGGAAAAAAAGAAAGAAAGAAAGAACGAAAAAAAGAAAAGACAGGCTAGTCTTGATTACTCATAGATCATAAATTTATCATCTCTAATCATTTGAGTCTAAATTTTTAAAGTAAACTTGTTTCAATGATTGTTCTTTGAATTATAAATCAAGTTCATGTTGCTCTTAAGTGCAAGTCATTGTTTAATGAGATTTATAGGGTGATAGTAATGATGGCATTTAGTAGCATAAAAGATCACTTTTTACACTATTAAAAAAAGCCATTTATTGGCTCTTCCAAATGGAGAAAGTTATTTGATTCTGCATTTGTTGGCATGCATTTATGTTTTTACTTGACAGCATATTTAATTCAAAGCTTTTGAATGATTGTTGAATGGCTAGTTATAATTGAACAAAATATCTGGGCATTTCAAACTTAACCATTTCTTCTCCTTTCTAGTAAAATTTTCTCCATTAGTGACTGAATATCCTACTAGAAACGCAGTTACACTTATTGTTCATTAGGTACAATCTCTTGCTGTCTCTTTACCTGGTTCTTTCACACCTGACAAATTGCAGGAACACATAAGTGAATAATATAATGCTTACATTGTGTAGTTGCATCATTACTTATGCTATGCAATATTCCAAAAATAATTTGTGAGCTTTAAAATTTGTGTGAAAGCAGGAGAGGAAGAAAAATAGAAAGAGTTCAGGGAGATATCCGGGGTTTTATTTTGGTTTGGTCTCTGGTAATCTGGGGCCAAAGTGGCATGTGATGTACAACCACATTCAGAGACTATATTATCAAATTTTAAATTTAGTAAAAAATGTATCTAGTGAGAAAAAAAAATGTATCTAGTGAGAAACGTATTTTCATTGTTGTCAATAAAAAATGGGAGTGATTCAGAACTGTTTCAGGAAATATTGATGATTTAATTTTATTTTCTAAGCTCTTTCCATTATAAAAAATAAAAGTGCAAAATGAACTAGTTTAATTATTAAAGGAGAATCTATTGCCTCATATTAATCAACACCAAGGTCGATGCTATCTCTGGCCTTAGGAACCACTGAAATAATGGGTTGGAATATAGACAGGGATCTTCTATATAGGTTCTCCATTTCACTTGTATTTGATACTGCTTTTTAGTGATGCTTAGAAATATGCCAATGAAAGTAGTTACCACCTATTTTTGGCTTACTTCTCAACAGTTCCATGACCAGAAATTAAAACAGAAACAATCCAGCTTCTCATTTCATTTACAGACTAGATATTACCAAGGGAGATCTTCATTTATCATAGGTCCATGGACCACTCCTCTGTCTAGAGGACTGAGATATTGTGATGGATGATGCTCAGGATGAATAACGTGAACAATCCATTGACCAATCGGACAGAAGAGTCTTTTATCATACAATCACGTAGAAGGAGACCATAGTTATGTCAATTAAAGATAATGTCACCAGGAAGCCACACTAAATTTTGTCTACTGAAATCTCACACCAAATAATTTCCTTGAATTTATTATGTGTTAAGACACATGAAAAATAAAACAACAAAAAAGTTCTAAAAATTAAATAAACACAGAATCTTCATTTGAAAAGTTATTAAATACACAGACTAAAGATTTCAAACAGTATAAGGAGATTATTCAGAAAAGTAAAGACTCTGCCCACATAAAACATCCAATTGTCTCCTAAAGGGCTTTGATTGTTCTTTTGTAATCTTCCAGAAATTATTCCCTTAATAATATGCCTTGGAGAAATTTACATATTAGCTCAAACATACTAACAGTATTATTATTGTTGTTATCATCACTATTGTTAATGTTTACAGCTGCAATCATTTATTTTATAATTATATATTGTTATTTTTTATTTTCATTATTAGTTCTCTGTGATGCCTGTAGTATAGCAGGGTATTGCTTAAAATCCATGGCTGATATGAAGCATAATTAAAATCTGAATTAGAGGAAATGTAGTAAAACTCAGATTTGTAGTTCAAATTAAAGATTTGACAACAGAATCTTATGGCATGCAAAAATACAATAATATGTAAAAAAAATCTATTTCCAAGGCAGTATGTGCCTAAGACCATCACCATTAGAATCAGCCATACTTATATTTGTAGAATACTATCTTCTGAGTTACATATACTCTGTCATATTATGGAAACAATTTGAAACTCTATTTACACTCTATACACTATGGCACTAATATATTTTACACATTAGTGCATAATACTTATGGGGCTGTGTGAGACTAAAAAGAAATAATATTTGGAAAATACCCAATATCATCTTGCATTAGTAAATGGTCAACTGACATGTGTCAGTTGACAAAGGACATGTGTCATTTAACTTTGCTTAAATTTTTGTAAATTCATAGAGCAGGATCACACCAAGGTTTCATTAAACATAAAAATTTTCAATATCATAACTTTTGAACCTTAAATATGTTCTTTTTACCATTACCAAGACTATCATAAGAGCCAGAATTGTTACTTCAAAGCAAATTGCTGTTCATTGTACTGTCCAGTTTAATCAATAGACAGTATATTTTTAGAAGTACACAAAATAATAAGATAATTTAGGATTGATGCCACCTTAGCTTCAGTGAAATACATCTGATGCTACATAGGCATTGCAGATGTCATAGCAAAGACACAGAATTGCAGCAGAGAGGTAGTATGTGTTCATATAAGCCAAATGTCCTGAAAGATGTAATGGGATTTGGGTCATTTTGATGGTCGCTGATGCTCTTTGTGTCCACTTGGAAGCTGAAGTGATCCAAATCGAGGGTTAGATCACTGGAATGGTTAACCTGATATGGCAGGCCTCAGAAGTCATTTAGAAGACCTATTTCCAACATCAAAAACACTGCAGATGAGAGATCAAGGGTGGTTTCTAGATAGGAAAGCCTTTTGATTTTTTATTTATTTTATTCTCAAATTGGAAAATTATATATGGATAAAATACCATGTGAACAATGACAGGCTATCATATGATCCTCTTGAAAAAAAAATCACTGTAGCCTTTATTAAAAGAGGAGAAAACTCACTAAAATTATAGTTAATATAGTTACACTGAAGTTACATCCGTGTACATGACAACTTCTATTCAGGTACATCAAAACTGTTTTGGAATTCTAATGACCATTTTGACATTTTCCCAGTTTGTAGGCTAAAATAATATTTTCCAAACAAATTGGTTATCTCATTCATATTCTCTGATTTCAATAGAGTATATGAGCAATTAGCTACAGATTGATTTTGAAAATTATCTTCAACTATTATCAATTATTCTTATGTTGAATTTATGTTTTTTTAATAAATGACTATCTTCAATCATCCCCATTATCAACTACCCTGAGATTTTCACATCGAACTGGCACAACCATCCTTTAGATCCTCACTAATTCTGAATTTACGTATTATACTTTTCATGTCATTTTTTGAATTTATTCATGTAACCAACATATAAAGTGCAAAAACCCTAAATACATACCTCAACACATTTTTCCAAAGTGAAAAAAACAGTGTAATTATCACCCATATTAAGAAATAGAGCTTGACATGCTCTGTAGAAACCCCTGATACTCCATCCCAGTAGCTACTCCTCAAAAAAAGTGATTAATTAAAAAATTAACTAAAGGTAAGTCTATATTTAGATTAAAATGAGAGAAAATAACTTGCATAGGTCTCAAGTACTGTATATATCATGGAAGTATATCTTAAATATTTATTTATGTTAGAGAGAGAGGGCACAAGCAGAGGGGCAGAGGGACAGACAATCTCAAGCAGACTCCATGCTGAGTATGGAGCCCAACCCAGGTTCCATCTCATGACCCTGAAATTGTAACCTGAGCCAAAACCAAGGGTCCAGTGTTCAACTGATTGCACCATCCTGGTGTCCGTGGAAGTATATTCTTAAAACTATGATAATTCATTGCTTTGGTAGCAAAATGTATTAAAAATAAATTCATTTAATATATGAATTTTCTGAAGCTTGACTAGAAAGGTTGTTATTTTGAATATAAGTGCTTTTCTATAGGGTGTTTTTTCCCCCTACATTGGATCCCCATATCTTTAGGAAATTTAGAAAACATGCAAAATTGATTAAATTTCAATTCATTACACATTTTATAAGTCCATACTTTATGTCAGAGCCTGATGCAGGGCTTCATCTCAAACCTTGAGATCAAGACCTGAACCAAAACCAAGAATCAGTTGCTTAATCGACTGTGCCACCCAAGTGCCACTATTTAATTTTTCCTGTAGTGTATTTTTCTTTATATTTTAGATATATGCCATAAAAAAGATCTTTTCAACTGGTTGCATGGCTTCAGAATCACTGTTCAATCATTTTTATATAATATAACTTACATTTTTACACTGAGATTGAGTTCTGATACTATACAACTGAGGGTGGGAGATAGACAATGAAAGTGGTGGGGTCCCTAACAAACTCAGTGTTATGACCTTTTTGGAGGACTTGCAGGGTAGCAATGTTCCCCAATTGAATCCTCGCATCACACGCACACCTCCTACACAATCAAATCCTCCAGAACCATTTTCACTCAATTAAGACTGAGGCAGAGAATGAATCCATGTTAAATGATCTAGTTGTAACAATTTCATGATTAAGATAAATGCACTCATACAAACTCTGTGTTTTCTCTCTCATTCTGGTTCATTATAGACTAAGTTGATGATTATAACAGAATGGAAATAGGCCCATTAAGGCAATAACCCACAAGTACATTAAATAGGACACAATTTCATTTGCTCTTACTGAACTGAAAATTAGTACAAAAAGTCAGAACTTTCTAAAATAGGTCCCTCAATATATTAGGAGAAATGATTATTTTCTGGCTCTTTAAAAACATACACAAAAAACAAATTATTAAAATGAACATAATGAGGAGAACATTTATTCATGGTAAAAGGTTATTGACTTTTTCCTGTGTTTTGTTACTTCTCTCTCTCTCTCTCTCTCTCTCTCTCTCTCTCTTTTGCTAGTTTTTCACATTATCTCACCCATGACTTAGATGTAGATTCAATAAACGCACGTCTGATGCCAGAGGCACAGAAGGTGCATGTGTTGACACATCTTGGGGTGGGGAAGACTCTATGTCAGAGAAATGAAAAGTCTTTATTGAATCTAATAAAAAAGAATGTTTTCTTCCTCTTAATTGTGAAATGAAATGAATTTAAGTTCTGATATCTGATAAATTGTTTCCAACATAAACCTTGGAAAATTAACTAATACAAAACACTTTCATCTAAATAAATATTATGTAAAAAAATCTATTGACAGAGATATCCAAGAGCTTGTTATGTTATAGTTGAGGGATTTTGTTCAGGAGAATTGACATCTGACAATTAAGAGTTTAAATTTAGAAGAAAACTTGATTGTGTAGCAGCAGTGCAGTTTAAATAGAAGGATTTACAACCACTGAAAGGAAGCTAAATTAGGAGATAGATCAATTCAATAAAACAAATAGGGATTAAGATTAGTGTTAAATTCTTGGTGATGAATGATGAGAATCTAAATTATAGCAGTTTTGTGGACATGTAGAAGTGTGAGGTGGATGGAAAATAGCTCATAAATATTTAAGAAAAAAATCAAAATGTTGGGGCACGTGGGTGGCTCAGTGGTTGAGCATCTGTCTTTGGCTCAGGGCGTGATCCTGCGGTTCTGGGATCCAGTCCCTCATTGGGCTCCCCATGGGGATCCTGCTTTTCCCTGCCTATGTCTCTGCCTCTGTGTGTGTGTGTCTCTCATGAATAAATAAATCAAATCTTTAGAAAAAAATCAAAATGTTATGCAAGTTTCAGTGGCAATTAGAAGGGTTGATGAGAAGGAAGAATAAAACTTACTATGGAAAAAACAAGTGGTATTTCAGATAAAATGTTAGAAAAGCCTAAATATCAGAAGATAATTTTATATAGAAATAAAAATTTGCAAAGAACTAATTTATAATTAATCACTGGTATCGCAAACAAAATACTATGGCTATAGGAAAATGTGCGAGTGACATATAAGTAAGGGCAAAGTTGAGTAACACCCACATTTTTCCCTGGGAAAGAGAGAAAATTTGAAGTGGACACTGAGAATAATTCTGTTATTAGGTAGAGAAAAAACTAGCAGAATATGGGGGCATGGAAGCTGATGGAGACAAGATTCAAGAAGAGTGGATAAAAATGACAGATATTACAAAAAAGGTCAGGTGTGATTAGAACTGAAAAGGGAACATAGATTTGGCCATCAGATAATTATTAATGATCTTCACAAGAGCATGCGCAAAAAAAGAGCTTAAAAAGCTTGATTATGGTCAAAGTGAAGAAAACACACGCCGTACTAGGGCAGATCACACAAAAAGCAGTAGAGAGACTTTATTTTTTCAAGAAAGCATAACGGTATTGACAACTGGAGAGTTAGGAGTATGTCATTAGAACCTGAGCCAGAGGAGATCATAAACTCTGATCATAGAGATTTCAGAACAAGTGTCTTCCTCAGAGAAGAGTCAAGTCCCTGATAAGGTAAGAAAGTGGAAGAAGGGATTTGTAAGAGATCATTTATACTGCACCTGAAACATTTATGAGACTCACTAGATACACATGAATGAATGATGCCATTCATAGAAATATAATGTACTTTTCCGACAAAGAGGGGAGAAATGGAGAATACATACGGCCTTCAGATTCATATCATCATAAGTATTGGTGAGCCATTCTTCTAATGTCATGAAGGACTTTCTCCCCTTGGTATTGGAAGAGGGTCTTAAGGGCACTGTCTCAGTGAAGTGCAGCTGGGAACACAGGTATAGATCATGCTCTCACTTTCCTCTCCCTCCTTAACCAGAGAGCTTCATATGTTAATGCTTTCTCTAGGGAATTTTTTTAAGGAAAAAAAAAAACAATTTAATAAAAATAACCTCATAAGCCACTTTAAAACGTACTTTATTCTTACCGTGAACCTCTTAGGGGTTGAATTTGGATTGATGATTTTTGTTTCTGCTAGATGTCTCCATTGGCCATGCTTCAATGAAATGGTGACTATTTTATGTATACAAATTATATATATATATATATATATATATATATATATATATATATATATAAAATATATATATTTTGTTATATATATATAAATTACATACACAAAGTAAATAAAACTATAACGTGTGTAAATTAACCAAACACATAGATATGCATACATACAAACTCCTGATTTTATCTAAACGAGAAGAATTTGAAATCTTTTATAATAGTTGCTAATATCTGTAATATCATTTTCAGTTGGCACAAAGATATTATGTTTAATTTCTCAGTCGTACCTTACACTAGCATATCAAATTATGTAATATCAATGACAGTATCACTCACATTTAGCAGATAAGGAAACTCAGGCTCGTAGAAATTAAATTAACTTGTCTAAGTGAAGAGAGCTATTAACAGAATGAATTTAGGACTAAAATTAGGCATGACATGGAAAATCCCACGTGTTTCTGCCCTGAAGCATTCCGCCTTGGATAACTAGTCTAGGTGGTAACACAAATGTATGTACTGAAAGGAATGTAACTTCAATTCTGATATCCTTTCTTCTTTCTACCCCCTAGGATGTGTTATCCAGGGTTTCTCTTAACCTTATTTTTTCTTTGTATTCTCATCTTTGCTCTAATTTACCCATTTTATTTCCACGGCTAAATCCTGACTCCTGCTCCTGATCAATTCAAACGCAACCAATCCACAGTGTCCTCTGTTCTACATCTAAACCCCTTTCAATTCTGGCGGCTCTAACCACATATTTCTTTAGTCAGGCTTTTGAGTGCTTTCCCAATGCTCCCTGGATCAAATAGTAGCATCTAAGTATGGCCTTCAAAGCCGTTCACCTTCTGCTCCAGTCCTAGGCAGCCTCTCCACCTCCACTCAAACACAAACCATATCTTCAAGCTTACCTTTTTGTGTTCTAAATCTTTTTGTTTGTTCTAAATCTTTCCTCTTCATGTCTACGTTTTGATCTTAACTCTTCATGTTTATGAAACGACTTCACGACTCAATGTCAAAATAGATACCTTTTTTTCCCTCTTGATATCACCAGGTAACAGCTGCTTCAAGCATATTTCACTTATTACTCGCATAACTCTCAGGTGTGACCAATTCAATATCAGTCCCTTCTTTTGCAATTTTTTATTCGTTCTTGAATTAAATGCACATGTCAATGCCTACTATGTGTTATTCGTGCTTCTTGCCACCCTCGTTTTAAGCTTCTCGACTGTAGAAGTGACACATGCTGTGAACAAGTATATTTATTGCAGGTAGTAAAGAATATTTGCCACTAGAGCACAGTCACAGACATAAGAAACATGGTATTTATAACAAAATAAGAAACAAAGAATAGAAGTATAAGAGCTTCAAATTACACTTTGTGAGCTGGTAGGAAAACATTAAATACCTTGGGAATTACAAAGAAGGAGAAAAATTATTTTGAGCATTTAAATACATAGAAATTATCTTTTGTTCGCCTCTAGGTAAGAATATGTGTGGAGTATTGTTATTAGTATCAAAATCGTTTGAAAATTTATATAATGACAATATATCACAGTCTCTCCTATGGAACTCACAATACAGAAACACTCTGTTTAGTTTTTTATTTTATAGAGAGTACTTTGTTTTCTAGGTATATGTACTCAGATAACTAATCACATAGCTGAAAATCCAAGTAAAATATTTGTTGAATAATTTGAAGGGCAGAAAATGGAAATAAAGAGAAAAATTTCCAGGTTATGTGTTTACACATGTATCTAAGAACTAACAGTGGTATCCTAATGTTTAAACGCCTTTTTCTTTCAAGGACTTTTTAAATTATTTGAATTCTAACCATCTGTGAAGTGTATAAGAACATTCTAGTCATTCTATAGTTTGGTCACTCCCAGAGGTCTTGCAGACAAAATTAGTATGAAAACAGAAACATCATTGTCAGGAGAAGAGCAAAGAAAATATTTTTAAAATGTCAAGAAACTCCTTTATAAATTAAACATTTATCTCAGGGTACACAAAACTTGTCCATTTATATTTTCACTTGCCACACATTGTATCTTCATATGGTACATCTTTAATATTTTTTTATAAAAGTAAACTGGAATTCATTGGTACTCTATAATCAAACACTCTCACTTTAGTGAGAAGAAGACTTCCCAGAGGCAAACTCGCTCATCTAAGTTTCTTATTGGAATCAGGGTGGTGTGGTGGCAGCGTGGGGCTGAACTGTAGAATGAAACTTAAATGTAAACGTAAATAATGTAACTTAGAAGCTACATTATTTTTCTCACAGTGCAAAATTAAGGCAGAAATCAAACAGTCACAGAATATGTCTGTCTGTTTGAAAAAAAAGAATGATCAAAAAAAAAAAAAAAAGAAAAAAGGAATGATCTTAGTTTCTTCCTCCTATTTGAAATCATACATATATAACTAAAGCATTTAATGTCCATGTTATTAATTATAGGACCTGTCCGGTTTCTGATGACTTTCATGAGGATGCAATTTGGAAAAGAAACTATGCAAATATTTTACAGTTTAAGAATTTTTCTCCTGAAATTATAATTAAAGTTGAATTTTAAAAAGTCAATATACTACTCCCTTCTGCTACATACAGAGATAGCTTTACCGGATCATTAGGTCATTGCTACCGGTTATTGGTTTGTTTATTTTTTAAATTCAGTGGTCATAGGGTGCCTGGGTGGCTCAGTCACTTAGCCCCTGTCTTCTCTTCAGGATGTGGTCTGGGGTCCTGGGGTCCTGCAGATCTGATCTGAGCCCACATGGGGGCTTTCTGCTCAGTGGGGAGTCTGCTTCTCCCTCTCCCTCTGCCCTTCCCCCTGCTCATGCTCTCTCTCTCTCTCTCTCTGTTTTTCTCTCTCTCATGCTCTCTCTCATTCTCTCATTTGTCTGTTGTATGTGTTATATGTTTGAAGCTTCTGGGAATGTGAGGGACAAAGAAGTAGACTTTTGGTGAAATATTAGAATTCACTAATAACCTTGCTTCTTTGACTCAAAAACCATACACTATATGTTAATTAATTGAATTTAAATAAGATGAAAAAATACTTAAAAAAAAAGAGAAAATACTTTAACACCTTATGGGGCTGAATGCTTTGATATGTAGATATGGAGACAAGATATGAGTGTGTTAAATGCTGCATTTTAACTTAGGAGAGGAAATAGAGCAAAAAGAATTGAAGTTTCTGGAAAAAGCTGTCTTTTGCTTTAAATATACACAAAAACAAGCCTGAACTAATCACGAATGGTTACATCAGCCACTGCCATTATCTTGATTAACTATCATTAAAGCTATCACTGAAATGAATGAGCTCCTAGTTAAAAGGAGCACTATTTTCTTTCTGTTAAATGACAAGCAAAAAAAAAAAAAAATCAATTTGAAATGATATGTTTCCCTATTTCTAAGTGCAAACTAGCACATTTACAAAATATTTTATTGCTAAGCTAATTGTTACTACACTAAACAATGTTTCAAGACAGAATGTTTTCATTATTCCTTGCAATTCTCATTTCCCTTTCTATCTTTCTCTCCTCATACTTCATTTTTTGCTCATTTTGACTCTTCATTGTGTATCATTTATAAATATATCCACCCCATTGGTTTCAAAATGCCTCTCTTTTCTCCATTTGTTTTTCAATTGGAATGCATAACTGAAGCACATCTTTCATATAAGACAAACACTTTGGGTGCTTTTGAAATCTTTATTAAATCTTCCTCTTTTCAAAGAGACCATATAGCCTGACGGTGTATTTCTTTTAAATTTTATTAGCCACGGTAATTTGGGGATGCATTGATGCTACTATTATGCCAAGCATTTATATCTTTTATATCTAGAATTGCTGTTATATTTGTTTTTTCTTGTCTTCAGTTTCCTAAAACCTTTTCAATAGTGAATGATCATTATGGTAACAAGTCTGCTAAATATTAGATGAACAAAAAACACTTAATATCAAACTATTCACTGCATTTTTTTTTCCTCGTTGGAGTACCACCTCCCCTCTCACTCATTCTACAGATTCCCCATCCAAGGACACACAAACTGTTGAGCTAACTATTCAATATACTTTGTGCTAAGGGCTGGTTTCCAGCCAGATGTGTGTATTTTTAATCAATTGTTTTTTTTCTTTTTACATTTTTGTGTTTTTAAATTAGAGTTTGAATTACCAATCCTCTCTGTTTATAGCGAGATATTCTTTATTTCATTGTTTAAAAAAACACTATTTTATGGATGTATTCCATTATTTGACGTTTTGCTGTATCTGATTACACTTATATTCAAATCTTTTTAGATTATTTTATTATCTGAATTTTACGATCACTGACCTGAACTCCTAGGTTTGAATTTATTGAATATCCTTCTTAGTGTTAATTTTCTCCACTTATTTTGGAATTTGTACATCTCTTTCTCTCTCCCTTTCCCCACTCTCCTCTGTCTGACTCTGTATCTCTCAGTTATTATTTCTGGGTTCTTATAATTTCTAATAGTTTCACATTTCATTTCACCTGGTACTTTTGGGCCTCTGTCTAGTATTAAATCTTAAAATCATATTTCAAAATGTCTGCCCAATAGTTACATTAAGGAATTCAAAAAATATGGGAGCCAAATCTTGGTTCAGGTCTTGTTTGCTGATTTGTAACTATGTTCTCTTGCTTCCTTTCATATATAAGGCTTAGCATCAATGTTCTATAACAGGTTTTTTATTTTTTATTTTTTTAAGATTTAATTTATTTATTCATGAGAGACATGCAGAGAGGGAGGCAGAGACACAGGCAGAGGGAGAAGCAGGCTCCATGCAGAGAGCCCAATGTGAGACTCAATCCAGGGTCTCTAGGATCACGTCCTGAGCCAAAGGCAGATGCTTAACCGCTGAGCCACCCAGGCATCCCCCCCTTTTTTCTTAATTATTAACTTCCTTATTAAAAGAAGAAGGAAAACAAATGAAAATCCTAATAACTAAACCATGTGGAATACCTTTCCATTCATTACAAATATGAGCTTAACTCTCATTTTCCATCAGAGTCAATAAGGCATTTCTTTATCCAGGCTCACCACTTTGCTTTATTTTTATTTATTTATTTATTTTTGTTTTGTTTTGTTGGTGGTTATGACTTTTAATTATTTTTTGTTATAGTTATGTCACATTGTGTTTTATCTGTCTTTGCTATGTGTTCACAGCCGAGGGAAAGCTTCTAAGCATGAACTTTGGGGCACCTGAGTGGCTCCACTGGTTAAGTATCTGACTTTGGCTCAAGTCATGGTCTCAAGGTCCTGGGATTAAACCTCATGGGAAGCTCCCTGCTCAGGGGCTATTCTGCTTGCTACTCTCCCTCTCTCTCTCTCCCTGCTCATCCTCTCTCTTTATCTCAAATAAATAAATAAATAAATAATCCAAAAAACAAACAAAAAAACCAAAAACACAAACCATGAATTTCAACAACATATTGACTGAAAAAAAAATAGTATTTCTGACAGTAAACTAATTAGGTTAGGGATAAAGTATTTTAATTAATAGAGACATTATACTTGGGAGATGAGGTAGTAGCATTTTCTCTGTTACACTACGCCTACTAAAGTACAGTTTAGTTTCAAAACTAGTAGGTCAAATTCAGCTTGGATTAAAAAAAAAAGAACAAAATAGTTAATACTTCCTTAACAATCTCTTTTTGTGCTGTATTCAATAGGTCACTCTCTTTTTCTATTTTAATGCTTGCCAAATTTTTAGAGCTAGGTAATGAGTCTGCCAATTGCTATTGTAGATTGAAAGATGTGATGATCATCGATGACCCAAGAGAGAGCCACTTCTTTGTCTTTGTTTCATGGATTACATTGAACATCCATCAGATCAAAGCACTTTTGACCTCTGTTAAAATCAACTAGATTTGAACTGGCCACTAGGAAAGACTTTGGTCTAATTATCAAAGATCTTTGCCATTCTGTTCTTCAGAGACCTAAGTTTCTTACTTTATCTTCACTCCTTTCATTTTCCAATCACAGTTGTAGCATTGAATCACATTTAAATTTTTTTCTCTTCAAAAAGTCAGGAATTGAAGCAAAAGTGAGTTGAACATTTTTTTTCTTTTACTTGATATTTCTGAAAATCTTTAATTCTTAAGTACAGTATATTTGTTGCTTGATTAAAATATCTATTCATCTAACATTTATCCATCAATTTATTCCAATTATACCTCTCTTCAGTTATTAGACAAGGGAAATATAACATATAACAATATACTTCAAATTAGAAAATTTCTTAGGATAGCTAACACTAACAGAAAACATTAGTTAAATTAGTTCCAGTAGTCATATTATTGTCAGATTAACATAGATATACATCATACTTCAATAGATGAAAGTCAGCCCCAATTCTTAATGTAATTCATTTTGATTCAGACTTAAACACTGAGCAACTTTTTCCACTGTCTAAGAGAATCTCAAGGTCTAAAAATAAAGTAAGGTAAATTTTCTAATTTTCTCTTTTACATTAAACATATGAAGCACCTGGGTGGCTCAGTGGCTAAGTGTCTGCCTTTGGTTCAGGTCATGATCCTGGGGTCCTGGGATTGAGTCCCACATCGGGCTCCCCACAGGGAGCCTGCTTCTCCAACTCCCTCTCTGCCTCTCTTTCTGTGTCTCTCATGAATAAATAAAATCTTTAAAAGAATATGAAGCTTGGATCTCACTGCTCTTTAGTAATTAACACCAATCTATAATAACCAACCTGAGATAGAGACTGAGTTTTTCATAGGCTTTCAGAGTAAAGAGATGACAATGACAAATAATAGTGGAAGGGCTCTTCCATATTTAAGCATATCTGAATCCACCACGTAATAGAGAACAGTAAAATAAACAAATGTGAATAAGAATGAAGGAAAGAAAACTGAGCCTTCTTGAGGGTAAGTTGGATCCCCTTACACATTGACCCAACTAGAACACAAACAAAGATTATCCAATATTTGTTGAAATCTCTAACTCTGGGACTATTACCCAATACAGCCCAATTCATGTCTATCAATCACTCTACAAAGCAAATTCTAGAAAGGAAAACTGCCATGTTTCTTTAAGTGGTTAGTCTGTGCAACTCCATACCTACCTAAAATGAAGTACTAAGTATACATTTATTAAATGCTTGAATAAATGACTAATCAAGCTATTTAACAACTTTTTTGTTTTTTTTGTTTGTTTGTTTTGTTTTTGATTCTTAGCCTTAACTCACTTTTGTGCATTTCTGCTTTGGTAAAATAAAGTGATAGTATATACCTTCGTAAAACACCACTTTGCCATCCTAAGATTACTTTTAGCAATGCATTATAACTTGTTTTTTGAAGTTGCTTTCAAACCCTATGATAATGACCAGATATTTTGTTATTTTTTCAATAATCTCCTTAAAGTCAAAAATATTCATTTCTGAATGAATCTGGTAAGTTCTCAATAAAATTAATTTACATAAATTAATGCAGAATATGTACAGTCAACAAAGTCTCAAAAATATTGTTTAAACAGAAATTGTTACCTGTATTTTATATTTTGTTGGATCTTATGCCTTCAATTTTTTGCACAATAGTTAAAATCAGGGAGTTTATTGTTTGTGAACTTGTAAATCCTAACACCATACTTACTTCTTTGCATTTAGTTGCTGCTAAGTAAATATATCAAAACAAAACAAACAGAAACAATGACTAGTCTGATATATTTCCATATTAGGATTTCTTATTTTCTTTATAGTTGAATCAACATTACTGTGGTATATAGTTTTAAAAATATTTCTGATTTTGTATGCTTGCTTCATAGATATTTATAAAAACCAAAGCAAATGATAAATCAAATCAAATTTTCTCGTAACGAGCTTTTTCATGGGACTCAGACATCTAAAGAATTCCACAATAGGTTTCTGGGGGCTCAGTGGGTTGAGTGACTGCCTTTAGCTCAGGTCATGGTCCCAGGTTCCTGGGGTCAAGCCCAGTTAAGCTCCTTGCTCAGTGGAGAATTTGCTTCTCCCTCTTCCTCTGCTTCTCGCCCTGCTCATACTTTTACTCTCTCTCTCCCTCTCAAATGAATAAATAAAAACATCTTAAAAAAAAAAATTCCCCTATGTTCTTCAAAATTTAAGATGATGAGAACTAGAATTTCATTATTTAATTCCTGAATGTTTACAGTAACTAGTTATCAGATTGTCAGAATCATTAAAAAGTAGAATTATATTTATTGCTATTTTTACACTTTACAGTGCATCAGAATTGCTTTATAAAATCATGCATAGTACACTTGTGTCTCACTTTTAGGAGCTAGAATTTAATTTTATTATTTTTCAAAATTTTAGAGATGTATAGTCATGAGTTAGTTTTAATAGTACTTTGTTACATGCTTTGTAGAAACTAAAGAAACAAAACAAAACAGGGACTTCTGGGTGGCTCAGTGGTTGAGGTCTGCCTTTGGTTCCGGGCATGATCCCAGAGTCCTGGCATCGAGTCCCACATTGGGCTCCCCCCTGGAGCCTGCTTCTCCCTCTGCCTATGTCTCTGCCTCTCTGTGTCTCTCACGAGTTAAATAAATAAAACCTTTAAAAAGAAAAACAAAAAACAAAACCCTCTCCAATACTTAAATCCTTGAACAAACATAGTACAAGGGACAGTAGAATGGTTGTGCACTGCACAAACCTCAAAATGAATGCATCTTCAAAGAGGGCTGTGTGCCACCCAGTGCCCTCACCTTCAAGATATGGCAAAGTCCAAAAAATAAAGACAGAAAAGTAAAATATTTGAACAAATTATTTCTGTTGAACCCAAGTGATCCAATTCAAGTGACAAATAAAAGGGAACTTTGTGGCAACTTTGATAGAAACTGCTAAGTGGATCACTCAGTGTGGCAACTATTTATATTGCCAGTAGTCTATTAATAGTTGAACCACTTTACCGGGGTAAACAGATTATGCTCGACAGGCACACGTAATATACTTCAAGAGATATTACTTTTCTGAGATTTTTATTTCTTTCTTTCTTTTTTTTTTTTTTAAGATTTATTTGTTCATGAGAGACATCCAGAGAGAGGCAGAGACATAGACAGAGGGAGAAGCAGGCTCCTCACAGGGAGCCTGATATGAAATCTATCCTGGGACCCCAGGATCACAACCTGAGCCAAAGGCAGACGCTCAACCACTGAGTCACCCAGGTACCCGCCACCCCAAGATTTTTCAACACTTGCATATATTCTATTGAAGAACACTAAAACCTGATTTGTAGAAACAGAAACATTTAACATAAAAATCTGCAAAGGAAACTCATCTGGCATTCAATAAATTTGGAAAGCCCTCTTTTGGTCATTTGTTATGGCAATGTTAATTTGGGATAATATATGCTCAGATTATAACCTTTGAATGTTGCTCAAAAATGACATATACGAAAGCACTGATGATCTTTTGGGTTTTGCACAAATAATTCATAATTGCTCCGGTTCTCGTTGTGATATTCATGATGTTTAGATTCAAATTACATTACCAATGTTCGTTTTTGAACACCTGGCCTGGCTGATATAACAACCAGGAGATTTCTGTGGGGCTCTAGCCATTGATCAAGGCTGTCATCCACTCTGATTGGTTGATGTCTGGTTGCTTCAGTATTTGAAATGACCTTTCACCAAATAACATTAAGGAGAAGTAGAATTTTTCTCATGTGCTCAAAGAAAGTTTGAAAAACTGTAGACATGTCAAAATCTAAGTTAAGGCTGAGTGCATTTGGTCTGTGGAAGCAGGTTATAAACACAATTTCTTTTCCTGTATTTTTATTTTGGTATTCACCCTAGTCCTTCTCACTTAAAATAAAATATAACTTGACAGATCTATCTAAGTAAATTGACTCTCTCAGAAATCCCCTTTTCAATCATTTATCTTTTCTCTTGTTCTCTACTATGTCAATAGATTGGCTACACTTGGACATTTTATCTTCACTACCATCAAATATTCATTTCACAGACAATGCTACAAAGCATGTCTTAATCATAGAGTCCTCATTAATAGAATTAACAATCAAGTTTGACTTTTACAGTACTCCGTAGAGGACACCGAGTTTATTTAATTTATTTTTAACATTTCTATTGAAATATAACACCATACAAAAAGTGACAGATCCTAGGTATATAGGTTAGTTGATTTTTACATAGACTAACATTCCAGCCAGACTAACAGAATGACCAGATTAAGGTACAAAACATTACCAACACTCCAGCACTCCAGAAGCCCCTACCCAGGAGCTTATGTCCCATCCCAATTATTGTGTCCACTGCAAAGTTACAAATTCTTTTAATTTCTATCACCATTCACTTCTTTTGCCTGCTTATGAGCTTCTATAAAGGGTGTATTCCAGTTTTCTCATTATGTCTTGTCTTATTCACTCCACAATCTATGATATTTATCACTATTACTGCAAGTAGTTGAAGTTTCTACTTCATTACGGTAAAATCTTTCACTACAAATATACACAATATTTTATTTATCTGTCCTATTGCTAATGGATATTTGAATGTGTCCATTATTTTTTGCTTTGTAAAAAAATGCTGCTTAGATTTGTTTCTTTGTTTTGGGGTTTTTGTTTTGTTTTGTTGTTTGTTTTTAGTATTTTAGCAGCTCCTTGCTTTCTTGCTTGTTTTTCTTTCTTTCTAAGTGTTTTTTTTTTTTTTCTTTTCTTTGTTTTGGTGGCAACTGAACATATGCATATTAGTAACATCAAATTACTCAAAAAGATGCTATGTGCAGAATATTGGGTGTACTTTTCTGAAGTTCACTTTCATTTGAGATGTTTGCTCTAAAGTGCTTTCTCTTGGTAGCCCTCTACACAATCTCAGTCTCCTTATTCCAGTGAAACTATAACAAAGGTTAGACTATTGTTTTGTAGTCTTTTTTTGCATTTTGTAGTCTTGTGTCTTCTCCATGATAAGCATAAAGCCCATTGGTGAAAAACTGCTATGATAGCATGTAATTTTGATATCTTTATTTTCATATTGCACTTCAAGGTGACCACTAAATTCTAATTGTGGATATTTTCTTTTTTACTAGGAAAGTTCATTGTATTTGAGTTGTTGCCACTATTTTCAACCACCATGAGTATCATGAATTTTTAATAATAAAATAATTAATATTATTTTAACAATATTTAATAATAATATTATTTTAGAGTTTAATACTAAAATACTGATTCTTCCATATAATCTAATCTTTCAGTGTAAATCACTCCAATCCTCCAAAAGGTGAGCTACTGCAATAGGAATACTATATCAGAAAGATAAAAATCATAATATTTAAATCAACTGTGCAAATAGATATTAAAAATATAATTACTAAAAAAGGATTACTAATAATTGCATCTTATGAGTTTTCTATTTTCTACATCACGGATTTCTATTTTATCTTTAAATTTGCCTTCTTTTTTCTTTCTTGGTGTTTCTGTTACTTTCTCAACTTATTGAGATGGAAACTTCATTCAAATATTTTGTCTTTTATTTTTATAGAAATGTTTATAAATAAACATATCTGTCACTTTTCTAAATAACTCGATTATACACTGAAATATGTGGTTGTGACTATCATTTTTTAATGCTAGTAGTTTCAATTATCTTTCTTCTTTTATCCATGATTTTTTGGCAATTTCTAAAATTTTCTTTTCTTAGTTTCCATTGGTTATTTTCCTGCTGTTTTTGTTTTTTTACAATATTCTCTGTTTAATTATCATCCAAATCTATTCTTCATCTGGCACTTTATAACCAAGTTTTCATTTTTTATATGATTTTTGTCCTCTCTTTTATGAATTCAATCATTTATAATTTTACTTCTACCTTTGGTCAATTTCTGTTTCTAGATTGTTGGGGATTTTATTTCTAATTTCTAAAGTCTAATTGTAACTATAAATTCCCTTTTTGGTATAAATTGGATGTGGAAAATCCTCTTCTATCCATTTACTAAATTAGATTTCTTTACTAAATACTTCTTTGTGGGGGGGTGGGTATAGTAGTAGTAAGGGAGATATTGAGTATCTTTTGAATTTTTATGGTCTTTTAATTTTTTTGGTTTTAGCAAGACCCTTAATTTTTCTTTTCCCTGTGTCTGTATGTGTGTGTGTGTCTTTTTTTTCAGAATGCAATTATTTATGTTTTTGGTATCTTTTGCCTCCAGTTATAGTGAAGAGATGGGGCTAGTTTAATTTTCCCTTCATTTTTAAACTTTTTTAAAAGATGACTTGAGAAATTTTGATTTAAACAGTCACATTTCTCCCCAGGCATCTTTGAAAACCCAGCTTATTTGATTTATTTTTATTTGTTTCCTTTTGTTCTCCTAAGTATATCATCTCCTAACAAAAATCCCACAATCCATGCAGGTACATTCTCTCTTAACTCCAGGAAAAAAACCTTGTCCACCTTACCTTGTCCACCACTTGTCAGATTATACCAGTACTTTCATACACGGGACATCAATGAATATAGTCAAAAATAAATTAAGAAAGAGAATGGAGGGACAAACAGTATTTGCAGGAAGTCAGCTGGGGCTTTCATTTTGAAGTAAAGAAATCATTGACATCATTGGTCTTTCAAATATTGTTTCTGAAATAATTGGACAAGGGCATACATGGAAGGATGGATTTGAAATTTTGAACTTTTGGAATATCTCAGAAATGTATCTCCATTTATACATATGCATTTACATTTTTACATAAAAGATAGAGGTATTGTTAAGCCATTTGTACCCAGAAGAAACACAGAAATTTGGGGCTTTAATAGTGATACACAAATGACAGAAGGATGAACGGATATTTGTCAAACATAGGAGTGAAAGCTTAAAAGAAATCTAATCAAAATGAAAGGTAATGGTTGGGGACACCTGGGTGTCTCAGTTGGTTGAGCTTCTGCCTTCAGCTCAGGGTGTGATCCTGGGGTCCAGGGATCAAGTTGTGTCAAGTCCCACACTGGGTTCCCCTTGGGGAGCCTGCTTCTCCCTCTGCCTATGTCTCTGCCTCTCTCTCTGTGTCTCTCATGAATAAATAAACAAGATCTTTAAAAAATATATATTAAGGTAATGATCCATAAAAATCTGGGCCTAAAGAAATGACAATTTGACACATTTTTGAAGTAAAAATACAGACGTGGTAAGTTGACATTATAGAGAAGATAGAAAATATTAAAAAGAACATCCATTTAATTTTGTCATATTTCTATTTCACATCCATGTGTTTCAAGCACTGTATTAGTCACCTGGACTATGTTTTCATTATCACAGAGATCCTCATTGTTGTGCCCAAGATTGCAAATCCGAGAAACCACCGAGGAGCCCACACCGATGAGAGTACACAAGGGTTTATGAACAAGCTTGAGCTTGGGTCCAAGTACACCCCACACAGCGGAGCAGGGACTTGGACCCCGAGGTGGGTTCCAGCTTAGTTTTATGGGCTGGTCTAGGGGACCTCCAGAAGGGGGGAGGAATTTCTCATGTTCTGTTTACATTCTGATATGGGGCTTTCAAGGACATTAAGCTGTTTTTTTCCTGTAACTGAAGTAAGGTAAAGTTCTGCTCTTATTCACAGGGGCCTGGGATGGCTGTACTTGTGCTGACCCTGAACTTAAGGTGGAATGGCCTTGATTTTCTTGGCCTCCACACTCATCAGCCTATCAAAATTTGTTACACACTGAGCATTTGTTGTTAATTTGAATACATTGATAATTGGGTTAGAGATAACACAGAATGTAGCATTTTGTGCTGAACTCTCTAGGAGGACATATGGTTCCTGCTACTATATATATTTCCATTGGTTAGTTCTGGGCCCTTGGCATTTTATTTCGGGAGAAACGTTTGTTGTGGTGGTGCTGGTAGTTGTTATCTATCTATCTATAGGAGATCTTTTAAAAAGTAAAACAGCATCTTTGTGATGTCTTATTTTGTTTATGATGTTTTGTATCATATGAATAAAAATTTTCTCCATATATCTTTATATATGACTCTAGTTCAGGTGCTAGCACTTTACATAGTAAGATTTCATCACAAAAATTAATAAAATATAAAATAACAGAGTATAATTATTCTTAGCATAGCTCATTTTAAGATGGAGTGGCAGAAATGTGTAACTTTTATAAATTTATCATAGAAATATAATTACAGCATTGTAAAATTTTTGTTTTATAGGTAACCTGAAATTTTAATAGAGTTTTTCAACTGAAGTAATTAATTTTCAGTTTTGTTATAAAAATATCACCAAATATCTACAGAAGTGTGGATTTATAAAGACTTTTATGATTGAAATTCAGCTTGGTTGCTTTCAGCAGGATTCTTTTTTCTTCTTTGAATAATAGCTAAAGACTGAAAAAAGAACCGCTCATCAGATTAACAAAGGAGTTAAACATTCAAGAGAAGAATTTGCATTTTTAGAAGAGTCATTTCTTGATATACCCTCTGCCATGTTACGAGAGAAATACCTAAGGGAAATTAAATATTCATGGATTATAATTTGCCACATAGTAGTTACCTGCTTTTGCAGGATAGTAAAACTAATTTGCCCCTTCTTTAGTAATTATGGTCTCTTGCTATTCATTGTAAAAGGTTTTCCTGATCCAAATGTATAATCAGCAACCATACATTTTCTTACTCAAATATCTTTTTTTCCCTTAACAATCAGGAGCAATATATTAGGATATTAAGTGTTTCTATATCACTCTTTAGAGAATCGCTGGAGTTTATTTTAAAGAGAAAATAATCTGGGTGGTTGTAATGGATCTCTGACTGGAGGCGGGGCTTGGAAGAAATAATCTGTTGGTGCTTCTTTAACCTCGATGATCAGAACAGCTGCCTAAAGGCTGCTGATTTTTTTTCATGCATTTTTATAATTGCATATGACTTTGATACAAAGTATAACTATGCTCAAAGGCCAAGCTTCATTTGAGGAAAATTATAGACTTGTACTGCTAAATGCAGAGAGACTGAGTTCATAAATGCACTTCAGCAAATTCTTTTTAAGTGGGGCATTTTTGATGTGGTCCCTAAGGGTATTGGAATCTTCTACCAGGTAAAAATGTATGTCAGGAGGCTCTGAAATAAGCCTACTCTTGCAGTTGTTAAAATTTGAATGAGGGTTGAAATGAGGTGAACATAGTAATAGAGAAATAAAAAAGTTGGGAAAGAACGAGCTTCCCTGGAGACTCCATATTGACTTCCCATACGACTTAAAAATCTGATGGGTCTGCAATTATAAGAAAGGGCCCTTAGGGACAAAACTCCCCTGTCCTAGCAGGGTTTGTGTTTTGATGGATTTAACTGGGACAACTTCTAAATACTATGTGAAACTAGGTTGAAACTAATAGGTATTAGCCATAGTTATTTCAGTTTTTAATACACTTTTATGCTTCTTGGGGGTGGGGGGGAAGCAGAGCTTGTTCAAATATTTCATAACACTATTAGACAATCTCATATTTATAGTTTTATCAGTGTATTTCTGAATTCTCTCATTATGTCAAGATGTGAAGAAAATCAATAGTGAAAGAATATAAGCAAGGTTAAGCAAGTTTCTGTAGATTTGATATAAGCATTTCAAAAATGTCTTTGCTTTTATTAGAGAAATTCATGTAGCTCATTTAATTCACAGAAGAATTGCAATAAAAATAGAATTATTCTCTGAAATCATATGACAATTAAAGAACATTTTTAAATAATGAAGTCAGAATTAGAATAACATTAAAGCGGGGTCCATTTACCAGAGGGCAGATAATTTATGGCAATATAAACTTGTTTCCACATTGTTACGCTTAAAATTATAGATAGACAATTGACCTGTTCCATTATCATCATTTTAGCTCTTGGAATTTTGATCTAGAATTTTATCTCACTATGCCTAGATAAAGGAGAGAAAAGGGGGAAAAGAAGAGCTTTACATGCATATCAGTATATATGCATGCATAAATATATACACATCCCTTTTTTTTTCTGGAAAGTGTTATTTACTTGCAACTGGTTGTTCGTACTCCATATCTTTTTAAATTTTTATTATATTTTTCTATATTCACAATCTGTTGCCATGTTTATATTTGAAACATGAGCTTGTCACAGATGGGATTGTGTGGAAGTCCACTTGGACATCACTTTACTCCACCTACAAGCAATATTCAACTAGAGAATATTTACAGTTTGAAGTCTCCTTTTGGCTCCATTGCCACAAAAGACCATTTCTGGAATTACTATTTGTCCATGTCAATTTTCACTTGGGTCTCACCTTTTGGAGTTTAGAAATAAGAAGCCCAGGGAGTATCTGTGATTGCAGCATGCTATCATTCCTCTTGCTCCAAATAAGACATTTGGGTTTTGAATCTCAGCCGGTGCTTCTGATCGTAAAGAAGTATGGGTTTTAGGATATTTCTGAGGACAAGTACTTACATCTTCTAGGCTTCATCTGACATATAGCACTCTTGATTTCCAATGTTAATTTTTTAAAATATTTATTTATGCTCATATTTATTTGAGAGAGAGAGAGAGAGAGAGAGGAGAGAACAAGCAGGGGGCGAAGTAGGCTCCCCACTGAGCAGAGAGCTTGACATGCGGCTCCATCATAGAACTCCCAGATCATGACCTGAGCCAAAGGCATAAGATGCTTAACCAACTGAGCCACCCAGGCACCCCCTATGTTTGTTGCTTTTATTTTTTTTATTCTTTCTTTCCTCTTAAATATGATATTTGGAATGTAAAGTCACTTGTACTTTCATAAAAAATATTTTAAAATTATTTTCTTATTCTCTTTGTTACCATATGACTTAAACACAAAACATTGAAGTGCCTACTTAAACCAGAATTCTCAAACCAAAAGGATAATTTATATATTTTAAAGTATAAAGTTAAATTACTTCATTTATGTTTCGTCTTTGTTCTTTTCTTTAAAATCTATGTCAGAAAGTTTTATACAAAATGTCTATTGTAAAGGTCAAATTTCCTGACAACAATTTATCAAACTTTAAAAGTAATGGTAACAATTTAAGGAGACACAGAAATATTTGCAATAATTACAACCAAAAAAAAAACTTAAATTAAAAAAAAAAACGGATCAAGAGAAAAGAGATATTTATTTGATACTAGGTTCACAACCTAGTGGAAGGAATATACATACATATAAAATAATAATGGAAAAATTAAATTACAGAAAAGAGCTGTAATTGAAATTTTAGAATAGAATGAAATTCACTAGTTTGGATGAAAAGCTAAAACAATTATCCACCAAATTGTGCCATTTAAAATAGTTTAGCTTAAAGAGCTAGATTTCTACTGTTGAGGAAGTATATAAGGGAATAAAATATGAAATTTTGCTTAACTTCTCACTTTTTTCAACTTTAAGTCATATGAAAAGTAGAACAATATTCTTATCTCAAATTCACTTGAAGTTATATTACCATGTTTTAAAAATGTCTATCTAAATTTTTACTGAACCATATAAACTATGTTTCTGGCCATTGTATGCCATCTTGATACTTGGAAGCCTTTAAGACAACCAAGATGGGACTCATCATCTTTACTATGTCATTCTTATTTTTATTTCATAATTGCCTAGTTTTCTATTGCCATCATAACAAATTACAAAAACCTTCGTGGTTAAAAACAACACAAATTTATTATCTCACAGTTTTGCAAGTCAAAAGACCAGGTATAGCATGGTTCAACCTGGTGTCCATGCACTTTCACAAAGGGCAGCAACCAAGGTGTCAGCAGGGCTGCATAATGCTCTGGAGGCTCTAGGGAGGAATTTACTTTCAAACTTCATTTTAGTTGTTGGCTGAATTCAGTTCCTTGAATTTCTGTCAGCCCATTTTCTTGCTGGCTGTCGATAAGGGGGCAGTCTTTGTTCATAAAGGCTGCCCTAATTCCTTTTAGTGTTTTCCATCTGGAAAAGGTGGGTGGAGTCTGAACTCCTTGAATATCTCTGACTTTCCCTGCTACTGTATTTTTTCTGCATTCTCAGTGGAGAGAATTACTGGCTTTTAAGGTCAGTAATAAATTGGGTCCAACTGGAAAATCTAGGATAATTTCCCTATATTGTGGAGTGAAGAATTCTGCCTACAATATGATTTTCTATGCATTTCTCCAATTTTACTGTTTATTCTCATGTTTAATTAGCCAATATTTAAGCAATAATATTTACCCTCAAATCTCAGTTCCATTGTTTCTATCAGAGATATAATTAGTAAATTACAACAATAGGAAAAGCATGGGGCAGCCTGGATGCTCAGTGGTTTAGCGCTGCCTTCAGCCCAGAGCCTGATCCTGGAGACTGGGGATCAAGACCCACATTGGGCTCCCTGCATGGAGCCTGCTTCTCCCTCTGCCTGCGTCTCTGCCTCTCTCTCTCTCTGTGTCTCTCATGAATAAATAAATAAAATCTTCCAAAAAAATAAGAAGAGCATGAAATAAAATTAATTATATAATTACATATTCAAAAACATTTTATAGACATTCTAAAATATATCCAAATCAATATTTTGAATGAAATGTATTCTTATTTCTTTATCCCTGCCCCAATCTCCCACAGTCTCCTGGCTACTGCCTCCCCAAAATACATGTGCATACACATAAAACTCAGTTTTATGTAAAGTGCCAATGTATTTTAAGGAGCATTTCCTCAGAGGCTACTCATCAGCATTGAACATTTCTTTCCAAACACACTATGTTTAAAAGTTGAATTAACTGATTGGCTAGCTGGCTGCTAGCCAAAGTTCTTGCTACTCAATTTAATGGCCAGTTTTACTTAATCTTATGAAATGTGTCTAATGTCATTAATCCATATAATTTATATAAGTAATTATTTTTAAATATTTTATAGGAAAATATCTCCTCCAAGTGCATGTGTTCAGTCAGTTTTCCTTTCCGATTTCCAACACTCTTTTTCAGTTAAAGATATCGTGGCACAGAATAACTAGCTACTCACCAGGCCCGCTTTCCCTTCTTTCCAGATATTCAGCTGGATAGACTACCTTGCCTGGTTGGTTTTCTGCAGTTATCATTAGCCATTTGTGCCTGAGATCTAACAAAACAATGTAGAACCACATCCAAACTTGATATTTTGCTCTTTTCTTTTCTGGGTCTTGATGCAAACCAGCTTGACCAACATAGAAGCCACACACTGAAGATGGAGGAACAATTAAAAAGAAGTTTCCTACTGCCTTTAATTACTGCTTATAGGAGAGACACCTGCTCACTGATCATACCCTACCTGTTTTACACTTTATAAGAGCAAGATATTGTATTAAGTGACTGAGAGTTTGTGATTTATCTGTTGTTGCAAGTATCATTGCCATAACTAGTACAGATAATGTGATAAAAGAACTTAGTCTTGTCCGATTAATAAACTGACATCTCTAAACAGCACCCTGCATGGTAAAACTTAAGGTCCACAATATATTAGATTTACTGCCTATTATTTTCAGCTTGAATCAAACCACCTGTAGGTCAGTGGTTCAGTCATTCTGAGGCAAGTTTATCATTTTCACACAGAGATCACAATCACATGATTTGTTTCAGTAGATTTACTGAGGGCCTGAAATCCTCCTTTTCTTTCTCTTAAAACATATTTCTTAGGGAAAGAAACACACCTTTCCATAATTCAAAGAACTGATTGAGATCAACAGAATTGGATGAAGCTAGTATGCTGTAAACCATTCTTCTTCAAGTACTGACTATTCCATGAGAGGATTCAAAAAGGGGGTAGAGGAAATGTCTTCATACAAAAAAGCAATTTTGGTAATGATACTTTTCAAAAATTGATAATAAGCCAATAAACAAAAATGTTTTATACCCCATGATTTGATAATTCTGAAGGAATTTATAATCTTAATACAAAGAAGTTTACAAGTTGTTCTAATGATATATTATTCCAGTTTGGGGGGGCAGAGGTATAATGTAACTTAAAACAGTGCAAGAGAGGGAAGTTATAGAAAACTTGGAATAAGTGAGAAGGAAAATAAGATGCAGACAGAAGCAGACTGAAGGGGGTATTATGAGATGGAACCTTGATCAAGAAAAGAGAAAACAATGGACAATGTAAAACCAAAGGGTAGACCATGAAGCTGCAGAATTGAGAACTGAGTTAGAACATGACAAAAACATATGCAAGAAAAACTCATTGGACTTGGAGATAAAATATGCTTTGGAAAATATTTCTGATCATAGCTGAATTTTGTTTGACTAAATACATCAAAGTAATTGATCAAAAATTACCATTGACTTGAAAAAAAAAAAAAAGCACAAACTCTTGTCCGTAAGTCTTCAACTACCTTTTTAAAAAAGATTTTGTGTTTTATTAATTAATTAATTAATTAATTAATTTTTGAGAGGAGGGAGAGGCCAAGGGCAAGGGAGAGGAATAAGCAGACTCCCCATTGAGTACAGAGCCTGACCTGGGCCTCTATCCCATAATGCTGTGACCATGACATGTGCCAAAATCAAAAGCAGACACTTAACTGACTGAGCCACCCAGGCACCACTTCAACCACCTTTTTTAATTAAAAAAAATTACAAAATCTGTACACTGAGTAAGGCAGACTAAGCTACATTAGGATAGAAATTGTCCTTGAATTTTGTTCATGATCAGAAACATACTTCTCTAGCATCATCTCATATGCATGGAGCCATTACACTTATTTTAGATTGCTTAGTTTAAAATCAGTCAGATATTACATGACATGGAGGTGTGAGAGAACATTGGAAAATCTCTTTTACACATTTCCCTTAAAACACCAAGGAATTAAAGAAGTTCGTATTTTATGAAATTATACTTTCATGTGCTTTATATGATATTGTGTAAAAAGTTATTAAATAGTAATTGTAATTCTCTTGAACTATTTCTGAGGGAAAGATTTATTTTTTAATGACATTCCCAAGATATATCGTAATGCCTCCATCTCTGTGTATTTCATAATCAGTTTTTAGAAGAGGCTTTAAGCAGAAAGTAATTAGAGAATATTTAAAATATCCCACATTCCACTGCACTTCAGAACCAAGTTTCTAAGTATAGAGAGTACTCTAAATACTGAGCTTCAGATGAGCCCTAAGGAGAACGAAGGCCAGGCTTACCCCTGGAGACTATCCTGCAATAATTTTTTTTTTCCTGCAAGAATTTAATAGAAAAAAAGACTTCCGTATCAATCAACTGATAAAAGTTCTATTCTTAAAGACTGTAATATGAGATAAAAGTACAAAAAGATGAGAGCAATACTTGCCCTGACAGATGCATTGTGTGAAGTGTGGGACAAAAACAAAGCTTTTAGAAACATATCTAGATCTGATAAAAGTCTTTTCTTACCTGTTCCTTAGTGTTATTCAATTAGATAATTTGGAAAGTAATATCAGCACTCATTGTGCAAATTTTATTGTTTATAAATTATATTACTTATAAAAATGCATAGAATCAATTTTATACAGTTCTGCAAACAAGATATGAGTACAGGTATTCACATGAAACTATTTTGAAATCTTAGGGCTCCTGGGTAGGTCAGTTGGTTGAGTGTCTAAATTCATTTTGGCTCAGGTCATGATCTCAGGGACGTGTGACTGAGCCTCACTTAGGGCTCCTTGATAAGCCTGGAGTCTGCTTGAGATTGTTTCTCCCTCTCCCTCTGTTCCTCCCCCTAATTGCTCTCTCTCACAAATAAATAAGTAAATAAATAAATAAATAAATAATAAATAAATAAATAAATATCTTAAAAACAAAAGAACAACAATAATCTATTTTGAAATCTTTATAAAACACATAGTTAAATAATATGTGTGTGTGTACTATGTGTGGCTAGTATTTCATCAGTGTAATTCTCTATTAAACAATTAGTCTCTTTTATATATTTATTCCTTTGTAATGCATAATATCTCTTCAGGCAGCTTTATGAAGACTTCTTCACCCTGCAAAATTCACACATGCAAAATCAATACTCATTTTTCATCATCTTCAATTGTAGATTTCCCCCAAAATTTTAATTCTATTTAGAATTTAATGGTCAATATCAGTCATTATTCCAATGTTATCTGTTATATTTGCTTAAAGTCAAGCAATTGGAATTCAAACATGAAGAGAGGGTAAAACATAAAATATCCAATTGTATGCAAACATTTACATTCTAGTGTACTAAAAAGTTACCTTGACACTTGACACTAATACAAACATCTTGTAAAATTCTCTTTCCCTAATTACTAATACAAATCATATTTCTTTAAAAGGATATACAAATTATAATTTAGTGTTAAATTAAGTTCAGCAATATTTCCAAATAATAATTTACCATGATCAAATACTTGTCCAAATAGAAACTCATGTGAGAATATAATGTCTTGTATCTGTAGGTTGTTGCTTAAATTTGTAGTGTTGCCCATAAAGAGGGTGAGTGATTCTTCAAATGCCAGTTGGCACTGCATGCTTTTCTAAGACTTGCCTACTTATCCACTTGACAATATAGCTACTAAATCCTAGATGTTTTAATTGAATTTAATTGAATTATATTCCAGATATAGTTTGCCATCCATATTTTTACATGGTTTGTATTAAGTAGATTTAACTAAAAATATATCACTTTCCCCTTTATAATATTTTTAATTTGAGAGCATGGCTTGAAAAAAAAATATACTCCTCTTACCTAATATCAAAAAGAGTAAGTCAGTCAGAGAAAGACAAGTACTATATGATTTCCCTCATTGTGGAATATAATAAACAAAATAAATGAACAAAGGAAAAAGAGAGAGAAGCCAAGAAACAGACTCTTACCTACAAAGAACAAACTGATGGTTATCAGAGGGAAGGTGGGTGAGGGGATAGGTGAAATAGGTGATGGGGATTAAAGAGTATAACTATCATAATAAGCACTGAGTAATGGATAGAATTGTTGAATCCCTATATTGTACACTTGAAACTAATACAACACTGTATGTTAACTATACTGGAATTAAAATAATGAAAATAATTTAATACATTTAAAAATATATTATTTGCTATTCTACTGTTGACTGTATAGATTTCTCTTTAAAATAATATTCTAAAAATTCATTGGGGTTTATATAGTGACCATGATTTTTTTTCCATGTAGCAAGCTGATATTGTCATCACCTTAAAAAAATTCTATCAACTTTGTTTGTTTTCTCTAGGGCCTCTCATAATATTTTGTTAGGTTTTTCTATATATTCGCTGCTGCTGCTTCTTCTTTTTCTTTTTCTTCTTCTTCTTCTTCTTCTTCTTCTTCTTCTTCTTCTTCTTCTGAAGCAGCCCTAGAATGGTGGTATTGGCTGTCAGCAAGCTATGTTCATTCTTTTTTGTTGTTCTTGGAAAGATATTTCTGCATCCTACTATTGAAATAAAGTACAGTACAAATAGTCTTGTCTTATACATTTTATCCTATTATCAGGATGTGTCCCTTTCTAAAATGGATTGTATAGGTATTTAGTATATATTTTAATTAGAAATATGTGTAAATTAGAATTTTGTTTTCTGCTTCTTTAAATGAAGAAGGTAAACATTTTCTGAACTACAAGTGGGGAAAAATAAACCCTGGCTAGCTCAAAAAGTTCTGAAAAATAAAAATTAGAGTGGGGAGGGGCAGAGTGAGAGTGAGAGAGAGAATCTTAAGCAGGCTCCATTCTCAGTGTGGATGATGAAGGGCTTGATCTCACAACCTTGCGCAATGATCTGAGCCAAAATCATAAGTCAAACATTTAACCGACTGAACCACCCAGGGACCCCCCCCCAAAAAAAAGTCCGGAAAAAATTTTTAAATTTTGACACCTTCAAAGTAGCTACTTAAAAGAAAAAAAATCTAAGTGTTTTTCTGATTGAAAGGAATTTAGCAAATGACATCAGCTCTATATTTAAAGGCTTTAGAATAAACTTTTATTCCTTGAAATTCTATTCCTCAGTAGAAAAACAGTAGTTATAAATATTATACATTTTCATAAATTTTGTATATATACATCATATCTATATGATGTATATATAAAAATTCAAGATAAATTCAAAAAATAAATATGAATAAATTCAAAATAAAATATACTATTATGTATAAAATTTATCTATGTTAATCTTATAATTTAAAAAATACTCAGGAATCCATACTTCATACTCTCTAATTTTTTGTTATCCTTTTCTAACAATGTAATATTCAGCCTCTCCTTGAGCATTCCACATCTGTTCTCCAAAAGGTAGACTGGTCACAAAGTCAACTGTCTATTTTGAGAGAAGATTTTAATCATTAAAAAAATACCAGTAAATATTTGTTATGCCTTGTGAAGTGAATGGTACTTGAAAAGTGCTGAAGAGTAATAGTCACTCATTCCTAACGTTAGGAAGTGCAGGAGTTACATGAAACTACTACCAATTACCTTGGGCACCAAAAGTGCTAATCCAGTGATTCCTGTGAGGATGCCTGATGCCAACTCAGAGTTTCACAGGTGCCTTTTGCTAAAACCCTGAATGGCTTTATGACTAAGGAAGAACGAGTCTCTTCAGGCCTGTTGAATTTGCCTGTGTGTCTCCTATTTACCAAAATGAACCAAGCTTTCAATACATCTAGCTCCAGGAATAGAGCAGAGAATGTAGAAGTCATCAAAGATAGCACTAAGGTATGTTAACAGGCAACGTTCCTGTATATAGTGTTTCCTAAGCTGAAACGTGAAAGCCTGCTTTTCACCATTAGCAATGTAACTTTGTAAAAAGCTTTTAAGCATAATTTAGAGTTAATTCATTTGTTGTTTCCTTTGTGGTACCATTTTAAGTAAATTCTGACTCCAGTCCTCTCGGTTAGCTCTTCTGTCTTCTGTTCCTCACATAGTTTTTGTAGGCACCTATTGTAGCTGGAGCCCCTCTATGACCCTAGAATTTGTAGAGAGCAGCCTTATATTTTTTCTTTGTATTTAAAGTGAATTCCATATCATTATAGATGTATTAAACTTAGAAAGATAAAATGTATCCACCTGTGTAGCCTATTACTTATCAAACTTAAATTACTACATAAAGGAATAAAAGGCATGCATTCATTTTATATTTCACTTTTCCATAATACATATTTTTAAGAGTTCAAGTTATTAAGAATATTTAAATTTTGATTAATAATATTTTATCATTAGCTGTGCCTTATTGACATTTAACAGTTTCATTTTTTAAGGTAAATCTTAGCCAGAAAGGTCATCTTTAAGGTTTTCCAGCTCACAAAGAAGCACAATGAAAGTCTGCTTAAGAAATATTAAAGCAGAGATCATGGGTTTCTTTCTGTTAAATTAATTGTCAGTGAGTGAATTTCTGACAGCTAAAAGAGGCCAAGAGAATCAGAGGGAAATTAAAAAACATTCAAAGCTAAAATAAAAGCTATTGACTTCCTTCCCTTGAGAAACTGCAGTTACATGGTCACAATCTTTTTTTTATTTTGGGGGCAGAAATTAGCACAATTAGCATAAGTTGAACAGTACAGTATAAATTTGACATTGATAAGAATTTTTATGAAGATTAAAAATATTCAATTGGGTCTCTCTCTCTCTCTCTCTCTCTCTCTCTTTTTGTTGTGCCTTCTGTCTTCTTTTCTTCATTTGAACCCACTGTAGTGAGTAAAAGGTTTAAGGTATATTAATATTTTAATGGGAACAGAGCTTTTTCAAGTAAGCCTGCTTTCAAAGTATATTGACCTCTCAAGAAATATAGCATAATTTGCCTCTCTTCTCCTGCTACATTTTTTTCCCCAAGGAAATATATATATTTTTTCCTTCTAGGGTTTCAATTAGTTCCTACATAGAGATGTCTCTCATATATTTCAGCCATAGACCTTTTAAAAAAAATTAAATTCCATTAGGGAACATGTAGAACATCATAGTTTCAGATGTAGTTTTCAATAATACATCAGTTGCATATAACACCCAGTGCTCATCACATCACATGCCCTCCTTAATGCCCATCACCCAGCTACCCCATTCTCCTACCCACTTCCCCTCCATCAACCCTCAGTTTGTTTCCTAGAGTTAAGAGTCTCTCATGGTTTGTCTCCCTCTCTGATTTCTTCCCATTCAGTTTTCCCTCCCTTCCCCTATGATCCTCTGCTCTGTTTCTTATATTCCACATATGAGTGAAACCATTTGATAATTGGCTTTCTTTAGTTGACTTATTTCACTCAGCATAATACTATCCAGTTCTATCCACATCATATCTATTCCTCTGTCTATGGACATCTTGGCCCTTTCCACAGTTTGGCTATTGTGGACATTGTGGCTAAAACACTGAAGTGCAGGTGTCTCTTCAGATCACTATATTTATATCTTTGGGATAAATTCCTGGTAATGCAATTGCTGGGTCATAGGGTAGCTCCATTTTTAACTTCTTTAGGAACCACCATATCACTTTCCCCAGAGTGGCTATACCAGCCTGCATTTCCACCAACAATCATAGACCTTTGTACCAATCTCTAACATTTAACACCCAACCATTCACAAGTCATATGTGTTTCAAAGCTTCAAAGAAATTTCAAACATAGGATGCAGGTATTTAAATTATCATCTTTATCTTCTCATCAAAAAATGACACTTTATCTATTGTTCCCTTTTTCAATATAATGGTGTTATTTAATGATTGCTGTGTAATAACCTATTCTAAAACTTAGTGTCTTAAAACATCCAAGAGCCTATTGATCAATTGGGGAGTTTTTCCTACAAAAACTTCTCCAAAATTTCCCAAATCCAAATTTTCAATAATTTCTGGGCATTCAGATTAATCCTCCACCCACAGTTTTCATCATTTTTAACAAATGAGCATTATTTTTCAAGTGGATCAGAGCAATTAACTTCTACATAATCTTTGAGTACACTTTTTGTCCATTTATATTTATTCTCCACTGCCAGATATGTCTCTAAAGATATAATACTGTTTGTGACATTACGCTACTTAAAAATCTTTACAGTTATCCTAGGACTTTTCAGATAAACTTTATGATGCTTGAAGTTTGAGTTTTTATTATCCAACATGATTTGGAATATTTCTTGCCATTCATATACTTACTTTGTTGATTCCAATAACTATAGAATCACATATTGTGTTTTCTCTGACAGTAGTGTCTTATCCTACTCCCATTTAATCTTTATCTTTCAATCATACAACCTAATTTTTATTTTTATCTTAACCTTAATTTTCTCAAAGAAGATTTCTTTTCAAATATTATTTTCATACGTTCATACCAGCCATAGGCTGATTAAATTCTTCTGAGACTTATTGTGCTTCCAAAATGTCCTGTTTCTATTTCAGTGTATTACTGGCAACTGCAATTTTGAATTTCATTCTTGTATTATCTTTTAATCCAATGATGTTCATAAAATCTTCTGCGATGATGGCAATATTCTATAATTTGAACTGTCCAAAATAGCAGTCACTAGCCAAATATGATTGTGAAGCCTTTGATACAGTCATATAGTACGACCAATGAACTGCATTATTAGTCTTATTTTATTACAATTAATTTAATTTTAAATAAGCACATGAGCTAGTGGGTAGTGTACATCACAGTTCTAGACTATTAGTTTTTGAGGATACAATTCAAATGTTTTTAATGTCTTATCACCACGCTGTTGATCATAGTACCTAGTTAATATTTACTCAATGTAAAGATGTGTAGCCTTTCTTGAGGACCTCATAATATCTGAAAAGACATGTAAGTACAGTCCATCAAAAAGAATTCAGTCTTTAGTGCATCTTCTCCAAGAATACACATAGAATCCCCTCAAATGACCTTTCTTAACATGTAGAGTCAGTATCAATTATTTCTACTTTCCTTTTCTCTTTTGCCTATTTTATAATCCTCAAGTCTTCTCCTCACCCCACTGCACTCCACCTTGAAAACTTGAACTATACTGTTCATGACCTAGATTGTCAAGGCTGGTAAGGTCTTTTTCTTGCCTCTATCTTGAAGAGTCCTTTTAAATTTTCACAGATAATAGCTCTTTGGGTGTTCTCTGGGAGTACAAGCTTAGGTTTTTCTCTAAGAACAGCAAAGCATATTGTTGGTACTATTGATAGAGTTTGTAGCATACTTTTAAAAGATTTCATGCTTAAAACAGACCCTTTCACAATAGGTCAGTATGAGAAGAAAGCAAAGGAATGTGGTGGATGTAATGTGGAAGACAAAGACAAAAAATGACAATGTTCACATTGACCTTTCACACTATATGTCATAGCATCATGGGACATTAGAATTTAAAGTGATTTGAAATTTTATTTTTAGCATTAAAAAGGTTTTCAAAATAAATGTATATTTACTTCCTAAACATTTAATGGCTATAAACAGAGCTGGTCCAAAAAGTGTCAGAAGGATGTCTAGTGAACTGATCACCACCAATGCTACCCAAACAAATCAATATCATGAAACTTCAAAACCTAGAGTTTGTGGGGCATAATTTGAAAACGCTAACTTAGACCACCTCCCTCATTTGACAACATAAAAAACAGAGGCAAGAGGACAAATGATTTGCCTGAATTGGTACATCAGTGCCAGATCTAACTAACTAGCTAGCATCCAAATCTTCTGAACACTATGGTAATCTCTACTGTTTAATGTAGTTTATTTTCTTTCATGTACAAATTTCCCTTTTAAAAATAGCCTACCTGGGGATCCCTGGGTGGCTCAGCAGTTTGGCACCTGCCTTCAGCCCAGGGTGTGATCCTGGAGACCCGGGATTGAATCCCACGTCGGGCTCCCTGCATGGAGCCTGCTTCTCCCTCTGCCTGTGTCTCTGCCTCTCTCTCCCTCTCTCTGTGTATCTCATGAATAAATAAATAAAATCTTTAAAAAAATAGCCTACCTATTCCCATTTTTGTACAAAATATGTAGAAAGATAAAGTGAAGAAATACCGGATTTAGTGATAGCATATTGGAAATCCTTAAATAAAAGGAAGCCTCTTTCAATTTTTATGTCGGACATTTTACCCCAGTTACTCTCCTTCCTGGTTATTTTTTTTACTATTCTTTCTAAAAGTTGTATTTATTATATATATATTTTGGCAACTGAGTTTTCATCTGTTTCTCCTCCTCAACCCCAAATGTATACTTTACGAAAATAAGCTCACTTTGTCTTGATGCTTGTAGATTCCTGCCATCTACTAGAGTCTCTGGTTCATAGTTATTGATCAATAAATAAAAGTTAAGTGAGATTGAGCTGAAAAATGCTCTCAGAGGTAAGGAGGTGGGAAAGTAAAAGTGCAAAGGAATCTTATAAATGAAAATAGGAGATGGGTGGTTGAAATAACTTCCAATTTGCAAAAGAAAGGAGTGGTAGATATTCCATTTTTGTGAGTATCCAAACATTTTCCAGAAAGATAGATTTTGTTTATTTTTTCAAGATAATTAGTAAATTAGTAGAGCTGAAGGGATGTTCATTCTCTTGAGAAATGAAGAATTTTCTGCGAGAGCATTGTAACCAGTAAAAAGTAGAAAACTGTCCTTTTTTTGTAAAGGAAAGGAAATAAATATTTTCTATTGAAGAAGGAAAAGGGGAATCCTATACTGTGAATCAGGTATTGAAGACTATGTACTAAGAAAATTTTACTTGTTCTGTGCCTCTTGTGGCTTTGAGTATGATGGTAAAGTACAGAATGATAAGAAAGATCAAGATTCCAAATATTACTTAAATGAACTGGATGCAAAACATAGAGAACAAAGCAAACTGTTAGTTACTAATTAGAGAATATATTTGCTATTTATAAAAATACAATGAGTGAATAATCATAATAATATACCTTTCATAACTAGTAGGGGAGTGTACTATTCAACTGGGGCTGCTATAACAAAATATCAAAGACTAGGGGGCTTAATAAAAAGCAATTATTTCCCATTGTTCTAGAGGCTAGAAAGTACCAAGACAAAGGTGCTGGCTGACTTGGATTCTGATGAAGGCCTTTTTTCTGGCTTGCAAATGGCTGCCTCCTTTCTATACTCTCACATGGAAGACAGAGAGCTTTGGGCTTGTCATTTTACATAGCCACTAATCCCATCATGGGACCTCCACCCTCATGAACTCATCTAAACTTCATTACTTTTCAAAGGCCAGAATTTCAAATTCTGTCTCATTGGAAATTATGGCTTCAATATACAGATTTTCTGGAGCAAACTTTTATTCCAAAGCAGGAAGAATGCTTTATTTATTTTTTTGTCTGATGATCATGTGTCTTCACAGAACCCTTTCCAGTACACACAAAGTCTCATTTTGTACTAGTTAAAGGCTAGTTACTAGCTAAAGGAAAAAGTTACTAGAGAATCTAGTGATAGTTTTCTTCTCCTCTCATTTCAAATTAGGCTTTCTCATCTTGTTTCAGAAAAACTTGTATCAGGTGAAGTACTTTAAGTACTCTGGACAAATCATTTCCCCAGAGACTTGGAAAAGTAAACCCCTGCATCAAAATCTGTGATGTTTAAAGGCCATTGTTGATATACTTGAGAGCTCTAATGTACATTCTAGGAAATATGGAGACTTCTGGGAAGCATATATGAATAGAAGGGAATAAAATTTCCATTTGTGGATAGAACTGTCATGTAGTGAGGTCATGGGGATGAACTTCCACCCACTCTCTTATCAATTCTGTTTTTTGTGTAATTAAATAGAAATATACTTAGTGACTTCCCTCTAAGATTAGTTTGAATTTTAGATATTTGGTATTCACAATCGATAGAAAATTGATTACTTTAAAATAGAATGAACATTCTATTTAAATGTTTAAATAAAAAAAACATTCTATGTTTACAAATATGCTATTGTGTGTATGGCTGACAAGTTCTAGAAACATTATATTTATTGACTTCATCAAGATTTTGAAGGATGTAACACTCTTACCATTTTAGCAGTATATTCTGATGACCTGATTTTAATTTGCATATAGTCAGGCAAACAATACTCATATTCTCACTGTTTTATTATGAAATTCTGCAAACATTTTTTTTCCTAACAAGAGTGGATTGATCAACCTAGTCAATATTGTAAACACATCTCAGCACATAATCTTAACCACTTCCCAAATGTTTCAATATACACTTGATCTTAGCCAAAAGGCCGAGAAGCGATCCAAATGTTTCAATATAAAATTAAGAAATTATAGAGGCACCTGCGTGGTGCAGTTGGTTAAGCGTCCAGCTCTTGGTTTTGGCTTAGGTCATGATTTCAGGGTTGTGAGCTCAAGCCTTGCATCCGTTTCTGCGCTCAGCACAAGTCTGCTTCAGACTCTCCTCTCCCTCTGCCCCTTTCTGATGCATATGTGCTCTCTCACTCTCTCTCTTTCTAAAATAAATAAATAAATCTTTAAAAAAGAAATTATAAATAAAGCTGTACTGATGATGTGACAGTTAGAACCCTCTAATTTTAGTCTAGTTTTGTCCTAATATCTGGAGTGCTCATAGCTCCGAATTCTCTTCCTCTACTGATTCTCCTCTTATACCTTGTGAAATGGCCAGGTCTGAAAATGAAAAAAATGGGCCCTGGAAGTCACATGTCCTTTAAAGTTCAAACAGAGCTGGTCAAAAGGGTAAAGTGACATGGTGATCAGCTGCTAGAGCACAGTATTTATAGAGTGAAATGATTAGCCATAGATGATAGTGTAGATAAACAACCACAGAAAGGTTGAGAAGGCACCAGGCTTCAGTTAATGTTATAATGAAGGAATAGATATGGAATAAAACATTTGGGAGAAAACCCTATATGTATATTCAGGAATACTTCAGTTGTCATTTAAAACATCTATCATAAGTTACAGAACAAAAATACACTGTTTTTCCCTTGTTTGAAATCACCAACCAGGAAAATCAGTCAAATAGTAATTTGGGTTTGGAAAAAAAAAAAAAGCAAAATTTTGACATGAATCTAATCAGCAAGCATTCATTGTCCACCTACACAAACCCAAGCAAATACAATCCAATGAATCATGTATTATTATTATACAATTAATGTACTCATTTACCTGAGAGGATATATATTAGAAAAGGTAGTTATTTGTTTTATGGATAATTTTAGACTAAGATTGTCTGCCTCTAAACTATGTTCACCTAAACTTTGTTGGTTTAATGACTAGATTTTTGCTTTGAGATTCATTCATTAGCTTGGGGTTCAGCTTCTGAAACATGGATATACTCTACAAAGAGAGCAAAGTGTGAATTGCCACCTTAACCATACTGACCTCACACCTCTTGAGACTGAGATAACAGATATAGCTTATCTGAACATATTAATTGGTGGCCACATCTGGCTGCTGGGTAGTAAATGAACTGAGATGACTAAGACTAAATATACAAAAGTCCATTAACGTGGCAAAGCTGCCATTAGCTGACAGTGCTCTTCAGCCTGGGATTGCTTCTTCATGCAGCAATGACAAGGTCTGTTTGTGACCTAGGAGAAGTATGCCTTTGATTCTGCATACATCGTGTATCAAAAAACCCTCATAGAGGAAATTACCCTAGTTTTGAAACTCTTGGTTGTATAATTGCTATTGATTTTTTTTAAGATTTATTTATTTAATTTAGATAGAAAGAGATAATGCACAGGGGAGAGGGACAGAAAGAAGAGAGAATTTTTTTTTTTTTTTAGAAGAGAGAAACTTAAGCAGACTCAGTGCTGAGCATGGCCCTGACATGGGGCTCCATCTCAAAACCCCAAGATCACAGCTTTGAGATCATGACCATTCTGTGCTGAGTGAGGAGCCCTACATGGAGCTGAGTCTCATGACCTCAAGATAATGACCTGAGCTGAAAGAGTTGGGTGCTTAACTGATTGTGCCACCCAGGCAGCCCTGCTGGAGATTCTTAATAGTGATGAGAGCATCAACTTCTGGTAGAAGGAAAACAGGATATCTAGTACCTTGTTTTTCAAAAAAGTTGAAATTGGTAATTTTGGTTACTAAAGAATATTACAGGTCATATTTTAAAAAATGACTCATTGAATTTATTTCTCTTGTCAAAGATAACATTCAATAAAGAATATTGTAATCTGGGACATTTGGATGGCTCCGTGGTTGAGCCATCCTGCCTTTGGCTCAGGGAGTGATCCTGGGGTCCTGGGATTGAGTCCCGCATCAAGCTCCCCACAGGGAACCTGCTTCTCCCTCTGCCTATGGCTCTGCCTCTTTCTCTGTGTCCCTCATGAACAAATTAAAAAAAAAAAAAAAGGAAACCGCTAAAATACCCATGCATAGTGAAATATAAAAGCTCTAATGTCATCAGTAAGAAGAATATAATGGGTATATATGTTGATTGGATGCTTTTTCTGGAAGTTCTATTCAATACTATAAAAATACTATTTTGGAGCTAAATAGATATTTCTCCAAAGACATACAAATGGTCAACATGAATATCAAAAGGTGCTTAACATAGCTAACCAGCAGAAAATTGCAAGTCAAAACCAACAATGAGGCCTGCCTGGCTGATACAGTCCAGAAAGCGTTCACCTCTTGATCTCAGGGTGAGTTCAAGCTCCACATTGGGTGTAGAGATTATTAAATAAATTAATAAACTTAACAAAACAAAAACAAAAAACAATGAGGTATCACCTCACACCTAAATGCAGCCTAAATGCCCATGGACGAGTGAAAGGACAATAATAATGTGCCACAGTGGAATATTATTTAGTGCGTGCATGTGCACACACACACACACACACACACAGGAAATCAGGAAGTCCTGCCATGTGCAACAACATGGATGAACCTGGAGGACGTTATGCTGATTGAAATGTTAGGCACAGAAGGACAAATACTACTACCCGATATCACTTGTATAACGAATCTCAAATAGTCAAATTCACAGAAGCAGGGAGTGGAATGGTGGTTGCCAGAGACTTGGGGAGGAGAAAACAGCAAGAGGAGGCAAGTGAGGTCAAGTGGGGTTTTTCTTTAGTTAGTTGTTCCTCATTAGGTCTTCTGGCATTTACAAATTAGGTTTTGTGGTGGCTCTTTTGTTTTTTACATCATTTTAAAAATAATTTTTTGAGGATGACATGATATAAACCACTGTGTAGGGATCCCTGGGTGGTGCAGCGGTTTGGCACCTGCCTTTGGCCCAGGGCTCGATCCTGGAGACCCGGGATCAAATCCCACATCGGGCTCCCGGTGCATGGAGCCTGCTTCTCCCTCTGCCTCTCTCTCTCTCTCTCTGTGACTATCATAAATAAATAAAAATTAAAAAAAAATAAATAAACCACTGTGTAAGGCTATCACAGTCTCATATACTGAGACACATACATATTCATTCTTGAATTTTTTTCTTGCAATGTTTCTAGTAATAACAATACAACTTTTGCAGAAAATGTCACTATCTAACTAATCAATCCACCAAAAGATTTGAAAAGGATGCTGAATGGCAGTTCTCAGCTGTTTTATTTATTATCATGGCTTTTTTTTTTCATCCTTTGGATAAGAGAAAACTACATTTTAATGTAATAGATGTAAATCTAGATTTCAACTTATTTCATTATGAAGTGATAATATACAACAATAATATTTAGGTTACTGAGTATTGGCTGATATCTAGGTTTTCTGTTTTACATGAATTCTTTAATACTCATAACAATCTTACTTTTTTTTTTTACATGATGTTGATGGAGAATTAAATTTTTAGATACTAAATCCAAGAGTGAATGTTGTTTTTATGATTGTGGCTTTAAATCTACTGAGAAAGTTATAGTTTTTTATTTTTTTCTGTTAATATACCAAGATGATTGACTATTTTAAGTGAGATATTTAAATGGCATAAGACTTGCACAAAACAAAATTTATTCACAACTAAATGCAAAGATTGTAATTATTGTGAGCTTGGTGAGTTTTAACAAATATATAAACTGAAGTAACAATTACCCCAGGAAAAATATGAAATATTTTTATCACCTCAGAAAGTTCCTTTATGTTTCCATTTAGGCAAAATCCCTTTAATCTAGGGAGAAACACTTCTGATATCTATTCCACGTGTTGGTTTTACCTATTTAGAAGTAATACAAACAAAATCACATGAAATGTACTACTTTGTGCCTCACTTCTCCTTCTTGATCTAATGTTTTTGTACTCCTCTATGTTGTTGCATAACTTATTGGTAGCTCTCCTATTTATTGCTGAGTAGTATTCTTTTTTCAAATATACTAAACTCTGTTTGCTTACATTTTAGGGATGGACATTTAAATTGTTTCCAGTTTGGACCTATTATAAATGGAAGGGTTATAAACATTTGCATGTAAGCCTTTGTGTGGACATAAGTTTTACCTTAGATAATACCTAAAATTGCAATTGCTGAATAATAATATTTAACATCATAAGGAATCTCATGCTCTCTTCCAGAGTTGTCAAATATAATTTAATACTCCTGTCAATAGTATGTATGTCACTTCAGGTATTCTGTATCCTCACTGACATCTTGGAGGTTTATTGTTTTTAATTTTAGACATGTTAGTTTGTTTAACAGATGGCACATTGTGTTGTTTTTTTTTAAAGACTATTTATTTTGAAAGAGAGAGATAGAGAGAGAATGCAAGCTGGGGCGGGGGATAGAGGGAGAAGAAGGGAGAGAGACTTCCCAACAAATTCCCCACTGAGCAACGGAGCTTGATGTGGGGCTTGAGCTCACGACTCTGAGGTCACATCACTGAGATCATGACCTGAGTTAAAATCAAGAGTCAGGCAGATGCTCAACTGACTGAATCACCCAGGTGCCCCTACACATGGTGGTTTTAACTTGTATTCTCCTTATCGTCAATGGTGACAAGTATCTTTTAATATTATTTTTGGTCATTTTTACATCTTCAAATATGAACATTCTTTTGAAGACATTTGCTTGTTTTTCTCAAGCTAGTTTTTTTAAAACTGATTTTTAAGAATTTTTTTACATATTCTGAATACAACTTGCTTGTCATTTAAAGATATTGTATTTTCTCCAAGTATGTAACTTGAATTTTTATTTTCTTTTTTCTTCATTTTTTTACTGAAGTGTAATTAACAAATACAATTGTGATATATTTAAAATATAAAATTTTGTGATTTGACATATGTATACATTGTGGAAAGATTCTCACCATCAAGTTAATTAACACCCAACTTCACATAGTTATCTTTTTCTTTTTTGATCAAAGTCTTTGAAGAAGACTTATGATCTGCCTTTTTAGTAAATTTCAATTATAAAAATAGTATTATCATCTTAATGATAATTTTTGAAGTCAGTGTTTCTAATTTGATCAAGTTTGAATATATCAATTTTATTTTTTATGGTTAGCATTTTATCCAGTCTGAGACATTTTTAACTAATTCAAAGACATGAACACTTCTATTTTTCCCCATATAAGTATTATAGTTTCAATGCTAATGGTTAAATCTTTGATTCATCTTCACTTAGTTTTAGCAAATGGTATAACACGGAGTTAAAGTTTATCTTTTGTTATTGTTCCCTGTATATCCAATTGTTCTCCTATCAATTGTCAATAGACTTTGCTCTTCTTGTTGAACTTTCTTGGATTCTTATTCAAAAAAGCAGTTAGTCATCAAAAATAGAATCAATTATACTATATATTATCTTAGAAGATAGGATTCATATAAATAAATACATGGCAAACATAATTAGACTAGGATCATGTTAAATTGCTTTTACTAGTATTTTAACTACCTGTCATATGACAGTGTAACCTGTAAACTTGTGATGCTTAGTATTAAAATTTGTTTATTGTTGACAGTAATTTAGTTCATGAAATATGCCTGAAATACCTCGTTTTAATCATAAATAACATAATGATCTTCTTCTGAATTCTAACATCTCTAATAATTGTTCCCGATCATTTCCAAAAGACCAAATATAGTGAATATAATCCTCACATATTCTTATATATGTATACAAGTAGAATAAAATTAAGAAATGATACCAATATTGAGATTGCAAGTTGAAAAGAAAATACTTTTAGAAAGTCACAGATAATTGAAAAGAAAATCACACAGAAGTATCAATAAAAGACAAACAATAAAGAAATATATTTTTTCTCCAATTCATTTGGAGAGCTCTGTTTAAGTTCTGTTCTCTTTTTTTCACAACAAAACCAAAATTCCATACATATGGTGTGTTGGTGTAGCACCTTCAGAATTGTGTAACATTTGGTAAATTTTATTCATACTTGAGAAAGACCGTCAAACATTTTGCATGTAGGATTTGGCCTGGTGCCATTTAAGAAAAACTTAAAAAACTTTTAATTGCTGCATTTAAATTTCGGATGCCACATTAATGTCAATGTAATGGGAAGTAGGCCTGATGATACTCTTATCTAAACAAGGGCATGAGACTCATCTAGGGGATGTGACAAATCAGTGGTTAGCAAGTGTTCTACCAACTGGGGTATTTTAGCACATGACACTGTATTGTCTGACTAATTATGGGATAGCTTAAAGTAGAGGTTTGTGCTGATAATCAGGAACCAGAGTCAGTGGAAAGCTAATTGTAGGGTCAGAATTGAACATTTGGAGGTGGTAGCTATGTCCTGATTTATTAACTCAGACAAGACCATAGTAAGAAAGGATCAATCATGTTATTTAGCAGAGAAATTACATCCTTGATTTTTCAAAGGGAAGAAAGAACATAGTCTTTGTGTTTGTTATAAACAAACTTCTTTACTTTGAATCGCAAATGGAACAGTTATTTCAATTTTGTATTTTAAAGAAACAGAAGATACAGTACAGAATGAAAGTATATTCTTTTAAAAAAATGCACATAGTGAGGGATCAAAGTTGTAAACCTTAAGGAAAAAATGTCAACTTTTTGATGAAAGTGCTGCAAAAAACATATTAATTTTATTACCTTTTTTTAAATTATTACCACAAGTTTGATTTGATTAGAAAATATTCCTCAAATACCATTATTAGCCTAGCATTAGAGTTGTGTTGTGATGCTTAGTTCATAGATGGGAAGACCTCTTCGGGTTACCATATTTAAGAAGTATATGTGTTCCATGCTCTTTTGAAAATACATATATATAATTTATATACAAGATTAACCAAAAGTGCAGTACAGCCCAGAGACAGTTTACCAACTATAATTATAACACACATTGAGATCTGTAATGACATAAGTGCAAGAACAGAGAAAGCAAGTTCAAAATGACTGCCCTTTCAAACTTTATTTAGAAATTGAGAGAGCTAAAATTGTTTTTAATGAGAGCTAAAACTGAAAAAAGCACAGGAAAATTGGTTTCCAAGCAGTAAGAATGGTGAGTTTTTTCAAATTTAAAAAAAAAAAAAAATCACAAAGTCATTATTAGACTATTTACATTGTTTGAGAGGATATAGTAGGTACGACTAGAAAAAAAATTACATAGATTCAAGTCAAAACTCTGTTGCATTTTTAACAAATCTCATATTAAGGGACTTTGCTTCTGTGGATGGTAATGAGTACACTCCTTGAAAATTTCTGCTACATTTTATATAAACACAGTTATGACATATTGAGATCAGTATCAGATACAGTATGTGAAATTAATTACACCTAGTGGTTTTCACATTCTACAGGAATAGATAAGTTTGAGTCACTGGATCTCTGAAGCTGACACAGGGAATGAAGTTAGAAGGAAGCTGGCAGGGCTTTGCATTCCCCTACCCACTCAAACTTCATTTCTGTCCTCTTCAAATAGTTTTTGCCAACTGGTTTTGATTTTATACATTAGATTGCATGCTTGTCTTTCAGCTGTAAGGTTGATCTGCACCTAAAAATTGTGCTAAACAACAGGCCAATTTCTAAAGCATTGTCCTTGTCAGGAAGTGTACTATGTTATTAGAGCTAATTGGCTCACAGAATTTTCATATGTATGTAGTGAGTCATGAGAGAGAAGAATGGCTGGCGACTGGGCTTGCTTAGGCAAATCTTTTCCATATGAACCACATTGACTCCTAAGTATTTAACCTTCTTTTTCCCCCACACATTTTAAAGGCGTATGACAGCCTCAGACAGACCCAACATGGAAATGGGATTTCCAAGTCTGTGATTAGCAGGTAGAAATTTTAGTTGGCAAATTGGTGCATACTTAATTCCATTGTGACATACAAAATCCAAGTTATTTAGTTTTATGTTTGTCCTTTATCCTTTAAAATAAGTTGACACACAATGTTACATTAGTTCCAGGTATATGACATAGTCATGCAACAAGTGTATAAATTATGCTATGCTCACAAGTGTAGCTACCATTTGTCCCAATACATCACTGTTACATTATCATCAACTATGTTTGACCTTTACTTTAAAAACCTGTACAAAGATTTTTGCCAATATTCAGGTATTTTTAAAAGATAAACTTGGAAGCTTCTATGAAATGAGTAAGAAATGCCTGCTCACTTCATAAGTGTAGAAAACTACCTGGAAATCTGGAACTCTGTTATCATATTCAACAGGTCCAATGATGAATTGGTAAAAACAAAACTTATGATCAGAAAAAAAGTCTCCAAAATATTCTTTATTCTAAATATATTGATAGTCATCAGGATCTTTTGCATTATGAAATGAATTGTGTCCTCCCTAACTCCTTATGTTGATGCCCTAACCTACAACATGACCATTTTTGGAGGCAAGACATTTTAGGAGATAATTAAGGTTAAAGGAGGTCAACAGGATAGGGCCATAACCCAAAAGAACTGGCGTCATTCTATGAAAAGAAAGAAACATCAAGGATACACATACACAGAGGAAAGATCATGTAAGAGCGTAGTGAGAAGGCAGCCATCCACAAGATAAGGAGAGAGGCCTCAGGGGAAATGAAATCTACCAACACATTGACCTTAGACATCCAACCTCCAGAACTGTGAGAAAATAAGTTGTTTTTTTGAGCACCTAATCTGTGATGTTTTGTTACGGCAGCCCTAGCTGACTAATGCAGTTACATAAAGAAAATAATTGCTTATTCAGACATGTGAAGCTCCCTCTTCGAAATATTTCTACTGGCTTGAGAGGCTTTGGAAAATGGACAAGGCACAGAAATGAATCCTAGATTCCATTTTTA